>NC_135864.1:14628873-14963873 GCF_031162955.1 Sander vitreus
CTGTAGACACTTAGAGCTCAGAAGGCAGATGTTACAACTTTAATTAGACCTCCTTCTGTCTACTTAGTGTCTTAGTCACACAAGGAAATCATCCCTCTATTGTGGATGAACTCATTACAGCCGGCTTACAGCACGCTTAAACAGAAGGATTGGGAATTTCTGCGACAGATCTAGTTGAAAATTAATCTTTTGGAAACTGTTTTCAAAAAGAGTTGGCTGCTTTTCTGGTTTAAGAATTTAATTTTGGTTCCTTTGTCAGCCACAGATGTGATTTTAAGGAATTTCATAGCGTCATTTCTTTCTAAGGCTCCTTCAAATATATCTGAAGGCATTCCAGTCTGCATCTTTAGCCAAAGGCTCAGGTCCTCAGCTCCTCGTTTCTGTGGCTCTCAGAGTGCTGGGTTCATTTTAGAGTGAGAGGTTTAATCAGACTGGTGGGGAAAAGGAAGGAGAGTCATCTTTCTTGTCAGATTCAGCTCTGCGCTCCGCTGGCTTCCAAGAGAAGAGAGATTTTCCATTGTCCTCACTTCAGCGTGGGTTTTTGTTTTGTTCTTTATCCGTCTTCTTCTTTTCGCTGCCTTTCTGTCACCCCTCTCATGTTTATCCCATTTTCTCCTCCATCTTGCTACTTCCCCCTCTTTTGTTTTTGTTCCCTGTGGGTGTGGTTGAAGGTCATTCTGCACACTGGCTCACTTTCAGAGAGGAGAGAGCGAGGCAGGAAAAAGGACAGGCAGAGAACAGCAGAGGAGGGCGAGGGGCAGCCAGGCGGGCAGGCTGTCCACAGTACTGTGCAGTCATCACTTTTTGCTTCAGACATGATTGGGGAAGTTTGGAAGGACACATGGGGTTGAAGACTGTCCCAAGAATGCTATAGGCATCAACACTGAGTCATGCTCCACATCAGACCTGGGGCTGACCTCCACAAACATGGCAAAATGGAGTACTCAATCCCTTCACCTTCCTGCTCTTGGCCCTTTCTCTCGGTGTCATCTCAGAGTGTGTCGGGCATGAGTTAAGAGCACTGATTTAGCATTGCACTTCTGCAGCATTGTCCATCTCATAATGTACAGTACAAAAACATCAATACAACAGTAGCTGAAATATCGTTCTTTTTTTATTCCACACATTATTCTTCCTCGTGAACGTAACTTGACCACCAGCAGTCTGAGATTTGGGTGTGTGCAGTTTATCAGATTTTGCGCTACTCCCTCTGTAGCCATAAAAGTCTTTATACAACTTTGTTCACATATGCGGTAATCCTCCCCGGGACCTGCAAACAGACTTTGATGTGTAAAATCGGTGGAGTTCCCTTTTGAATGACACCTTTTTAGTGTGCAAAATTCACTATTATCTGCTATCAGTTGTTGTTGCAAGTCTGACTTTATTCCAACCCCTAACTCGCTTTCTTTGTGTGTCTCTCCTTCCACTTGTCAGCGTGTCTTGTGATTTTTCAGACATTTCCAGTGTGGAGCCTCAGCTGCCTGCAGTTCAGGCTCCTGTATTTCTGCTGCAGCCTCCACACGTGATTAATCATGTGAAGTGGCAAAAAGCACAACACTGTCAAGACTGTGTGGAGAATCTAATGGAGTTGAAAATGGGATGTTTTGTCGTGATGCAATCCATTTTGTTCCACCCTTCGCCTGCTTGCTTTCACCATGCCCCCCAAATTTTGCTTCTTGTGCCAGCCATAAAAAGTAAAGGCTGCCTCTATTTTAAGCTCCAGACAGCGAAAACAATGCTCAGAAGTTTTGACTTGTTTTGGTTGTTATAAAGATGAGGCCCCGAATTAGGTTCACTCCGTCAGTTCTACACTCATGCTTGTGTGAGCAATGCTCCTTTTATATATTGGCCTCTGCACAGTTCATTGGAGATGGGGGCGGGGGGTGAAAATCTTTTCATTTTCCACTTTTAGGACTAATCTACTGATTCCAGGGTGGAAAATCAAGTAAAATGCATGTCCAGCATGAACTCAATTTATGTTTTGCTGTGTGCATCTGTGTCTGTTAGACCTAAACTGACCTGCTGTTCAGCCTCTGTTACCCACGTCTGCAGCTGAGGGGTTCAACATGAAACCTAATCAGCTGTATGATGCTACTATGGGGCTGAATGTGATAAAATGCCAACAGCGAAGCAGATTAAATGAACAAGGTAATGAAGGTAATGAATGAGAGTGTTTCACACTGAGGAGTTTAATTAACCTCGCCTCCCACCAGCCCTTTTCCACTGGAACACCTGCGTCACCGTATCGCAGTCCTCCGCTGTGTCGATTGCCCGGGGCAATTTATCAGGTGGCCTTGTGTGCCAGGGGCAGTTAATCCTGCCTCCTGCCCCAAGGTCTTATCCTGCATTTGTGTCCTTTATCTCTATGTTTGCCACGCTTCCATAAGCACAATACTTTCTCTTGACCTACTCACCTTCTCTTTCTCATCTCCCTCCATCTCTTCCTCTCTCTCCTCCTCCTCCTCCACTCCCTTTCTTTTCCTCTCCCTTATTTCTTTTCCCCCCCCTGTTCTATCAGATGCAGAGACACCTGCAACCACACACAGTGAATGAACACTTCCTCACCGTCAGCAGTCCCTGGCAGCTTAATATGCACACATATCCACCCTTAAACTGATAGTCTTGTCATATTGAAATCAGCCTGAAATATTCATACATAGACCTACACACACACACACACACACACTTACCCATATTCATGAGGACCTCCTGCGGCCTTTCGCTTTACTTGTCTCCTCTCCCGTTGTTTACCATGGTTAAACAAACCCTTTCTCATTGTTCAGATATTGACCACGACGATCACTGGCCACATTCTGACCACTTTAATACATCTCAGCTGTCTCTCTCTTTTCCCATTCCTGTCTCTCCTCTCCGCCCCTCCATCCACACACACACACCATCCTGCCACACCAGTGCTACATCTTGTTAAAAAGAGTTAGTGAAGCTGAAAGGCCAATCACATTAACACAGAAGGAGTGTCAAAAAAGACTGCAGAGAATATGTTGGATGGGTCAAATCAAATGGACACTTCCCAGATTTTAATTGCAAATGCCTAATTGCTCCCATAATTATGAGTAATAAGACTCTGCCGGGCTGATCTTGAATGGGTCATATAGCAATTACTCACCACAGTCGCAGCTGGATTTGACGCAAGAAATATCTTCTTAGATTAGCGTTTAATCACGGTGCCCAGGATCTCAAAAGTCTTTGAAGATGTGCAGCTGAATGTCCTCGCCCACAGCCGGCGTGGAAGGCCCCGCCTCGGGTGATGGGCTGCAGCCATTTTATACTGGAGAGTGCCCGGCTCTAATCAGTCATGGTGAAAGAGAGAGGATTTTTCCAGCAGCTCGGACTCGAGGATGATTAGATGCTCCGATGAGGTGAGGGGGGGTTAGCGATTTGGCCGGGGCATGAATGTTCCAGTTCTTTCTATCTGATAAATGTCATGCGAAGTTGGAGGAGCCATCATCGAACCTTGCTTTCATGGCACGCAAGCCCTCTGCCACATTTAAAGACTGTGATTGCAATTTGTTGGTAGCCCGAGGCCAATATAAAACTTCCTCACGCTGCCATCTTCAGAGGATCAGATGCCTGGACTCCTGTGGTACAGCTTAATTAAAATATGACTACTTGTCTCTGGTGCTTACTTAGTTGTATGCAGAGCTCAAGGGCAAACTGTCTGCCTCCCCCAAGTGGGTCGTGTCTTATATTTGCCACTTAAGCCTTTTTTTTATTTTTTTTTATTTGTTCAAGCCCTTTTTTAGAGGAACTATCTTGTCAGGGAGGCCGTTCGAATTCTTTGCCTCTGTCTATCTTTAGAGCAGTCGCTCCCCTGTCTGCATAATGTCTCGCCGTCCGTGCTTAAGCACATTTTAGAAGCATCAGGCATTATCTCCGGCTGGTCTGGAAGGCTCTTTCATGGCTTTGTGTGGCATGAAAGGGCCATCTGAGTCGGTGGGAGGGATTATTATCCGACATGGGCTGAACAGAAGGAAAGGAATGGGAGCTGAATGTGTGAGGCAGAGCCCGAGGGTTTGCTTTGACTCATACGCAACATCACAGCCTTTATACTAATCCATATTTAATTAGACTTTCCTTCAGTGCTCCCTCGCCGTTTGTTTACCCTTGCTATGTTGTTTTATGGGAGGCAGAGGGAGGGAAGGGCATGGGTAGAAGGTTGACATGGGATTACTATTAATAAGCATGGGTGGGGAGGGAAGGTAGAGTCTAGTGAGGGCTCCGGGGACGTAGCTGCATTTCATTTCATTAGTAGCATATTGTAATTCAAATAGCACCAATCAGCTCTGAAACCATAACATGTCTCGACTTGTCTGATGTGTTTGAAATTTCAATCAGTTTTTTTTGTGATTGTGTTAGCGGATCTGTGTTAGCATAGTAACTCCAGTGAGTAATGAGGAGCGTTTTAGACCCAAAGGAAGTGATAGGGTCGTGCAGATCAACAGCTGATTAGCATTCATCAGGTGCTTTTGAAGCCTTTTAGCAGAGATGATGTTCAGAGAACTTTCTGCTCTGTTAAATTTAAATGAATGTCTTCCCCGTGCTGTCATTGGAGAATGTCTCAGGATGACTGACTTTTCATCAGATCCTTTAATAGAAACTGAGGGCTCTGCTCTGTCATGGAGCAATAGAAGCTTGCGAGTCCATTAAACTGAATAAAACTCTTTTCTTCCCCTCATTTATGAAATGAACATTTCAATCAGTGTGTTGCCTTTGGGAAGGATGGCGGATGAAGGTCGGTATAAATCCGGCAGTAATAATTAGATTCTTTATTAGTCTTTGCCTCTGAATTCAGCTCCAAAGAGGAATGGTGCAAAGGAGCAGCATTGGTCGAGTGTTGACTTAATGTCACCCATCCATTTTGCTTTCGCTCTGGTTGGCCTTGCAGGAGCTGGAAAATGGGAGGCTCATTCATCACTGGGTTTCTCTGGCTCTGGGCACCAACATGCATTCAGTCATAGCTCGAGCAACACACACACACACACACACACACACACACACACACACACACACACACACACACACACTGTGTGGAACAACAGAGAGGCTGCAAACACACACACACACACACACTGTGTGGAACAACAGAGAGGCTGCAAACACACACACACACACACACTGTGTGGAACAACAGAGAGGCTGCACACAAACAAACACACACACAAACACTGTGTGGAATAACAGAGGCTACACACACACACACACACACACACACAAGCATCTCCGTGTGAATATAACAATTACTAGTGTAAAGTGTGAAAATGTCTTTTTCAAAATATTACAAATAAACACACACACCTGTCAGATATATTTATTTACCGCCACACGCCCGCTCCCTGAACCACTCATGTCTGCAAATATAGTCAGACCTGGAGGTTGTGTGATTGATTGACTGACTGACAGCAGCCCAGGCATCTGTATTCTGGTAGCACAGTGTGACACGAGTGACGTTCAGCTCAATGGTTGTGGCTCTTCGCATACATTTTAAAGCGATCCTCCATCGTTTTCTCATGATTATTTCCCTTTTTTTCTCAGAGAGGAATCCCCATTGGGCAGTTCTGCAAGGACTTCAATGAGAAAACCAAGGAGCTGAAGGAGGGAATCCCTCTCCCGATCAAGATCCATGTGAAGGTGTGTCTGTAAGGCTCGTTGTCGGTCTCTCTAACCCATCCCTGACCGTTTACACTTAGCACCCCTCCCTCCCACGATTGTGGTTAATTCCTCTAGCTGCATAACATTACCAGAGCACTTTCATTATTCATACTCTTCTACTGAAGTAAGCCTTTCCATTTGCATTCATTAATGAAGCAATACCCAGAGGAACTTGGAGTCAAGGAGCATTAAGTGCATGCAAGAAACGTGAATTACTCAGAAAAGAGGTGTTATGAGCTTGTAGATTTTATTTTACACAACCACACATTGTGTGACTCGTCACGCCCCCCCCCCATCCCACCTCTTTGTGTGCTGTTTCAAATAAGGAGTTGCGTCCTTGTTGTAATGAGGTTTGTGATGGAAGGAATAAATGTGTGTTGTAATGAGGTTTGTGATGGAGGGAGGGGAAGCCTAATCCTTTAAAAGGCGTGAATTTATTTTGATATACAATATGCAGCAACGGCTCTGCCATCACACGTGGGACCTCGCTGCTGCCCACCATTGCCATCTGCTGGTGGTTTGTAGTGTTTGTTCTGTGTACTGTGTGTGATGTTTAATGTGTGCATGATGCAACATGTTTCAGCCTCTGAGATGTATGTTTCTCACATTTCAACTTTCACCTCTGGCTTGTCAGTAGCTTTGAGCACCTCTCACAGTGCCTTTCATCATTCTTTGAAGGAACAGTTTGACATTTCTTGGCAAACAGTTGCAGTGACCTCCTGGTGTTTTGTTGTCACATAGGTTGCCAGGCAACAATTTATGTATGTGGACGGCCAAAACAAAGATAAGATAGACAACAAGATAGCGCGAGCTAATTAATGAGTTTTAGAGGTACTGGTAGGCTTATTTTTTTATTTAACTTTGGACAGCTGTTTCCGGTCTTTATGCTATGCTAAACACATCTTATCTAACTCTCAGCATGAAAGCTCCCATAACGTTCCTACACTATTATTCTCCTTCTCGCTCCGTCTTTGTATTTTTCAGTTTGCCTGTCAGACGCTATAATGTAGGTGGAAACAACAGCGACACATCAGACCTTAACAACCAATAGCTTTTCCATAGAGGGAGAAAAATTCTTGTCTTTGTCGAAAGGTCACTGCTGTTAGATAACACGACTCTGATGACAGATCACCTGCTCTGTGGTATCTTCTCAGCTCAGCCTACAGTTTATTGTCCTGTTTGTTTTTGTATTTTTTTGTGTTGACGTCTCAGATAACATGATCCAAAGCATCTTTCCTCAGATGATTTATTGATTGGATCTGTACGTCACGTTTTAGTAAATAAAGGTCAGAGAAGGAATCTGAATTAAAAGGAAAGGGTCAGAATAACTCATTGAGGCTGAAGAGATTATTTTAATTTTTTTCCTTAGGGGAGGATAGAAAGGGCGAGCGAATGAGGCAGGAGAGCAGATGTGCAGCACACAGTTGAACATGCAGGGGGGGAGAGTGGGGGGTAAATAAAGTAAACACCTCATGTAAATGGGTTAGATTACTTCAATGTTTATGTTGTTCTGTATGTGTTAACATTACTGTATTTCATCCTCTTTAAAGCTGCAGCATTGTCAATGACCTCTCCTCAGATCTGCGGAGCTTTACAGCCTCTTTCATATTATGGTATATTACGTTGTTTTTTTGCATGACTGTGCCGTATTATAGGTTTATAGTGGCTTGCTCTACTGTCAAGACAAAATATGCTGTAATTTTGTAAAAACAGAATTATAAGTGTTACAATTTTGTTACAAATTGTTGTGTACCATGGTGTTTAACCCTGTTAAAAGGAGTTAGTTGCGGGTGATTAACAGTAAAAAATGAGCCTGGCGCATTTACAGAAATGTTGATTAATGTGCCTTGTCCTAATAAAATACATCTTATAAAGAATATGTCAGTTTTGTGTTCCCAGTTTATTGGGCATAGATTTAAATTATAGTCTCGGACAGTCACAAAAAAAATTACAAAATGATAAATGACTTTGTTGTTTAGAGGTGGCACAGTAACCAAACATCTAATATTCTTACTGATTGTTGTAGTATAATTGTTTCTGTTACAATAACTATTGCAATGAACCCAAAGTAATTAGGTTCAAGATATGAAATGAAAAAATAATGGAAGCACTACTTTAATCTCAAAAGGATAAAGAAAAAGCATGTATCCTGATTCACGGATAGCGTCAATACTGTAGACAAGAAAGGGAATGATTTCCTCCAAAATCTCAATGCACTGCTTCATTGAAGCCTTTGAAGAAGACCAGCGAGCGGTCGATACGTGTTTGTGTTAGCTTTAATCATGGAGTCTTATTATTATAAAGGCTTCTTAACTTTTTGCAGTTTAACGAAGCACTGTGCTTTGACTTTTTAGGAGGAATTCACTCTCGTGAATAGTAGGTCCAAGCTACAGTACGTTAATACTTCGGTTTTGAATTTCAATTAGAAAATGTTTCAAAACCGTATTGGGGACACAGAAAAAAAAATGATGACTCATGCTGCTTCTACTCAGTTTTATTAATTTAAGTTATCAAGAGTCATAAAGGAAGATACTGTTTTTTTGGTCAGAGCTATAGCTACCATTGAGGACACCAAGGACACATTTTCAGTATAGATTCTGGGAATAATGAGGTTTTATTACTTTAGGAGAAGTTTAAATCCTACAATTACACAGAAAGGACAAATAGTTGGTTTTGAAGGCTTTTTACATTCAACTTTGGGGGTTTATGGGCAAAAAAATGATTTAATCCATTTATTAAATTAAAATCCAATATATGAATGTAGTATTTCTCCACAATTTCTCCAGTTATATTCCTGGCAGCCTTTAGTTAACTGTAACCAGTCACCTCAGGCCTGTCAAACTGTGTATTTCTCCGCATGATGAATGCATGGGGCGAGTGAGAGCGATAAGTAGCATTTAAAGAGGTTTTTTTGCCTTTCCAAAACAAAACAAAATGTGCAGAAATCATGGATCATTGTGTTTGTCTTTTCTAACATTAGCTGCAATCGTTAGCATGTCTGGCTAACTAGCCTACAGCTTTACTTCAGGGCTGAGGCGCATTTCACATGACATTATTTTGTGGGGTTACAGGTTAAAAAATAAAAGCCCCATTCATGACCAGGACTGTTATATTTTCCCACTGTCTGGAAGCTAACATTCATCCAGGTTATCAGAGTTTATGGTAATTTTAGCAGCTCTGTGCTGCTCTTAATAGGATTAAAGTAAGTTTAACCAGCCAGCGTTAACCAAGAAAGCACTACGTTTACCAAACACAAGCTGCAGTCAAAGAGGGGTATGTAAAAATGTACAGTTTGATGTTACGTTATTCGTCATTATTCTTATAATATAGGACTAACTAGGTCTATACTGTAATACAAGAACAATGCTGTTTATTAAATGTTAGGTCTTATACATCAGTCATCAATTACTATGAATTTTGATGGGTTGGAACACGGTGACTTATTGGGACTTTGTCTTATTCACCGTGTCCCCCAGAGTTGGATAAGTCCATACATACCCTTCTCATCTCCGTGCGTGTCGTAAGTCTGTCTGACACCCCCACTGCTAGCCTAGCTTAGCACAGATCCTGGAAGCTTAGCACAGATCCTGGAGGTAACCGGCTCCATCTAGCCTACTGCTCCCAATAAGTGACAAAATAAGGCCAACATTTTCCTATTTACAAGTTGTGATTTGTATAGTCACAGCGTGTACAAATAACGTCACATGAGACGCAGCCATCTTCTAACCGTATACATACTGGGAACTATATTCTCAGAAGGTGAAACCTGCTACTTCTGCTACTTGGGTGGAGTGATTTGCTAGCGACACCTTAGAAGCCCCATGGTGAGGAGCAGAGAGTAACATCGGTGCTTTTCAGATATGGGTGCTAATCAGTCCGCCCAAGTAGCAGTGCTTCGCCTTCTGAGAATAGTTCCCAGTATGTATACGGTTAGAAGATGGCTGCGTCTCATGTGACCTTGTTATTTGTACACGCTGTGACTATACAAATCACAACATGTAAATAGGAAAATGTTGGTGTTATTTTGTCACTTATTGGGAGCAGTAGGCTAGATGGAGCCGGTTACCTCTAGGATCTGTGTTGAACTAGGCTAGCGGTGGGGGCGTCAGACAGTTACGACACGCACGGAGATGAGAAGGCTATGTATGGACTTATCTAACTCTGGGGGTTACGGTGAATAAGCTAAAGTCTCAATAACAGCACGTTCCTTCAATCTGCCAACATTGTCATTGTAAACTGCATATGTGTTGAGCAGAACAGAAAGTTTGACAGGGGTAGCAACAGTAACTAAGGGAGGTGGGGCTTAGTGAACAGTCAAATTGAATGAATAAATAAATTAATGAATGAATAAATAAATGTGAACAAAAGAACAATTTATAGATATCTGAATCCTAGCTACAGCCTGTTTCTGGCCCACATTTGATCAGAGGTTTTAATTTAGATTCTTCTGTCTCCTCAGCCCGACAGAACCTATGACCTGAAGATTGGCCAGCCCACAGTGTCTTACTTTCTCAAGCAAGCAGCCGGCATTGCGAAAGGGGCCAGCAAGACAGGTGAGATGTGCTGCTGCACTGATGTATCTGCTCTCACTGCCATCTGCACCCGCTGAGCCCATCCTGTAACGGACACACGTCTCTCCCTGGGCTCGGTTTTTAGCTTTGCTGTGATTGATGTTATATTCATGACATGCGGGGGAACTGCAGCAGAGGAAGGAAGCAGCAAAGGTGGCGTGTTAAGAAAAGAGAACTATGGATTTCCAACTTTTATGCTCCAAGCTATCTCCAACCTTGTTTCAGCAGTTGACTCGTAATACCACCTCTACACTGTCTCCAACACACACACACACACACACACACACACACACACACACACCCCACTTTGTCCTCTTTGGTGCCAAACTGTATTTTGTACAGTTATTGAATTTTTTTGAATTTAGTTTTTTTCTTCTTAATTTACACCCTAAACTCTATTTGTGTGTGTGTGAAGGCCACGAGACAGCGGGGATGGTGTCGGTGAGAGCGGTGTATGAGATTGCCCAGGTGAAAGCAGAGGACGAGTGCTTCAAAATGAGGAACTCCTCCCTTGAGACCGTCGTCAAAAGCATCATCGGCTCGGCTCGTTCACTGGGCATCAAGATCGTCAGCGAGTAAGTCTCGATTCTGCGCTCGGTGCACTTTTTATATTATTATTGTATTGACCTGAGATGCCATGAACCCACCTGTGTGCACGCAAGCAATGCTGTCAGAAGCTAGTCCTGTCCTGGACTTGTTTGTCGGTCTAAGTAGATTGTTATTATCATTTTGTATTAAGTTCTTTAAATGAACAAATAAAATGAACAAAGAAACACAGAAGATACGTAAAACGTCACACATTTTCCTGCAGAGTTACAAGGCAGCAGCAGGTGGCGTCCTCTGAAGATGCTGCTATGCCTCCTAACGGCCACTAGAGGTCAGATAAGATAATAGTGAAGTGACCACAGTGGCCACAATAACATGAACACCTACAGTAGCTTCAGTATATAATCAAATTCAATAAAATGGCCCTGCAGCAATAACTGTTGTAGAGTCAAAGGGCTCAGACAGAAATTGTGATGTCCCCATCACATTTATCTGTTCATGCTCTTGATCCCGTTCTGAGTCCTTTGTAGGGGTCGGTATGGAGCGCTCAAATCTACTCGAGGATCTATGACACACACCCGAGACCCCTTACAATACAATGGGACCCTACCTCTTTATGAGGAACCGAGTGGACCCGGGAAGAACCTCTAGTCCTTTTAATATTGAGCATCTTTCCAGACAGAGTCCTATTCAATATTTATCTTTGTAATATTTACGTTGATTTTTTTCCAATGTAATACAGCTTCATAGTGCTTATTTAGGTTAGAGTAAGCAAATAAAGTACAAAATGAATGTCAGTGTTATGAGCATTCTCGTAATCCAAACAATGTAATAAAGCTTTGACAACTTAGGCTGGGGGTGGGTGTTTAGGGTTTTAAAATGTGGTGGGTGCAAGGTATGAGGAGGGCCCTATTTATGTGTCTGTGCCCAGGGGCCCAGGGTCATCATTTCTCCATGAAAATAATTAATTGGACAGCTAATGTTTCTATTAATCTTTGCAGGTCCTATACAGTACCTTACCCATACTAATACATCATATTATACAATATCTTCTTTACTTGTACTGCACCAGTGTACCTTGAACAATCTGGAATTATTCAGTGTATATTTAGATTTGTTTATGGTGCAAGTTTAGTTTTTGTTTTATAGACTTATACAAGTTGTTATTCAAACGTCACAGTTTGATTGACGTGCTTCGATGCACATGTTGCATAATGTCCTGTTAGTATAAACCTGTTAAGTATGTTGACTTTTTTGATATGTACATACTGCAAAAACTTGTACTAAGACCCTGACAGTATATACTGTATACAATCAGTATGCAGTTTGGATTTGGGTTGACTAAGATGAATGCTATAAGCTTCACAAAGATTGCACATCTTGCTTTTATATCAGAATTCTTTAGATTTTACAGAAACTCCCCCCACTCCTCCTCCAACTTACTTGCGTACCCTTGAGGGGCTTTGCATCTTAACACCCACCTGTGTTTTCATTCCGATATTTATCATGCATTACGTGCACAGCATGAGCTGTGTTACAGTATTCATGCACAATCACAATCCCTCAACCTGCCGCATCTATTTCTTCTTCACATAATGATATTGTACTTTTCCCAGAATCCCTTTCCCCTACTTAAAGCTCAACATGTCTTGCAGCTGCAGTGCATTATGATTTATTGAGAGTACTGTCAGTGAAGAAATTGGTATCTCTGGCTCTTTTACAATGGATTTCTCCCTGGATGGTTGTTGAACACTGCTGCACTGTGCTGAGTCCAGAGAGAAGAGCGTGGTAGTTAATATTGCAGATAGCTGAAGGAACAAGTAGAAATGTCCGTTATTCAATATCACCATCTCCAACTAAATATAATTTACCTTCCCTCTCTCTCTCTCTTCCTCCTTTCTCCTCTTCAGTCTCTCAGCTGATGAGTACAAACTCTTCTTGGAGCAGAGGGAGGAGAAGTTGAAAACTGATGCAGCAGCAGCCGCAGCCGCCGCAGCTGAAGCTTTGACAAGCAAAAAGAAATGAAGACCTGCAACATTTTTAATTTTAACCCCCGCATTCCTATTTGTATTGACTCCATACATAAACCACAGTCATACAAAAACACTGTTAATGTTGTCTGTCAGTTAATAAACAGTTAGTTTGTAATTTCTTTTCTTCTGTGTCCTTATTCACGTCTGATATTTAGATTCATTACAGCAAATTGCTTCTGGTTTCAGTATTTAAGAATGATTTAAAAGATTTAATATCTAATCATTTTAACAACAAAAACATCCACTCAAATATTGAAAATATTTATGACCCCGAGTGTTTTATTTCCGCTGAGTCGAGCTAATGAAACTGTAATTGCTCTATTTTGGAAAGATTTGTATGTTTAGTCTCTTTGATGTTATTATCTATTATTAACACTTCTCGGAGCGGTTTGGCTTCTTGTCAGGTTGTGCAGATGGTTTCTTGTACATTTCATACACCTTATCAACTTAACTTTTTGTTTTGCACAAATAAAGAGTTTGGTTTCATGTACCACCAAACCAATGCTGAAACAATTCATTAACCAACAACTATTATGAAGTCATTTATCCACCAAAGTAGCAAGCGTGAACTGGTTATAGCCTGTCAAATGTGAGGATTTGCTGTTTTTTTTTTTAACATTGTAGGTTTTGACTGTTGGTCAGACAAAACAAGCAATTTGGAGATGTCACTTTGCACTCTGGGATCTTTGGTTGGCCATTTTTCAATATTTTGTGATATTTAAAGTAATAATCGCAAAGATTTTTATTCATAAATGTTAAGTCACTATCCATCGCCGAATGATGTAACACAATGGTGATTGAGCCTAGGGCCCACTGACGCTCTTGCATTTGCTGTTGAGACTTTCAACAATCACTGCTTATAGCTATAGGTGGCACCAAAGAGAATGAAACAGAGCTCTTCAAGATTGTAACAAAATTGTAAAACAAATAATTGACTGACTGAAAATATTCATTCGTTGCAGCCCTAAATAGAACATCACACTATTTTATGTGTTTTCCTGCATTTGCCATGTATCAATATATTAATATCAGAAAATATTTTTATTAAAGGTTAGATTCAATTTTTTCAAATCTGTCTTAAAACAATACTCACATGCCCATACATACATTCAAAGTGTTATTGTTCGCTGTAATTGTTCCTTCATGCCATACTGGCTGTGAAGATAATCCTTCCTAAGGTGATTTCAATGTCAGTCTTTTTTTTTTTTAAGATTATTTTTTGGGCTTTTCCCTTTATTAGAAAGTGGATAGATATGAAAGGGAGAGAGAGATGGGAAATGACATGCAGCAGGTCAGATTTGAACCCTGCGCCGCTGCAGGACTCAGCCAACATGAGGCGAACGCTCTTACTGGGTGAGTTAGAGGCTGCCGCTCAATGTCACAGTCTTCATTCTGTGCGAACTTCTAAAGTTCAGCTGACTCAGGGAATCATCCAGCATCAAAGGCTGGGGTGGCTGTGGCTCAGGAGGTAGACGTCGTCTATTAATCCGAAGTTTAGTGGTCCCCCTCCTAACTCATCTTGTGTGAACGTGTATTTGTATAAATTACAAATTTATTACAAAGATAAAAGCACAAATGTCCATCTTTGTGTTACTATTCCTTCTTCTGAGAAAATAGGACATGGACAGGAGGAACAATATCACCAACCAATAACAGTGTGCATGTGAGTATTGTTTTGTCAGATTAAAAATGTGAACCTATCCTTTACTCTAATGATCTCTGCCATATCCTCCAGCCCTACATGGACTTTACCCTTATGTAAGCTTTTAATAGTGTTATTTATCACAACTGTAATAATATTTGGTCCAGCAAGCATGAAGTATAAAAATATGTCCTCACCCCTGCCCTCTTCATAACCTTTTCCTAACATGGCCTCTTGCACAACACACACTATGCTCCTCTCTGGTGCAGTACTTGTCTTTGCCATAAGATGGCAGCATTCAGCTGAGCACACTTCCTCCACTGCACCTCCATCTTCACTCCATCACAGACACTGCAGCAGCAGCTAGTGATGGAACAAAATGTTTGCTTGCAAAAAAACAGTGTAATGTTTAAAGCTTTGCCTCCGTTAAATGTAATACATTCTGTATTATCTGTTATGTGGCACAGGTGATGAGATCTGGCAGAAAATTATCCATAAAACACATCTTCTATATTTTCTATTTTTGTTTTATCTATCATGATGTAGAGAATTATGTTATATTATATATTATATTAATCTATTTTTTCCCTTTGATTTTAATTATGTTCACCTCTCCATCCTGTGGCTACATAGCATCAGATTGTCCCACATCCCTCTTTACTGTACCTCTAATTTTAGCCTCCTCTCACTCCTTCTCTGTCTCCCCTCTCTCCCCAGCCCTCCCCTCTCTGATCCTTCTGAATGGAGGCTGAGAATAGACGAGAGGCTCTTTCAGTCAGAGCTCTTGAGCAGGAATGCCTATATATGGAGTCTTACACCACTGCGTGCGCTAATAGAGTCACAGGTACATCAAGTGAATGTGGGCTACTGTGATTTGTAAAGAGGGGTGGCTGGGGGGGGGTCACATGCCTACTATTATGTGTGTGTGCATCATCATAAGTGGGAGGCTCACTGTGTGTGCCTGTGTGCACATGCTCGCACGCAAAAACCTCGATGCCAAGAGTGCGTCAGTCTGAGTCAGATAGTGTCTCATTCTGTCTCGTCATGTGTGTGCGTCAGTGCTGTTGCTGAGCGAACCGAGGAAGAAATGGAGGAGAGTGTATGGGAGGGCGGAAAAGAGGCAGGGATGGTGGGATGATGATGATGAGGATGATGAGGCTGAGGGAGAAACAAGGGGCTTGACTATGACGACACAAATGCATCAGCTGCATTAAGTGCACTTTTAATATAAATGCATTTGTATGACAATCAAATACACTTATAAGCAACACAATAGAACACTGGTCCACAATGTCCATTCTGCAGGAAGTAAGATGTCTAGAATATATTCCATCTTATGCAATAAAAATCTCTTTCTTATATACACAGACCAATATTGTTCAACTGTACAAATGTACAAATGTGTACAACCTTTCTGAAAAGAACATATGCCTATATCCACAGACATAATGCATATGTAATAACAGCTTTTTCAAATATCACACATACAATACAGTAATTTTACACATGTATATTAACTTAGCCTTTAATAGCTAGAACGTAGGAATCAATCCTTTACTTGACCGTAGACAACTCTACGTGAGCATGTCGACACCATGGGAATAGTACCATTCTCAACCCGTGTCGCTTGGTAACTGAATAGAAATAGCACCCCATCCCTATTTTCATTTTTTTAAAACAAAACTTTTGTAATCTAACCCCTCTCAAAAAAGAAGAATCGCTCATTCACATAGTCAATTGTGCCTCACTACACCGCACTCCAGTGGAGCAACGATGTAAATGTCCATGTTGAATGGACATGATAAAGAGTTCAGAGTTCAGCAGGTCAGGGCCGTTTCAGGCACACAGGAGCCGCTATAAGCTGCCAGCATTGCAAATATTGATGCTGCAACAATATCCAGCCGACTGCCGTCAGGTCAGCAGGGACCTGAAGAGCCCACATTCAGAGTCTAATGTACAATACAACGTAGCAGTGGATTTGTGGCATGATCAGAGCTCCGGCAAACTTCCAGACAATTTCTTGTTTGGTGTTATATCTCGTAAAGCAATGGACGTCTTCAACATTCTTGAGATCTTCACATGCCAGGATCTCTTCATGTTTCCTTTTTTGTTTGCACATCACATTGATACACAAGATTTTAGATGGAGAGATAAATATGAAATGTTAAAGGTTTAAAGCTGCAAACTCAAAGCTCAAAGTATCTCTGGTTAAAAGTGAATTACTATTTTTGAGTTTTGATGTTGCCTTTAAGGCAAGAGTGCTATCGAATCAGAGCGGTACTGGCTCTGAAGACCGGATAGAAGAGCTATTGGCAGGAACTTATTTGGATGTACTGATAGTGGTCATCCTAAGGATGTAAAATATTTGTAAACATTTGACTTCCAATACATTTGAGGTTTGGGTTTGCGTTGCTGCATGTCAGGCAAAAAAGTGCTATAATTCATCTCTCTATTGAAATAGCAAGAAATGTTCTTTTTTTGTTCACAACAGATTTTTCACTACGAGTGAATACAAATGCGCATCTGGAAGTTAAACAGCGCTTCCAAGTTCAGAGAGGTTTCTCTGTCTGATCATATCTGAAGCTTGTGTTACAGAGAAGCTGAAAGACACCACATAGACTCAAAACCAAGTCAGTTATGGGTCCATGTGGTTTAACCATCATGTAAATGTTGCACCAGTTTTGTAAAGTATACAGATAAATAACTGAACAAAAATATAAAGCCAATCTTTGTTCTTAGGAGACATGTAGGAGTTAAAGTCCTTAAGTTGTATATACATTATGTATATTTATACACTTAATAATTTTTTACTTTTCAGTAAAAGGGGCTCCACAAAATATGACAATATGCCATACTTAATGAAGTAAGTCACAGACTTATTTTAGAACGGAGGAACACTTCCACTCCCATCTGAAAGACAAAAAAGGGAAAAGAGAGAAAGAGGACGTTAGTGATGTATTTTCAGAAATGTTTTTTCATCTCTTTTAACAAGACTAAGATAAAAGAAAAGAGACAGATTCTTACCTTTGTGGAAGCACTGTGGCGATGGATGACATTGGAGTTGATACAACTCAGGTTGTTGCCCTAAGCCAGGGGCGATCGAGGCACCTGCCCCAAACATGGGTTCCAGGACAGCCAGTTCCTCTAGGAGGGACTGATTGCAAGACACAGCAGGCATGGGCGAGACGATGGGCGTGGAGGTGGCAGGGCTGGGGGAGGCAGTGAGGATGAGGGGAGGGGAAGCTGGGATGGAGGAGCAAGAGGACACAGGAGATGACACCACCTCAATCTCCATTGCTTCCTCCGCTAGCCCCTCTCCTTCTGCCATTGCCCCGGCCTCAGCAGCCACAGTCACCCCGCACCCAACCATGGAGTTACATTGCGCCGATTGGACGCTACAGAAGTGGCCCACTCCCTCAAACTGGGAGGGTTGGCGCCAGCACACTGGGGTTTGAGGAGAGATTGGGCTGGAGGGATTGGGCATAGGGGAGGGGGAGGGGGAGCAGAGGCCGGGGGACTGAGGAGGAATGAAGTTGTCTTGGAGGAGGGTTTCTAGGATACTCTCTTCAAACAGAGAGTCATCATCGTCGAGGAACATGGGAATGTCCAGACCTCTCCATGCTTTGATGGGATAAAACTCCCTAAGCATGTGGACTGAATCATCATCAGCAGTTTCAACGGCGGGAGACAGGAAGGGGGAGGGAGGGGAGGATGAAGGTGACATGGAGGGAGGAGAGAGTTTGGACAGGAGTGGATCCAGGTAGAATCCCTCTGCCAGTGAGCTGATGTGCTGAGCTAAGAGGGATATTTCTGCCCTCTCCTTCTCCCTCTCTCTTTCCAGGGAGAAGAAGGAGAGACAGGGCTGTTTGCCGGGTGAAGCCTCAGGGGTGAGGAGGCCCTCAGGGGGATACTGGAGGTGCCCCATTGGTACATCTACATACAGTGGACCCCGAACCTCGGGCAGGGTCATCACTGTGCAGTCGCCGTCTCCAGGGCTGTCAGGTGTGGGGGGCAGTTTCTCATAAAGAGCTCCACTGCCATGCTCGACAGAGAAGAGGAAGTCAGTGGATAGAGTCGGTAGCTTGAGCGGGAGCTTGGTGGACAGGGTGGTGGGGGGGGAGGGGCTGGAGGTGGTAGTTGGTGGAGCTGAGGAGGAAGCTGAAGGGGCCATTGAGGTGGTGGTGGCGGTGGCTGTTGTAGCAGAGGGCGGAGGAGTGGTAGTGCCAGCAGGGTCGAAGCTGAAGAGGGGTTCACCGAATGGGAAGCTAGAACCAGCAACATGGGGAGTGTAGGGTGGCGTGCACACAAACTCTTTGGTCTGCTGAGCTTGTGAGGTGGGGACAGGGGGGAGAGGCAGAGGGAGAGCTGGCAGTGGAGGGTCAAGCTGGAAGGATGGCGGCAGAAGAATGTTCTGGGTCAAAAAGTCTAAGTCTGCTACTGTTTCAACAGTGACTGGAGTGGGAGAGGAGGCAGCTGAGGGGCTCTCAGTGGGATGTTGCTGAAAGAAGCTGTCTTCCTCAAGAGAGGAGATACTGGAGCGAGGGTCACCCTCCACCTGCATGGCCTCAGCAGCAGAGCTTCCTGGTTCATCAGAGGAGCCCACACTGCAGCCAGCAGTGCTGAAGTCAAAGGACTGGGCTGACAAGCCACTGCTGCCTGGGGTGAAGACTTGGTCTGGGCTGGACAGGGTTTCTGGAGACTGGAGGCTCAGACCCTCCTGCTGAGAGGTACCGCCACTTAGAACCAGGGTCAGCTGGGTGTGCTCTGAGCTGAGCTGCTGACGCACTGAACAGGCCTCAGACTCACTGAGAGAGAGAAGAAGAAACAAAGAAGAAACCGAAAGTTAGGATGGTATTTTTCTCAGTATTCATCATTCTTTTGTCCCCAAATTGATGATTGGTGTGTGGTTTGAAAAAAAGTCAGTAAATACCTGATGATATAGTTGTTGCTGATGATGGGGATTTCTCCAGGCTGCAGCTGAAGCACCATGTAGAGCCAAACCCACGATTGGTCCTGAGCTTGCACACGCACCACCATTTCAGCTCTGCCCTCTCCTCCTTCTCTTACTGTTGAACAACAGTCACAGCACAAGTTGGCATCTTGTATGTAATCATATTAATCATCATAGTGTTTTTCACTGTGTGGATGTGCCAGTGGGCACGATGTGTGTGTAATTGTGTGGGCATGGATGGTTGTAACTGGTAGGTATGTGTGAAGAGTACACTTACATAGGCTGCGGTGTTGAGCGGAGGCATGTGACAGATCCTGTGGGTGGAGGAGGCTGTACCAGGAGCAAGAGCGTAAAGCTGTCACATCAAAGCCGAGATAGGCGCTCACACTGTAGGAGAGAGTGGGTGGTGATATGTTAGGAGGATCATTTTTTAACCATTTAGTGATCTCATGAATAGACTAATATACCAGTAAATATTAAAGCAACAGGTGGAGGTGAGGATCAGCTATTTGTGTGAACTCACCTGTCCTGGGCAGTCTGCAGCCTCATGTCCCGGCTATGCTGGGAGTGGAAGCAGGCCAGAAACAAGTTGGCCTCAGCAAGAGGAGGGGTGGAGGTTGACTCCCTCTCTGCCCCAGGGCTGGAGCGGGCCGGGTGGGGCTCCAGAGGGGAGCAGAAACACACCCATACAGGGTTGGATGTCCAGTAGGACCCAGCAGCAGTAGAGGCAGCGGGGGGAGAGAGGCAGCGAGCTCGGATCAAAACCAGCTTGTTCCCAGCACTCTGCCTCCGCACGGACTTGGAGGTGTTAAAACGGCAGCGGAAGAGACGGTCTGTGGAGGAGGAGAAGATGAGAGGGGGGTTATTAAAAATCATATTCGGTAGTCAGTCCACATTAGACTTGTGAATTTAATGTTTGTCTTACCCATCTCAAGTGACGTGGTGCTTGACAGGTTGGTCCTCATGTTAAAGTGGTCTGAGGCGTCGATAATATCATACACACTGTCCCCCTGTGCCACAAGATCCACCTAAAAATTACAAACAGAAACGTTATTTATTAAGCCCAAAGTAGAGCTTGAATAGTACTACTGAACTACGAATGGAATCGGTTCCGTGTAGACTCACCATGGAGTGTCCGAGGTGGTCGGAGACGCTATCTGACAGGTACAGGAGCTTCCCTTCCCCAGTCAGCAGCATCAAAAAACCCGGCAGCGACTGCATCAACTCCGACAGTTCGAGGAAAGACAGAAACCCAGCGCTCTCCTCAGCAGTTTCCGCTTCTAGAGAGAAAAAATGGGACAGGAAAGATATTTGTTAATAAACCTGAACCTAATAAGAATGAACACAACATACCTGATCTCCGCAATAAGAAAAACAGTGGCCGCAGTGTGTTTCAGCACCATGGACAGCGACGCGGCTGTATTTATGGTGCTAAAGCATTTCAGCACCACGGACAGCGACAAACTTCTATTAAACGCGTTAACGACCTTGTATATCGACTATTTGCGAATAATGAATGACCCACAGCTCGAGATATGTATCAAGTCAATTGCCTGCGATGCCACTAAAACACTTGTTGATTCCACCACTGAGAGATTTCAGTCTGTCAATGCAGCACATGACATTCATCAACAGGTCGTTTTATTCAGAGTAAATTCATTCTTACCTTGAGTGAAGAAGACGGAGTTCCTGGTGTACATGCAGGCAAGTGACATGATGTGCAGGTATGAGAGCCGCGCTTTATCTGCATCGGATATGGGCAACAAGTCCTTCAGGCTCCGGATCTCCGCGTTGATCTGGTCCCGTCGAGCCTTGGATGCTCCTTTGGTTGAGCGGTACATTGTGGCCGGTTGTTGCGGTGAACTATCGAAATTCTTCCAGATGTGCGTTGGAGAGTTGAGAGCGGAGTGTTGTTTAACGCCGTGCCTCGGCTGGAGTCGGGGTGCCCTGTCTCCGAGATGTGTTAAGAGACAGGTTGTAAAAGTGGAAAAGCTCTGAGGTGTGTTATTGGACTTTCATCTCAGCTAGGTTTGTTTTTCAGAGAAAGGTTATAAAACCTTCTCCTGCCCTGTCTCTGTCTGCTTTAGCTCCGCCACAGCGTCCAGCTTGGATGCTGGCAGGCTGCTGGATGTCTGTCCACCCTCTCAGAGTGCAGGTGAATCGGCGGCTGTGGTAGCCGTCTCTCGCACAGAAGTCCGTAACCCGTAAATCTGGTTGAGGGACTCTGCTCGCCAGTCACTTATATAGTCTGGGACTCCACCGGAGCAGGGGGGCTCCCAACACACCGACACCGACGTAAAACGAAGGGAGGGGGTGGAGAAGAAGGGGGGGAGGGCGAGGCGAGGGTGATAGATATGTCTCATATCAGTGTAGCAATGGTGAAATTCTCCCCCTCCCTTTCCCGTGCCCTCTCCTTTCGGTGACACTTCATCGACGTCAGCGCTTCCCTCTCCTCGGTGATGACGTCGGTCTGAAATCGGGAGCTCCGGCGACGCAAAAAGCCCGATTTGGACAAAACCGAGTAAGGGGCGGAGCAAGCGTAAAACGTAAACGGAGTCACCGGACTCCGGTGTACTGGAGCAGGAGGAGGGATGATGGGAAGACTTGGTTGCATACGAAAGAAGTCTCTGTGTTTATATGTCTGGCACTTGGTAGGCTACCCGTCACTGCCTGTTTGCCCCGGACCTGTCAGTAAACACGGCAGGTGCTTGTTAGGTGCGATTCGATCATTTCACTTTGACCACATTTACTGTCAACATTTTAAACATGTGAGATTGATGATGCAGAGCTGAACACAACATGCTCATTCACCTTACAGGAGACGGACATGGATGCTGAGGCTGTTTCACATCGCTTCGTCTCTCCGTCGCCTTTTCTGAATGAAAATCATTCTTGAGCAGCTGAAAACACTAATGGATGCATAATCCTACACAGAATGTGCCTCCATTTTTAAAATGTTAGACATGAATGCTGCGCTTGTCCCGTGCCTTCATTGCAATTTCACATTTGTCTTGTTAAGAGGCAATCTTTAGCATTTTGTGAGCATTTTTTTCTTCTCAATACTGTCGATAAGAAATAAACTGAAACACTACATGTAAGGTTTGTTTTTATATATGCAGTGTGATCCACGTCAGAGCTAAATCTCCATTGCATTGTGATGGACAGTAACGTTTTTAGGGTTTAATAATTAACAGGCGAGAATAGACCAACTCTGAGTGACCGTGGATTTGCGTTGGAGGTTGTGGTTTTGATTGTAGAATAAAAACATGGACTCGCAGAAACAATCAGAGCATGATCAAATGCAAATCACTGAAATAAACAAACCAAACAGCTGGCCAGTTTGACTAGTAAGGCGCTCAAAAACCAGTTTAGACCATCAAACACCAGCAACGATCTTATTATAATTCTCTCTTATAACTGTTTAACGAACGACGTTTATGTGTGGTTTGGCGCTTTGGTCTCTTCCTCCGTTTAAAACTTACAAGGACGATCTTCATAATGAAAAGTGAAGTCATTTTAATGAATGACATTCATGAATAATGTGACGCGCGCGCAAATAGCAGCCGGCATTGAGCAACCTGCAAACCTGTCACCAGTCGCATGTGAGGTAAACCGTGCTGTTTCTAAAAATAGGTTTGGTGACCAACACAAGGACTGCGAGGCGCGCCCCCGCATCCCGCTCTGATCGTCCTATTTATAGATAAGATTTCACTTTTAACCTAAAATAGATCTGTAGTATGTGCTTCACATGTGGATCCGAGCAGACACACACCTGGATCTGTGTCGCTGCCCACACTGTTCATCCGGACAAATTACGATGCTGTGTGTGTGTGTGTGTGTGTGTGTGTGTGTGTGTGTGTGTGTGTGTGTGTGTGTGTGTGTGTGTGTGTGTGTGTGTGTGTGTGTGTCCATTTCTAATGGAATACAGAACCTGGTCTACATCTACTTCAGATTAATAAAGATAAATGTAGAGTCAAGAGGATGAGGCCTATTTGTCAAAAGGTATTGCTTACTTTGGCCCACTGTTTACCTACTTTGACAGTTTTGAATATGCAAAAGATAGCTCATTGATGAATCATCCTGCTTCTTGCTTTACTTGATTCAGTACCTGTGTGTGTCTTTTCTCCTTTGGAGTTTGTTTTGGTCTCATATTTCTTATTGGATGACTAAGCCATCTCTGCCTTTTCTCCTATAGTTGTATTTCCATCAGTGCTTCCTGTTCAATAATGACCCAAAAGTACCAGATTGTTACCAGACGATCAAAGAAGAATGGCGGATTTGCACATAGAGGTACTGATTAATTTACTTTTTCCACTAAAATGACCCATAGTCCTCACTTTCAATGTGTACAGGTTAAATTAGCTTCACTTGAGCTCTTGAAGCCGTACAAATGAGAAAAATGAGTTTGTCTTCTCTGCTCCACATCACATGGACGAGCAGCGCCTCCAGAGCAGACACACCAGTCTGTTTCTAGTGGGAACTATAATGTGTCATGACAGTGACATCAGTTTTCCTTTTGGCTATTCTGGATGCAGCGTTACACACATTCATTAGAGCAGTTTACTCAGAGAAGACATCAATGTACAGAGGTTGTGCAAATCTATTTTCTTTTTTAAAGAGCCCGACTAAAATGACTGAAATTGATTCATGCTTTTTCTTTCAGGTGCATCTAATAACCTTTCACTTGGTTTGATGTTGGCCCTGTTGTATGTTTATAGGTAAAAATCATCCAGATGTAATTCCTTCTCCTGGACTTAATGAACACAACAGGTGCCACATGTGAGTCCCCTAACCAGGAAAACGCAGTGAGAGTATGAGTAAGTGTGAGATATCTTGAGTTTAGAGTCTATTGTTCTCTCTGCCTTCAGAACCATTTTCAATTTCCAGCTAGAAAGTACAGACTAAAAAATAGTTGTTTTTAAATTAATATCAACACAAATATGCCAATGGATATTCATATATCAAGTCTACTACTACTACTACTACTACTACTACTACTACTGTGGACTGACAGTCACAGAAAATTAAATAATTCTCTCTAGAAAAAAATGCCAAGATTCCCTGGTTCTATATTCTTCGTTGTGAGGATTTGCTGCTGTACTAATAATGATCATAAACTGAAGGCTTCATCGTGGGCTTGGGAAATGGTGATGGACATTTCACACTATTTTATGACATTTTATTGAACAAACAAACTAATCAAGAAAATAATTAGTTGATTAAGCAATAATGACAAGAGTTGTTAGTTGTGGTCCTCATCTCCATACACTCCAACTGTAACAGCCTAGTTTAAAGGTGGGGTATGCAGTTTTTGGGAAAAGTCAAACAAACACACCAGAATTTGAAAATATAGCTCTCCTCCTGATGCTCTCCCCTCTATCTCCTAATCCCCTCCAACCAGACGAGCGCAGCCATATGTACACAATTTATACAGTAACCTATACGAGTCCTAGTCATTCATTTCAATCATCCTGATTGTGATTGTGTTCCCAATGTCATTATATAGCGGCAATTCTATGAGAATTATTGCCTGTTTTTTTTACAAACTTGTGGGCCTGTAAAGCCCTTTGAGATGCTGTGATTTAGGTTGTGTCAGTATTGGCAAAGTAATTCAGAGATTGAGAGAAAATGTTGTAGTTTAGCTTTCTGCTAACCGTAGCTGTGAGCTTTAGCCTCAGCTGTGAGCTTTTGGCTACGGTCAGCAGAAAGCTAAACTATTGTCAATGTTTTCTCTCTATCGCTAAGACACTTCTCAAATATTGTTTTATTGCGTTTATAGTCAGACACATTTTTAGACTCTCTCTCTTTGAGCAGTCTGTCTTTCTTTTGAGAGTTGCTTTGCAGTGTATTTAGTTGTCGCCAGTTACAACTTTTTCTGCAGGATTTTTCGCTATTGAATCAGGCTTTCACCATCTGAAGGCATGAGGACCCGCATCTAGAACAGCCAATAGGATCACCCTCTCTCTGAAATGGCATGTGATTGGCCAAAGTCCCCAGTCACAGGCTAGATATTCTAAAGCCTGAAAATGGAGCAAGGAGCAGGTGCAGCGCTCTAGTATTCTCTCAGACAACTTGAATTACAATATGTTAAAGGTTATTGTGGAATTTTTGTCCAATGATGCAAAACAAAACTGCCTACCCCAGCTTTAAGTCAGCAACTCCATGTGGACAAAACTGGAACATTTGTCAGCAGTGGCAATGTGTTCTTGTTGCTTAGGAATGATAATGAAAATATGATGTGTTCAGTTTGGTCTTGTGTAGCATATTCATAACTGTATCTTAGCAGTGTCTAGTCGCCACATATGCTTCAGTAGTGACAGTCTCAGCCCTTATTTTTACAGCATGGTGTCATATTTTATGGCTTTGTTTGTGCAAGTAATGATGTTGCATTACATTTGATACTTGCTACTGCAAAAAGGGTTGTTTATTATATCGACCCACACCACTTCCCATTCAGTAAAGCACTAAACTCTTATCCTGACATTCTCCTCAGGAATTACCTCATACTGCATTATGGCATTACCTTCCCCCAGAGTTTTCTTGTTTAAACAACCTCCCACCCTAACCAGTAGTCTGGCCGTTAAAATGCTTGTGTCCAAAAGTCTTCAGGTTATGGTCCTCTGCATCTTGGTGCCATTAGCAACATAACTACTCCAGCATTCTTGTTTAATGTAGAAAAAAAAACATAAAATTGAGCAGACAACACATTTAAGTCTGCTGCATCATTAACTAGCCTATGAGCAATTTGTGGCCTTGTCTTATATTGGCTATCATTACAGTAATTAATGATAGACAACAAACTATAAAAAAAGGATTATTTTCCAAATGACTGACTACAAAATTACTTTTTCCCTGGGTTTGACCTTGTAGGCTGTCACCATCAACCACAAATTAATTTGACAGTGAGTTATTTAGATTCCAACTCTCTCTTTATAGTGGACCATGCCAGTGTTTGAACACAATTTGTTTCATTTCCTAAACCACATATTCATTATTACTGACCATTTTCTAAGCCTTTTTTGTGATTTATGAATGTGTGAAACTTTCAGACTCTCAATCATATGTGCTTGGTGTTGTTGTCAACTGTGTTGCTCTCAAATGATGTCTCAGCTTTTAAATTATCATCTTGGAAAAGACATATTTTCCTAACAGGCATTAAAACTGCCAAAAATTGTTCTCTTTATGTAGGAAATCTCCGCACATGATTACAAAAGCCCAATCAATTAATACTTACCTTGATATGATTCATTTGGATCTTGGACACAAGGGTGCATGGTGCCAGGGAGGAAACCATTCTAGCCTGGCAATTTATGTGTTATAGTCATCATCTTTATCTGTGCGTTCTTTTTTGCTTTCTTATTGAATTCTGGTACATTTTTTCTGTAGAATTTAATATGAGATGCTCTGGATGATGAAGGGGGCAGGTTATTTATTCTTTCTTCATTCTTGTTGGTAACCAAAGTGCTTCACAGTTACTATTAAATACGATATGCTGATGACCTGAGAGGTCTAGATCTGGACCTGTATGGGATCAGCAACACACTGATTCAAACCAATTTGGAGTGCCCAGGACGCTGTGGAGTCTCTGTTCATAACTGTGCAGCTAATTTGAACTAATTGTTAACAGACATGCTACAGCTTCTTGGTCTAAACAAGAATATAGTGCATTACAATACTCAAGACATGAGAAGATAAAATAATGGAGGATTTGTTTGAGCTGTTAGCAACATAAGAAAGGACATAGTTTGGCAATATGTTTTAGCCATGCTAGCAGCGTGGATCAATGTCGTTCCACCACCTTAGTCCAGACTGAAATATCTCAACAACTACTCAATCAGCTGGCACAACATTTTGCACAAACATCCCATGGTTCCCAGGGGAAGCATCATAATGACTTTGGAGATCATCTGACTTTTCCTGTAGCACCACCATGACGTTGAGATTTATGGTTTTGAGTGAAATATATCAACTATTGGATGGTTTACTGTGAAATGTGGAACAGATAAACATGTCTGAGGAACATGATTTTTCATCTAGAAGCCAGGGAACCTAAAGTACTGTTGTAAAATTTCAGTTGTCCGATTTAGGGCATAATTTCAATGTTGTTGATTATGATTTCACTGCAGGCACTAATCTCTTGAAGACAATTATGTAAAATGGCCAAATTTGAAAGTTCCACAAATACATAAAACTATATTTAATAATTTCCATACCATATAAACCCCAGTGTATACACAGTGATTCATTATAACACAGCAACACAAATCCTCTTCACTCTAAGTAATATGAGCATTTCCAAGCAGATCAACGGGTAAAGTTGTTTGAATAGAGCACGACTATGAGTCTGCTGCGACACGTGAATCTCATTTTCACTGGATTTTTAACTAAGCACACATCACTTTCTTCAAGATGTGTTTTCAAAGATTGTCTTTTTTTATGGCGCTTGCAGACTTTCTCTGGGCAAAGATAGCACACATCTGTAGCCTATGCAGGAGCTTCCAGAACAAAAACACTCAAAGTTGTTTTTGTTTTTTTCCGTCCAGCAGTCTCGTAGGTACTTAGGCTGTCCTGGTGTCCCACACACTCTCTTGTCTCAAGCGCTGCCATTGTTGCAGTTGTCATGATAATCCCTGTCATTATGAGACAGGGTTGTGTTGGTATCATAGGTGGGTGGCAGAGAAGAACATGGCTGTGGAGAGGCGGATGGGTGAAGAGCGAGGGGTCGGAAGGATGAGTGCCTCGTCTCCCTGACAGCAAATGGACTCAAATGAATCCAATTAGTGGGCCGTCTTTGTGCCAGAAACTCCTGTTTGTCTCAGTATTCATGTGGAGGCTCATTTAGTCTTATAACACTCTTTAGCAAAATTATTCATCCTGGCACATTAAGCCGAGCACTCACTCATTCACTCACTCAGTAATTTTTCCGCTCAGTGAGTCATACATTTTTACACTCAATAACTCTTTTACTCAGTCACTCATTCACAGGGACATGTCTGGTACATTTTGAATGGCTGTCTGAGTTAGGTTTGGTTGTTTTCAAATGTAATTTATTATAAACTTTCAGACAGACAGAGATTAATTAATGCGTTGCATTAGCCCGACGAGCTAACGGTCAGTAATGGATGAACAAGATGCTAACAGCTCAGTGAGACTGTACTCAGGTACCGCTGTGCTTTGCTAACACGCTCATAATCGCAATGTTAGCATGCTGACATTTGGCAGATATAATGTTTACCATGTTCAACATCTTTTAATGTGTTAGTATACTAACATTTGCTATCAGCACTTAACACAGAGTACAACTGAAGCTGATGGGAATGTCACTTACTCACTCATTCACTCAGATTCACTTTCTTACTCCATTATGCTCACATTTATTCTTTCACTCACTGACAACACTTGGTCACTCATTCACTCAGATTTCTCACACATTCACACATTTTCTGTCCTATCCACACATTCACTCTGCCATTTACTTATTCACTAACTCACTCAGACACTGATTCATTTGCTCACTCACTCATACCTTGATCCATTCAATTAGATTTGTCACTAACTCACTCACTCATTTACTTGATTTCTCACAAAATCAGCCACTCTCTCTGTTATCCACCCATTTACTTTTTCACTCATTCATTCACCCGCTCACACCTTCACTTGCACACATTACTGTATCTCTGTTAGATACACATTCAAACACATTTCTCACACAATCACTCACTTTCTCTGTTATCCACATATTCACTTTTTTACTCACTTGCATCTTCACTCACTCACTCACATATTACCTTGCTCACCCTCAACATAACTCACTTTCTCTGTTATCCATACATTCAGTCTTTTAGTCACGTT
Source organism: Sander vitreus (assembly GCF_031162955.1). Taxonomy (NCBI): domain Eukaryota; kingdom Metazoa; phylum Chordata; class Actinopteri; order Perciformes; family Percidae; genus Sander; species Sander vitreus. Next base: position 14,658,139 of record NC_135864.1, read on the forward strand.
AAAGCTGTGGTAGACAGTTTTTTTTGTGATATTGGGCAAAAACTTTATGATTATCTTTCAGCATATTGTAACTCAAGTGGTCTGAAAGAAAACTAGACCTCTACACCTCCTCTTGGCTCTGTTTTCAAGCTTTAGAATATCTAGCCCGTGACTGGGGGCTTTGGCCAATCACAGGTTATTTCAGAGGGTGTTCCTATTGGCTGTTCTACAAATGCAGATGCATATGTACACATGCCTTCAGATGGTGAAAGCCTGATTCAATAGCAGAAAATCCTGCAGAAAAAGTTGCTATTGCAGCACTTGCAACAACTGCAAAGCTACCCAACAAAGGTAGACGGACTTCTCAAAGAGAGAGTGTCTAAAGAGCGTCTAACAATAAACGCGATAAAACACGCTTCAATATCGGCAAAGCGTTTCAGAGATGGAGAGAAAATGTTGCTAAGTTCATGTTTATGTAGCAAGCTAGAGCCTTCGAATCACAGCATGTCATCTCAAAGGGCTTTACAGGCCCACAAGCAAAGAAAACAGGACAGTACAATGGCATCAGGATCACAATCAGGATGATTGAAATGATTGACTAGTACTCGTATAGGTCACTGTATAAAACGCGTACATATTCCCAAGCACGTCTGGTGGGAGAGGCTTTGGGCAGAGAGGAGAGCTGCAGGAGGAGGACTATATTTTCAAATTATGGTGTTTTTTTTGCCTTTTCCAGAAAACTGACTACACCCGCTTTAATTCACTCTGATATTCTATTATGCTCACTTACTTATTCCCTGTGTTTAACTTGCTTTCTCATTCACTCACCTTCACTCACTCATATTTTCTTGCTCAATCTCACTCATTCAATCTCACACAGGCCTCCTCACTCACTCACTCACTCAATTATTCACACGATTACACACTCACTTACCAACACTTCCATCACACACACACACACACACACACACACACACACACTCACACACACACACAAACACACACACACACACACTCTCACACACACACACACACACACACACACACACACACACACTGAGCAGATGTACAAAGCGCAGGAGTGTTCTGGCTCATTCTGTACACACACACACACACACACTCGTACAGTCGCCAACAGGTGTGACTTTCACAGCTTCGGCCGTTGGCATAGATTGAAACTGCGGATGAGGGACGAGCAGCATGTTCCTCCACAACCTTAGTCATCACATCACAGGGAACAGAGAGGATAGATCATCATTCTCTGCAGCAGCTCCATCTTTGTATGACTTATAAGAGTTTATTACAGATAAAATGTCAACACTTTACTGACAATGAGGGATAGATTGTGTTTATCTCAAATGTAAATGGGTTTAGAAAAAAGTTAATTATTTCTGGACCACTTCAGGGTGAAGTGTGGTATTAGATGGGGGGGGGGGATACTTCCAGGGTAAACAAACAAGAATGGATTTTAAGCCAAAGGTGAAAGATACTTGTCCTTTTTCCTCTAAGACTGTCTTTTCTTTTTTCTGTTTATTTTTACACCCAAAGAGTCAAGGTCTGTGCTTTGCTTCTTGAAAGGAAGGAGCTAATCTGTCGCCTAGCAACACCTCCCACTCCTGCATCGAAGCGGGAGCGAAAGAGAGAGAGAGGATCTGGAGTAAATAGGAGAGTTAAGAGATAGAAATGTAGAGACACAAAGAGGTAGAGGGGAACAGAAAGATGGACTTTAGTGTGTGTTATCTGAATCATAGAAGGAGATTGATTATCACATACAGTACATGTACCGCTCGATACTGCATTATGCTTACATATTCACACTCGTGCATCTATGTGTGAATACATACATAAATAAACAGACTGTTTCGTAGTTTTTTATCCTGAATCTGTTGTTTAACCTGAATTTGAAAGGCTGATCAGAGTTTGGAGACTGTACATTTGTTGTTGCTATATGTCTCATATACTGTGCATTACATCTGTTGCTCCCATGTAACAATGTTAACAAATAGATACATTTAAAAAAGGAGATTTCAATAGACAATTCTAGCATTGTCTTAGTTTTTGTACAAATGTAGAAGCTAAACCTTGATGGGAATGAAGGTTAACCCTAACCCTAACCCTAACCCATTATCATACAGTCTGCTGCATTGACAGTGAAAGGAAAAGACTTTACTTTTGGGTGTACATGCTGCCTTTTGTTAGCATTTTGCTTTTATTTGATAGTAAAGAAGCAGACACCAACACTAAACATGGCAAGAAAAAGAAGGTGCTATGACATGCTAAAAAGATCCTAGACTGGATCTAAACCAGTAATACTTTTAGTTGTTATGATAGTATGCAAGTCACCAGGATCCCTGTATATACTGCTTTTTGTGTATGAAATATCAGTTTTTTTTTTTCATTTTTTACATCATTACATCAGTTCATCAAATGGCTACAAGTATCCAGGGGGAAATCTGATCAAATAACTATTAATACAACCAAATACAGTGAAGTGGTACAGGAAATGATGGGGAAATAGAGAGGAAGGGACAACATGCAACAAAGATCCAGTTACGGTTACATGCTACACTTCTTAGACCTCTAGGCTTCCGTGATCCCCCAGCTTTTATGTCTTGCGGGAGATCAAAATGATTATGACAGGATCTGTTTTGGACTGAGAACCTTTTAAAAATGTATGCTTAAACAGCAAGTGGCCCTCTGGGTGCTTCTCCCACACTCTGGACACATCTGGGTCAAGTGAATTTGTAACTCTAGGTCAGTGGTGGTTGCCAATCTTTTTAAATAGTGACCCGTTACAACAAAGAAATATCTACTTGCAACCACCAAAGTAGGATTTCTTAGAGCTCCAAAGAAGTCTTAAAACTTAAAGCTCCCATATTATGCTCATTTTCAGGTTCATAATTGTATTTTAAAGTTGTACCAGAATAGGTTTACATGGTTTAATTTTCAAAAAACACCATATTTTTGTTGTACTGCACAGCTCTCTCTCACTGCTGCAGATCCTCTTTCCACCTGGTCTCTGTTTTAGCTACAGAGTGAGACCTCTTTTCTTCTTCTTCTTCTGTATTATCTTTGATTGCACATGCGCAGTAGCTCAGATGTAGATCATGTCAGCTAGCTAGCTCCATAGACAGTAAAAGAAAGGCTGTTTCTCCAACTTCGGTCAGTTACAAGGCAGGATTAGCTGGGAGACTTCTAAATGAGGGCGCACATGTAAGTAGTTTGTTTTTGTAGATTATGGTGAAGTTGTGTGTGTTGTAGCAGTGCTTTGCTATTGAGAATGAGGTAGCATGCTAGCGTTAGCATTAGCGTTAGCATGCTACGAGCTAACGGTTGCGGTTAGCCAGCTCGTTTCGGCTTGTGACGTCACAAGCCGTGCCAATTTTGAACAGCTCATCCGAAGACTGAAGGCAGGACACATTCAGAAACTGTATCTCACTAAAAACAGCATGGATGGATTTTTTTCAAAATTTGTATGCATGTGGAAGCACCAGAGACACAAAAGAACACCCCAAATCCCAGAAAAAGTGTTTTTTTCATAATATGGGCACTTTAAGAAAACCATTACAACAAGCATTTTCTTTCTGGTTTCCTTTTAATCACCTTGTGACCTCTCAAATGTATCTTGTGACCAGTTGTGAGGGTGCCGACGTCCCCAGGTTGGAACCACTGCTCAAGGTGAATCCTACCTCTTACCCAATGCATGCTGGGACAGGTTCCAGCCACCTCATGACCCAAGAACAGGATATGTGTTGTGGAAAAAGTAAGATTCATTAGTTTGGGCCTTAAATTGTGTCTCTAGACTCGGAAAATAACGTTTTAATGGCAGTAACTGTGAAATAAGTCTGTGGATGTAATGATTCAGTTCATTTCACATATGTGTAATCATAATGCCTACAATATCTTTGCAGTATTTGAGCGTATATGTTATCTGCTGCTCAGTTCACACACCAGCTCCTTCTGACTACATGTCACTCCTGTCAGATCTGTCAACAGACAGACGCAACCTGTGAATATAAAACATACAAACACCCACACATATCGCCGCCCACACTCCTGCTCCTCACCTCCCACCTGTATCCATCACTCCCTGCCTCCTTCTCTCGATATGGCTTTGTGAGCCACTAGCCTTGTACCTTTTCTCTTTGCCTTTCAATATCCAGTTTATTTTTAGCAGCCAGGGCATAGAACAGGGGGCAGAAGTTTTTCACTAGGGCTCTTTTGTGTGTTCAGAGTTCTATGTCTTCCCAAGGTCCCTCTGATTATACTTAGACTCGCAGGAGAACATGGGGACAATAACTCTGTAAATAGCCAAGATATTTCTGTTGAGGACAGAGTCTGCCGCAAGAGGCTTTATGATACCGCATAAGATTGAACATGTGTCTGTGCTCACAGATTAGGTCCGTATTAGAATACATTTAATAAAAACTATTTTAGCAAGTATTTATTTAACAGCTAATATTACTAATTATACATGTTTATATACAATTTGTTTACTGTAACATACCAGCACAGACACTGACTCTTTCTTCCCACAGTAAGTTGGTGCTGATGCGGGGTTGCCATGGTGACATGTAGATGTGTTACATCATGAGAGACCTCCTAGCAGCAGATCTTTTATTGAGACTCCCTCTCTACCTTTTCTCTCCCTGCTTCTCTTTGTGTGCGTCTTGCTCCCCTCAATTGACTCTCAGCCTCGATTTCAGACAAAAGGTCAAGAACAGATTAAAGACTAAAGAACAAAAGACCTGATATCTGCATTTTACATTTTACATTTTGGTGTTAGCTGAATTTAAACATGTGTCATCTAGACATATTTTCAAGATGAGCAGATAGAGTGAGTTGTTGCATAACAAAAGCAGAGAGTGGGTTGACGAGAATGAGGAAGGAACAGATGTGCTGAATGAGCTTCATATCAGCCAATAAACCATATTTGTACCTTGTTCTTTTCTTAGACTTGGCTCATTTGTCCTCTTTTCCCTCGATGTCCTCACTCAAAACACATCTCTACTGACCCGCGCTTTGATACTCCTCACATAACTATCATTACAGCTTACATTTTAGTTTTTTCCTCCCCTTCTATGTATGTATGTAATTTACTGATTCATTCATTTTGGGCTGATTCATGAATGGATGGGGTCAATTACTTGTCAGCTGTGGCTTGTTTATTTCTTCCCATTGAGGCCTGCTGTCTATCTATAGCGCTCCAAAAATACATTAAAACACAAACAAGACCTGTATGGTGTCAACAAGCTGGAAAATATGTAACAGGTTTTAGACTAATCTTTTTTCCAACCTTTTAAAATTAGCCTTTTATTGGCTATTATCATCACATTGGTTTGTTAATACAACACTGAATTAGAAATGCCTGTAAAAAGCAGGTTTGGAAATATTGTAATATTCTGGTCTCTTAATTGCCTGTTGAGAAGCCGGATTGTTGCAGGTATTAGAGGTCTGTTGGGTTTTTACTGGAAAGCGAGGTTTTATCCATTTTAGGAGAGGTTGTAAAAAAGTTATTGGGCAGATGTGAGGAGTCCATTTACTTGTTTACTCTCTGAAGCACCATTTTAAATTACTAGTATTTCTGCTACTATATATAATCATACACTGCATTTCAAAAGGAAATATTGTACTGTTTACACCACTACATCAAAAAGCTACTTTGCAGATTAGGATTTTACAGACATCAGGTTATAAAATGTAATGCACTGTTACAGATTTAACCACCTGACAGAATATAAAGTTGTTCCAATTAGCTCAACCTTAACCAGATGTTCATACATCAGTAATAATAATGTTATATTAGAATATAACTCTGACAGGGGCTATTCGGCTGCTTAACAAATATTTTTACTTTTGATATTTACACATTGGTATAATATGCTGATAATACTTGGGAAAATATAACTATATAATAATAATTGCAAAATCATCCTTTTTAAAAAAAAAAAAATGCATGTAAAGTATTGAAGTGGTAACCCTTCCTTTTGCCACAAACTGAGCTTGTACATTTGATCAAGGGTACAAAATATAGAAATTACCATAAAGTATTGTTATTACACCAATTAGGAAAATATTTCATGTTTTAAAAGTTATATTGACTATTCCTAAACAAACACATATTCCCTTTGTTTGCCAAAAAGTCATTCACAACTACAGTTACCGTACATAGTCACATTAGTTATGTTCAGAGTCAATACAACTCCATGTTAGATCTCTTTTAAGCAAAGGTTTAACAAAAGTTATGAGACTCCAAATAAATAAATTCTAATAGACTTGGGAGTTGTAATGTTATAGAAAAGGATACAAGAAGATACACAGATATAAAGCATATACATATCTATTGTATTTAACCATATTTTACAGCTGGGGTCTCTGAGTCCACAAACTTTTTCTGAAACATCAATCCCAAATCATGTTTAACCCTCTGGAGTCAAGGCTGATTTTAATTTTCCATGCATTCAGTACAAACTCAGCTATAAGTCTAGCATCTCATTTGTCAATTGAACAAAGAATAACGCTGCCAGGAACCCTAAAAATGTACATATCTTTAATGATCATTACTTAAAATATTATTATAGAACACTTGCAGGTTGTGAAAAACATTGTTTCACTATTTATACACACAAAGACAATAAAATGATGTGAGAAATCAAACCATGAAACTTATTTCTCCACATGATATGAAGTTGTGTTATTGATAATAAAAGTTAATGTATGAGTATCATGCTGATAAAACAAGGTTATGTATTTTAACATTGTTGTATTGATACTTAAGTAAAGGATCAGAATACTTCTTTCACCACTGTCTTCTCCTCAGATGAAAGTCACAGCCCAAAAAAGTTTGCGTTTTTGTGATTTACAAAAATCCTCTCCAGCTTCTGCTTTCTGCCGTTCACATACCATTCACTTTTTAATTTCTGTTTTTTTCTCAGGGCTGAATGTCTTTTCAGCATAGGTCCCTTTTGCCGCTATACACCCACACACCCATAGCAACACATTGTCGTTTCTTGGTAACCACATTTACGCAATGAGTAAAAAAATTAAAGGTAAAGTAGGCATGGGTTAGGTAAGGTCTATATACATATATATATATATATATATATATATATATATAAGGCTCTCATGTAATCCATACAGCTTAAGTTTTGTTTGTTTGAATGGCAAAGTTACATAAAGATGCTTTTCGGGGCCTCTGTGTCTTTGTTTGCAGAGTGCATTCTGTCATCCTCTCAGACACTTGCACAGTCATATCTTTAATTACATTGTTGTTAATCACTGACCCAATATCCTGCTTGCTGCACTAAATTCCCAGTGTGTTCGTAAGAGATTACTCTGACCCGAGGTAATGAACATGCCCAGCTACTGAACCTTTATTTGGACTGGACTGATAAGCTAATTATTTTACAGAGTAATAACAAGAAATGACTCCTGTTTGATTTCAGGCAGGGAATTTATAGAGCATATCACATGTAAGCTCCTGTGTGATATGTGGAGGTCTGGTTCTGATCTGACAAATGTTCAAATAATAATAAGAAAATCTCACAGGATTTATTTCTAAATTAACAAAAAAAAATTTGAAAATCATTAGGTTTGGAAAAAAAATTATACTGTTAAACATTTGAGTCCAAGTAGATTTAAATGACATTTTTGTAGCTTTGCTGGTGTCAGTTTGTTGGTCCACCATTTTGGTCCTGACAGAAATCTCTCAACAACTCTTGGATGGATTGGCATTTTGTGCGCACAGTCATGGTCCCCAGAGGATAAGCCTAATCACTTTGGTGATTCTGTGACTTTTAATATTGCACCATCATCCAATGCATGTCCAATACTTCAGTTTGTGGCCAAATACTTGCTAAACTAATGACATTCCCATCAGCCTCAGCTGTACTTTGTGTTTAGTGCTAATGAGCAGTGGTGGAAAGTAACTAAATACATTTACTCAAGCACAACTTGAGTATTATTTTTGCTTTATACTTCTACCCCACTACACATCAGAAGGAAATACTGTACAAATATAACTCTTTGAAAGGAGCCGTTCTGCATAATGAGTAGCCTACTTTTTCTTATGATACTGTAAGTGCATTTAGCTAATATTACTTCTGTACTTTTACTTCAGTAACATTTTGAATTCAGGGTTTTTACTTGTAATTAGGTATGTTTATATCAATGTATTAGTACTTTTACTTAAGTAAAGGAACTGAGTACTTCTTTCACCACTGCTAATTAGCAAGTGTTAGCATGCTAACATGCTAAACTAAGATGGTGAACATGGTAAACATTGTACCTGCGTAGCATCAGCATGTTAGCATTGTCACTGTGAGCATGCTGTTGTTAGCATTTAGCTCAAAGCACTCACAGAGCTGCTAGCATGTCTGTGGACTGTTAAATAGTTATTGCATCACAAGATGTAGGTTATACTGTAGAGTAGCCTTATACTGTAGGTTTTTCGCAGTGGTAATTAAGATGTAACACAATAAGATTCTCCTATTGGTTTCCTAGATTGGTGGTTAACAACCTTTTTTGTTTTGTCTGTACCACTCTCAGATGAGCTCAAGTACCCCATCAACACCAACCTGTTGTATTGCACAAATCTTTCAACTGATTTTAAACTGTTTTTATTAATACAATGAATTATATAAAAGTGGAAATTGTTAGAGTAATTTGTCACAGACACGGTAATCCTGGAATTGTTGTTTTTGGTCAAATTTATTTTCTTACTGCTACTATGTGAAGAGGCAGAGACGTCCATTACCATTTTTTGACTCTCAGGTTGGTGGAAGTGTGTTCTGTGCATTCAGTCTGTTACTGTAGCTGGTAGTTTATTGCTTATTGGAACAATAAATATTCAAGACCAACCTCACACCAATTTGCAATCCAAATTTTGTGTTTTTATTTTCCTTTTTAAAAAAAAGTGCAGTGTTTTCATTTTCTTATAGAGAGTCTACTAATAGTTTACATACTGAGATTAATGTATACTCTCCTCTATTTCTACTTAACAGTTTTTCTAAATTCATATTTAGAATCCTATTCCTATTTTTCTATGGGAAAACATAGTTTGAAACACATTTTTATTTATTTAATAATGTGTCTGTAAAAGCCAGTAGTGTCTTGTTTTGTTTAAATTAGTCCTTGATGTTTATGTAGTATTGTGTAATTGTCCTCCCCCTCTGATCACCCTCTCTCCATTTATCTGTATATACTGTATGCAAATATCCAGAAGAGAGAGCCATTTCCTGCCTCTTGCCCTCATTAATTTACACTCCCTGCTCACCTAGCCCTTACAGTATGTATTGTGCAGCCTGTTTTTGATGTTGCAAAGATTGCACTGCCCCCTCTTTTGGTTAATGAACTAATATCAGTGTTTGGGGGCTGTGGGTGTAGGGAAATGACACTCCACCTCGCTCTTTCATTCATAAATATAATACCTGTATTGTGGTATAGTGGAGGAGGTAGGCATTGAGAGCTTTGTGTAATGCAATAGGAGAAGATCAAAGCATTAGACCTGGGGAACAGATTGCTCCTCCTTCATGGCAGCATGTCTCAAACTGAGGGACAGAACCAAATTTATATAACATTGAAAGGTGTCTTTTCTGTCTACCATATTTGTTCCATCGTACTGGAATGGTTGGTGCACTCTGCCCCGCATGGGCCTTCGTTTCTCCGTTTCCGGTCCCACGCCATCCCCCACAGGGCACGGCTTGCCCAGAAATTAGATCATACTCCAGCAAAGGTGCCAAAAAAGAGGCCCAGGCGCTCCAGCACTCCCCTCTGCCACCCCTAACACTCCTCCCACCCGTCTGTGTGGGCAATGCCACTCTCAAACACATGCTCTCCTATGTAAACACCCACCCACACACACACACACACACACACACACACACACACACACACACACACACACACACACAAAAGCACAAACAAACAAACACAAACACAGACGCAGACCTACAGCACCAATGCACACTTTAAATACTTTATTTGAATCCTCCAATTACATTAATGCACACACACACACACACACACACACACACACACACACTCTCTCTCTCTCTCTCTCTCTCTCACTCTCTCCACTGTGTCCACTGTGCTAATCGGTGTCCATGGACGGATTTTGAGATAATGCACACCTGAGCACAGCTATGAAAAATGCCCCCCACCCCTCCTTTATACTAACAACACACCCAGACTGAAAACAACACAAAATGACGTCAAACGTTTGTGTCTCTTTCTGTTTGTCATGCATCCACATTTAGTAGTTTTGCGTAGATCTTTAGTCATTTTGTGTCTATTTTTAGTCGTATTGTATCTGTTTTCAGTAATTTGTCATTTAGCATCTTTTTGTGGTTATTTTAAATGCCTTTGTGGTCATTTTGCATCGTTTTGGTTGTGTGTGCGTCTCTTTGCGGTTATTTTGAGTGTCTTTGTGGTCGTTTGGAGTCTCTTTGAGGTTATTTTCTTTTCGTGGCCCGCTGACCCATTGGGCTCCTGGGCCTGTGCCTGGTAGGCCCATTGAGTAAGTCTTCCATGATAGTGTCATCCTGTTTCAGTCAGGTTTTTGTATTTTTATGTATTTGTATGCTGTAGTTGCTGTATTGGACATTATTTGTGAAAAGTAGACAAAGTTGCTTTCACTTTTTCCTCCCACAGGTGTATGAGTTCATGGAGAACTGGAGAAAATGTAGGCTCACTAGTCAATTAGGTTATAAAACCAACACTCTCCTTAGGTTGTTGCTATTCCTGGACTGCTGCTGTGGGAGATCTGTGTGGTCTGCTGCCCCCTTGTGGCTGAACGCTGTCTGCTCTGATTACACAACAGGGCTGTGTGTGTGAGTCATCACCCCCCAGTGAGGACAGATGGGAGGTGTGTGTTTGTGTGTAGGATTGGGCGGAGCAAACAGCAGTGGACTGTGAAATAAGGGCTTTTCCCTTTCTCTTTTTCTCCCTCTCTCTCTCTTTTTCCTTAGTTTTTTTTTTGTGGGTCAGGAGAATCAGTTAACACACAAGTGAAAAGCTGTGACAGTAGAAATAGAACAGAAGGCTGCAGAGCAACAGTCTTGTTTAATTTAAACTGCAGCCATTTTGCCTTTCCTCTCTAATTTCAGGATGTTAAGACGTTGATACAAGATTTTCCTCTGCTTCTTTCTGGCACAGCAATGAAACATTTTAGATTATTAGAGAAGAAGAAAGAAATCTAAATGGGGCCGTGATCTTTCTGTCTTTGTATTTTACTGATTAGCTGTGTAGCTTATAAGAGATTCCAAGCTGCAATTTAGGATTAGACAGAAACAGAAACTCCACAATTGGAGTTTTTACTTTACTGTACTTTTTATTGAACAATATAACAATATACACACGTTAAAATATACAAGTTTAGATGAAGTGTTAGATTGGAAATTTACATTTAATAAAAAAAATGTAAAAACTATAAAAAAAATATATATTTTGACTTTTCCCTCTTACTGGGTCCCCTAGTCGCAAATGGGCCCTAGGCAGGTGCCTAGAATGCCTATGCCTAAATCCGGGCCTGGATATAAAGCAGGGGCCTGGATAGGCAGGGTCACATCGCAGAGTATCTGCTCTTTAATTTGGTGGTGGAAGTTCGATTTAAAGGCAGCTTTAAGGTACATTAGGTCAGGGCTAGATATTGGTGTCGTCTATCAGAGAGCTCAGAATGGCGGCATACAGTCCCCGTTTTGGACTGTCTCATAGTCCTGGATTGTCCTGTAGATGAGCTCAGGGAAGCATCTGTGTGTTGCTCTTTAATGATGGTGAGGCACGATCCAAATTTTCTTCAAAGCCATTTTCTTGATCAACTTTTTAAAACCCAAATATTTTCAGTTTATAACAATAACAAACTGAGAAAAGCAGCAAATCCTCACATTGGAGAATGAGAAAAAAAAATACTTGAATAATAATAAGAATGACATTGTAATAACTTTCACTGTGACACAGAGGAAAAGGTATACTGTTTTATTTGGGTTTAAATCTTAGACAAAAAAAACAACACAATCAGCAATGTGACAAACCTACAAAAGGCAGTGATGAAGAGCTTGAACATAGGAATGAACAGTGGAGGGTGAAGGAGGAGCGTGGGATTGCTAAGGTTTTATCTTAGTGGTTACTGAATCACGTCTGTCAACAGGAAACAGGGATGACAAGAATAAAGTGACAAAACAGAGCAGAACCGAAGATAAGGATGTAAACTTGTGAAAACAGATTAATCTACTGCCACTGGGCGTGAATCACTCCACCTGAAGGCAGATGGAAAACATGTCACACAGATTTGTAATCCCCCTGAACAGATGTGAAGAAAAGAAAATCCCTGTTTTTACACATTGACCACAGAATGATGCTGTCAGATAGGTGATAAATAAAAAATGACAGTAAACATGATATTCAAGGAAACTGACACATTAAACCCAAGAGAACAACTGTAACTAGACTAATTATTTTAAGGCTCTTATGTATGTGTGAGACAGTACTGCTACGATGTATTTGTATACTGTACTGATTGCAGAAGTGTTGCTTTCTTTGGAAATACAAAAAGCTAAAGAGTAACATCACAGTGACTGGTTGAACTGCATCGACCACTTTTGTTTTACAGCTTTATTTTCCTTTTTTGCATCTGTGTTGCTCTCTCCCTCTTTCTCTGTGTCCCTCCACTCTTCTTCTTCTTCTACTTTAAAAGGTGTACGACCCGACATAGATGGAGAGTCTGAGGGCAGAGCTGGTCTGGTAGTTGCCCTGGTAGCTGAGCAGAGGGTTAACTGACACCATCTCCAGGTCCAACGTGTACTCTCTGGGCCCCGACACAGCACGGGCCAACACCAGCATGGCGCTGATATTATTGATTTGCTGGAGAAGACAAAAAATATATGACTGCACACATTTCTACATTCTTTTCACATGAAGAAATAATGTGACATTTTGGGAAATGCTGTATGCTTATTTCTTGCCCAGAGTTAAATGAAAAGATTTTCTCATCTAATTCTGCAAATAAGTGTATTTCCCAAAATGTTGAACTCTTTGTTTGACGGTATGAATTGTCCCACCCAAACATGTGATACAGGACAGTGAAGGAAATGTTAATCAAACAGTATGTACGCACAATCCTGAGAAGAGGTCCTAATACTTAGTCAAGGGGCTTTCTGTTTAAATTTATGTTTTAAGATAAAGGACAAATTCTCTGTTTTAATGCAAAAACCTTAAACACAGAAACACAGTTAGTGGGACCATGATTAATCTTGTTTTCAAAAATAGACAAATTAGATATTGAAGTTAATGTTTGGCGAGAAAGTAAATGGAAAGCATAGTTTATGATCCAATTTTTATCAGTTAAACATGTAAAGATGTCTGAGTATATCCTGTGAACCTCATGATTATAAAAAAGAAAGAAAATGTATTATGTTTAGAAAATCATTGCCCACTTTGACTGTGAGAAGATGCAACAGAGAGGTTAGTTTCTAAATTTTAAACCTATCAGTGTGGCTGAGCTATGAATGGTAGTAAACAACATTATTTTAGGTCTGCATTGTAAAACACTGTTGAACAACAGCATCTATAGCATCTTGTGACAATAAAACTCCTTTGACACTAACCAGCTTTTTTGGTAGTCTGACCTAAACACATATTTATTCAGGGGGAACAGAAAATGTAAGTATATTTGGCCCTCTTTTTTAGGAATTAGCTTGTTAAGGTGCACTGATATGAATGAATTAAATGTGGTGGGCGACGTTTCAAGTCAGGACAACACTACCTGAAAGATGTATTAATAAAACAAAAAGTTAGTCCGATATATCCATCAAACCCAAAACTAGACCTTTTTCTTACAGTCACTGCACTTTAAACTCCAAACAACCATCAATCATCAGTGATAAAATGTAACTAAGCTAAGATTTTCAGTTTATGCTACTTTATATTTCTCCACTAGATCTCAGAAGGAAAAACATTTTTTCCATTACTTTTATTTGACAACTAAAGTTACTAGTTACTTTGTGGATTTTGATTAATAATACAAAATATAAATCAGGTAATAAATTAGGATATATTATTATAGGTTAGTAAAGTAGTTGAAATGAGCTCCACATTTACAAGCTGCAACATTAAAGTGGTGTACACATTATTGCATCAATAATTATAGTTAATATAGTATACTTTAGGTATATTTTTATGCTAATACTTTTACTTAAGTAAGATTTGGAATGCTGGACTTTAACTTTTAACAGAATAGTTCCACACTGTAGTAGTATTACTACTTTTAGTTAAATAAAAGTTTTGAATACTATCCACAAATGGCAATCAAGCTCTGTAAGAGTTCTAACCCTGATGTAGAAGTCTCCATTTTCGTCTCCAGAGCGGATGCGGAAGGTGTTGTAAGCCCCCGGAGAGACGCTGGTGGCCTGAATCTGGAAGATGTCGGAGGGGACAGAACGCTCCGAGGTGATGCTCATGTAGCGGTGGACGATGGAGAAAGGCAGATCTCGACAGACGGGCTTGTTGACAGGACACACACAGCGACTGGATACATACACAGAGAAGTAAATCCACTTTAAGTACAATAACAGCAAATTGTAGTAATATTTGGTGCAGAAATTATTGACAGTAGTTCTTATATCAGCCAGCAGAGGGAGTAATATGATTGAAAAGAAAGTCCTAAAATCTAAAATATTCAAATATTGAACAGTAGCCATTTTTTCCCTCATGTTTTTCTGAAATCCATTTTATACTTCCAAATCATCTGGGATATGTTAGAAGTGACCTACACCTGTTACCAATCCAACACTTGTAACAGTGTAATGGTTTTCTTATTGCACTGGACCATGTTCAGAAGAAAAGGTTGTGAGTTGGACTCATATGTGGAAAAAGTAATTGGTGTAATCTTGCAGTTTGAGCCATACGCTATACAGGGGCTGATTATATTCTGAGCTGATGGCCAGCACATATTTTAGTAATTGGGAAAAGGTGTGTGAGTGTTTCACACACAGCTTTCATGAGGTGTCACTCACTTCTCAGACACCTGTACATAAGGCTCTTGGCACCGGTTTGAGTCCACACACTGGTATCGTCCGTGGATATTCACGCAGGTCTGTGTGTCGGTACACTGATGTTCACCTGTTTCACATTCATTTATATCTGCAGAAGAAAAACAGCTGCTGATGTT
The DNA here is from genome assembly GCF_031162955.1 of Sander vitreus. Classification (NCBI taxonomy): domain Eukaryota; kingdom Metazoa; phylum Chordata; class Actinopteri; order Perciformes; family Percidae; genus Sander; species Sander vitreus. Next base: position 14,673,281 of record NC_135864.1, read on the forward strand.
TGATTTGAACAAGAAACAGGACAAGAATAGAGCTGCTGTCCAAGAATGAATAAGTATTGACTCAGTGCAGCATTTGTGACTGTGAAAGCACAGAGAGGAAGGTGTTAGGAGGACGGAGGTAATGGAGGCGGGTGTGTTTACCCTGGCATAGTCTGGTGCCTTGCAGCTGGTATCCCTCTGGGCACACACAGGAGAACTTCCCTGGTTCGTTGACACACTGGTACTGGCACAGGTAACTGGAATAGCTGCACTCATCAATGTCTGTCAAGTTAAAAGTTCAGGTTTTATTCATTGTACGAAATTAAAGGTGGAACGGGGACAGAATACAGAGCGGATTGGCATCACTGAAACTGGGAAGTTTGTACTATCACTCATACTAATCCGTCTTTACAGACAGAGTGGGTAACTTACCGTTACAAGCAAAGCCATCAGGCCCCAATTCATAGCCCTGGTCACAGCGACAAAGGAAGGTGCCGTACGTGTTGTAACACCTCTGAGAACAAGGGGCACCCATATCACATTCATTCACATCTGAAGGGAGGAAAGGTAGATTTTATAGATAACCTTAAATCCTGTACGACAGAGTCAAAGAGCACACACATCCCAAAAATGTTTAGAGAAACTCGAAACTTAAGGCAGAAATCAGAATGATAGCTCCAAATATATTAAAGGCCCTGAAAACATATTTTCTCGATCAGCTTGTTTCTGTGAGAGATGGGGTCCAAAATTAACACATTAAACTGTTTTGTTTTCTTTCACACAATAGATTTCTGTCTGCTGTTTTTCTCACTGGTGTAAAGAGAGACAGGCTCTGTTGGAAAAAGGTAACGCACTGTACAGTCTGTGAACCAGTTAGAATTTATCAATATTGAATGACAGTTGTGGGATTGTTAGTATTGCCACTGTCACTGTCATCAAATGTGATCATTCCACAATTGATGAAGATCATTTTTTCCTTGAACTTTAACTGCTAACTATGTAGTCATGGACATCCAATGTAAAAGAGAAATGCTTAGAAGTGTACTCGACTAAATTAACATTGCACTGCTGTAACATAGTCAGACTCAAGATGGACAGGTTTTTTTTAAAAGATCAAAATTGATGCAGAAGCTATATCGTCTTTTTTCACACATTCTTCTTCCTTGCCAAAACTTGACGCCTACATTACCCATAATGCAACTCAACCGCTGACATCTCGTTGTATTATGCTAGTGGCAGCAGCTAATATAGTCCGTTGATGAGGCAGAGATGAGGAGCGGACTATAGAGGTCTCCCCACCCCTAGATTTTGGTTTCATTTCCAAACTTGTAGTCTTCAGCCTCACCCGGCACCAACTCACTTAAGGCAATTCATCAGACTTCACACAGCACCCTTTGAGCCACAAAAGGCTTCATACTACATGTTTCAAATATGCAGCAGCACTCCCCAAGACCTGTAAACAGACTTTGATGTGCAGAATCTGTTAAGTTGCCCTTTATTATTTTAAACCATATTTTCAAAGGCTTTAATTTTTGTCATTTGTGACAATGCCTGAGTAAGATGTAGGATCAAAATTGATTGAGGGTTATCAGTAAGATGTGCAGACCTTTTGCATGAGACATTGGCTGTAACTGTTGAGTCTTATAATCAGTTACAGAGGGTGTCACTCACCGATGCAAGATCGGTTGTTTCCTGCCAGCTGGAAACCAGGTTCACACTGACAGGAGAAGGACCCGGGGACATTAACACAGCGATGTTGGCAGTACCTGTACCTGCACTCATCGATATCTGAGAGAGAGAAATAGAGTCAGAAGAGGGATATTTTCATTCCTACATTTTTTTATTATTATTTAATATTTCCCCTAGGTCATGTAGCAAAAATACATTTAATTGCTATATTTAAACCTGCTTAGCTACACTAGTTAAAGGATAAATTCAGATTATCTCACCAATGCACTCTGTGCCAACCTTGCGGTAACCATCAGGACACTGACAGGTGAAGGCACCCAGTGTGTTGATACACTCCTGGCTGGGCTGGCAGTCATGTTCTTCTCGCTCACACTCATTGATATCTGTGTTTGTCGGTGATATGAAATACACATTGAAAAAAAATATGATTATTATTACATTATCATTGTTATTGTGAGCAAACACAGCAGCATTCATCATGACTGAAAGACACAGTGTGACTGTTGAAGAGCAGACGATGGTGACTCTGTTCCCCTCATTTGCACCCGACAGCTGAGAATATCATATCATGTTGAATCATGTTTGCTGTCTCAGATGAACACCTCGCTGTCCTCCAGCACAAATAGGTTTTAGCTGCAAGTCTGATTCTTAAAACACAGCAGCTGTCCTCGTGTGAAATCTTCCAAATTCCTACGCTGTCTGTCTGCACCCCATTGACTCATATTCACTCACACCCACACAATTTGCACCAACATGCAGCCTCCAGTCCCAACACCTGCTATGGCCACCTGTCCCTCGCAATCTGTGGCCACCGACAATAAACTTACACAATCACACACACACACACACACACACACACACACACACACACACACACAAACATGCTCAATGATCACTCATCCTGTGGCCACCTGTCCACCTTAAACCCAAAGACCTACAAACCAGACACCCACCCACACAGGTGTCTCCCTGCGGCTCGTAGCCCAGAGGGCAGGGGTTGGTTTCGGTGGGCGTGATGGGGGGCTCTGGGGCCGGGATGACTGACGCAGAGCGGGGAAGGCACAGGTAACCTCCATAGTGGTTGAAGCACTTCATTTCCCCTTTGCAGGCATCTGGAATGGTCTCACACTCGTTTATGTCTGATGGGAGACACAGAGACAAGACTTTAGGCACTAACCAAACTTGTTAGGAACAAATGAAATGGACAGGACAGAACATGAAGAGCAACAGGATGATCACAGCTGTTACTGTACATAAGAATTAGGTGGTGAAATGGAATAAATGCAGGAAAAAGAGTGCTTTACCTTTGCAGTGCTCAGTCTGATGGTCCCAATGATACCCATCTGTGCATTCCTACAAAAAGCACCAGAGAGAGAAAGAGAGTGTAAGAAAATTATGAAAAAAAAGATGTGAACAGGCCCTCTGAGCCAAGTAGTTGCATAATGTATTAATAATACACAATAAACCCCCAGTAGTGGGACTTTTAAAAAGAAGCAGAGTATAGATGTGTTTTCGTGAGTGCTTGGCCAAAAAGATGTTAATAAACTATTTTCCTTAAGCCAAATGTCACTTCAAAAACAAAGATTTTAAGGCCACTGTTTGGAAAAAGGGTCATTATCAGTCTGGAAAGAAATACGTTGCTGTGAGCTGCATGGAAAGAAAAAGTGAGGTCTGAAGAAACATGGAATTAAAGCTAAAATTACCCCCAGCTACGTCTACTATAAAATGTTGGAAAGGGAAGCTGCTGTGGAAGAAGATGAGGAAATAAGAAATGAAGCAAAGAGAGAAGAGGGTTTGAGGTCAACATTTCAACACAAAAAAATGTGTGACATATAATTGAAGAGAGGAAGATGGAAAGAAAGAAAAAGGAGTAAAAGAGGAAAAGCAGGCAGAGAGATTTGTCCATCCTTACCGTGTAGATGTCACTTTCTGTAGGTGGCTGTGAAATAGCACTGTGGAGGAGCACAGACACACATATGCACACGCACAAGATTGACACACAAGCACCCTGCATACTAATGCACATAAAACATGCACACACACACACACACACACTGCCACACACACACACACACTGCCACACAGGTAGCACTGCTTTAAAGATGAGAGAGGCAGCCAAGCGGTGGTATCTGTATTTCAGAGGGAAAGACATAAAAAAGCAGCATTAGAAACTCAGAAATCACAAAAAGGTTTGATCTGCTCCCACAGCTGAAATGGATATATCAACTCAAAGCAAAAAGCACTGGAGACAGTTTTTAAGTAGTCAGTCAGAACACAAACAGCGCCTCGGACTTCGTTCACTGTTTGTCAACCAAACAGTTCCCCGTTGATCGCAGCAGGAATAAATGGAATGAATCACTCTGCCAGGTTAAAACATAAACATTGTGACATACTCTATCCTTCAGCTGAAAATAAAAAAGTCAACATCACAGAAATACTTTAATATTAGCTGCTTACAGAAGGCACACTGTGTCTGCAGACTGGCAGACTACAACTCACTGGAATGATAGTCTTGCCGAGCGCTGCCTCCAGAGGTTCAGTTCACTGTGTATCAGAGCAGCATCAGTGGAGCACATACTGTAAATTATGGCTATTTGTTGCATATTTTACAACAGCATCTCCTGCTCATCTGCTTCCCTCTGTGAGATAAACTTCAATTTAATTAATAATCTTCTCTGTAGATACTGTGTTGTCTTTGCAATGTAAGAGGGCATCTGTCTTTGTCAGTGGTGGAAAGTAACTAAGTACTCAAGTGCTACTTAATTGTACAATAGGTATTGTAAAATACCTATTGAGCCTCCAAATAAACCAAACAACCTGTTAAACTAACTGGCCTGCTAAGCTAACTAGCATGCTAACACTGTGCTTAGCTAACAGCCACCAACTAGACCAAACAACAAACAGCATGTTTAACCCCAACTAGCATGCTAACCGCTAGTTAGCTTAGGGGAAAACATTATTTTTGTATCTGATGAAGACAGTGTGTGAAATTTGAGTCTGTTTGCACAATGAAAGGCTGCAAATCAATCAGTATTCTTCAGTCCCTTCTTTTCACTTGGAGGTTTGCTGTCCTTGAGCTGAGATGCACCTGGTTCAGCTGAACGCTGCTGGAAGATGCACAGACAACCCTGATTTAACAGAAATACTGTATTCTTTACTCCACTTTGTTGATCTGAGAACCCAAGTTAGTAGTTAAGCTACTTTGATTTTACATAATGTGATGGCAAATTTACATTTAAGCATGATTCTCTATATTATTTGTATAATTTCTGTATAATACTGGAAGGGAGTTTTTCTTATTCTCACATGTTGAAAGTAAGAGCCACAAAGTCTGGGAACGTAATGTGTACGCTGAACAGATAGGGGCTACAAGGTCACCCTAAACTATCTGTTATTTCTCCCTGAATAGTTGAGACTTCTCACATAATTAAGATAAACGGGATGTCTAAACCTTGGGGTAGAAAGTGGAACAGAGGGGAAGAAGTGAAGTGGCTTCTGAATGTCTGACTATGTTTGTAAGAAATGTTGAGTCATGTTTAGAAAGGGGGCATGTCTTTCTATCTCACTGGAGATGCATATATACTGTATGCTTTTTCTTATTCGTTGAACAGACCTTTCACTTAAGCGCTGCGTGTCTTTTGTGAACTGTGTGCTTCCTTGTAAACTTGCAAGTTTATAATAAAATACAAAAACCTAACTTGGTTTAGTCTTCGACTGTCCTTATTTTGTTTCACCTTCCTATTTTAAAACATCTACACCTGCTGTATCGAAAACTTCCACCACAATACAAAACGTGATAAAGTTGTAACTTGTCCTGCAACAAAACTAACAGAAGAGCCCCTTAAAATTTGACAAGATAATAACTTTATTATTACAGAAATATAATTTTGTGCTCGTAATCTTTCAGGACCTCATATTGAAAGTGTCCATTAGGCATAATGTGTACTTTCACTTTAGATACTATAAGTTCATTTTGCTGGTAATACATAAAGTACTTTTACTCAAGTAGAATTTTGAATGCAGGACGTACTTGCAATGGAGTTTACACTGTGTGTAAAGGAACTGAGTACTTTATTACAACGTTATATACAGTGTGTATTTTTTAGGCAGATTCGTAGCGTATTATGTTTGCTGAGTATTCTAAATATTCTGATGGACTGGGCTCTTCTCCCAGCAGAGACACAGCCACCCTTCAGTTAATGTTCCTGGAGAGCAGCTATAAGTGTTTAAGCTGACTCTAAACATAAACAAATCACCTTCTCCAGCTCCCGTAGACCAAAAAAAGTAGAAAAAACAGGCCAATTGAAGGAATGAAAGAAATTCTGAGCAAGTGCTGTTTGCAAAGTCAGTGAGCTCCAGTTAAAATATATGACAGGAAAGTTATAATCACTGCCTGTCTACGTGCAGAAACACACACTCTAATGTAAACTCCAGAGGCCACATTTGCAGGCAGTGCTTATTGTTGTATTTCATTTTGAGACAAACAGAAGGCCGCAGGGTGACGTGGACACCCTCAAATACTTGATGGATGACATCACAGGCCATTTGTGGCCTTTACGTGGTGAAAAGCAGCAAAACATGCCCCTCACCCTGTAAGCACTGACAGTAACACATACCACCATGCAATCAGACAGCCACAATACGTGACCTCTCTGAATTGGCCCAGCGGACACTTACAACCAGCAAGAATGTGAACCACAACCACCTAAAACAAACTGACCATCAGTCTGGGGTCCAGTCACTCACTGGCTACTAAGAGTGGGCAGCAGGGATGCATGGGTGTTGCCCTGATTCCGCTGGAAATCAAGTGGCGGTGGACCTCTGGAATGCCCGTGGAAAGGATGTGGGCGCCAGTTCCCAGATAGGATGCCCTGCCGTGGCAGTGGTTCCCAGAGTATCAAGTTCTGGGAAACCCCCCATGGTTCACATAAGAGAATTTCTAGTGCCAAACCTCCAGCCACTGCTCCCCTAACCTCTCATCTCTCCTCGCTATGTAGGAGGATGTCAGAGAATATGACCCAAGTGCAGAAATCATCGTCTTGGTTTTGACTGATGAGAGACGAACAGGTTGACTGTGATACCACATCACTATGAAAATAATCAGCAAGTATTTTGATTCATTGTTTTTGTCATTTTCCAATCAAAAATGCTAAACGTTTGTTGGTTCCAGCTTCACAAATATAAGGATTTGCTCATTTTTCTTGTTCAATATGATAGCAAATGAAATATCTTTGTGTTTTGGACTGCTGGTTTGACAAAACAACACATTTTAAGACATCACCTTGGACTCTGGGAACTTGTAATTGGCATTTTGTACTATTTTGACATTAACCATACAATATGATTAATAGAGAAAATCAGATCAGTCAGATCAATCAATAATAATAATAATCGTGAGTTGTAGCCATAGTAGAAACCTCCAAATATTACTGCTCTGACACCTGTTGTGTATCAACAATACCTCCAATATAATTACCATTTGGGGCTCGCCTTGGCCTCAGTAACAGCAGGCTGACCCATTTCTACATTTACAACAGTCAGCACAATTTAACAAGCAAGATGTCAGGGGGGTTATAAAAGTGACCACATAGGGACCAGGAAAAACACACGGTTGGACCACACACACACACACACACACACACACACACACACACACACACACACACACACACAGTGTAAACAATGTGTTGTAGTGTATACACAGCTAACTTTGTGTTGTTCTGCTCGGTTGTGCGTGGAGCAGCCTGAGAACATGGTGGCCCAGAGGTCTCAAGCTGCGCTCTGTTGCCACTGTGTCAGTGAACCTGCAAATCCACAACTAGGGGGTCACTATGACACACACACACACACACACACACACACACACACACACACACACACACACACACACACACACACACACAGCCTAACTCTTATTCTGGGAAACACTACAGTCAGTGATGAATAATGGCCTGTGGGAAAAATTTGCACTCTGTAACTGTAATAAATCCTTCTGAGGCAGTTCTGTTTTCCCAGTGGTGATACTGCTGTCTCCCTGTGTAAAGGGTGTTAAAGGGCTGTGATGTATGTATTAGTGTATGCATAAAATGTGGCACGAGATGATGGGTTGCTCTCATGAGAACAGTGCTTCCTTCATGTTGCCTTTATAATCCGACCTGAGTCATTACAGTGACGTTGGGCTGTCACATGTTGGCTATTAGGAGTATACTGTATAAACAGTTATAAAATACACTGTCAAATAGTAATCGGGCCGCATCCTACACTCTGTGATGTTATCCAAAGTGTTTTGTGTATATATTTATTTAGCTGCCACCTGTTTCTTCTTCTTGTTCAATAGAAGCTGCTGCTTTCTCTCAGAAATTCACCCAAATTTTGTTGCTGTACATAGTTTTACCCCTCGAGTGACTAAACCGAGATTGTGACACTGACTTTAAATGTTGTACAAGAGGGATGAGGTGGAAGAATTTTTGCAACATACTGTACAATAAAACATGATCTGTGACTCATTACCTCTCTTTCCGTCTATCCTCTTATTACAGTCTCTGAAACACTGAGACTATAATAGGAGCAAGAAGCAAACTACACAGACTGTCAGCCACATTATCTTGGCTCTGTTCAGAAGCAAAGTGTAGCTGGGAGAGCAGAGAGCAGAGCAGAGCAGAGCAGTGGTGCGATTGTGACGTGTATGGCCTGTACCAGAAAAGTGGGTAAGCGGTACATCTCACCTCCGATACTACTTCTTAAAACTCTTGCAAACATAAGTCATTTACCATTGTTTTTTTTAACACAAATCTCTTCTAACATGGATGTCAGACATTATAGAAACACAGGGAAACTCACAGATTTATCTTTTTGGATAGGTCCTCTCCCTCTGACCGCTGTGTCCTTCTGTTGACTGCAGTCGTCCCGGCTGAGTTGGCGTACAGAAGTGGTCCCTTAAACTCCTGCCTGTATGACCCTGAGAGAGTGAGTGGGGAGACCGACAGCTGGAGCAGCTGAACACATGCAAAGGGAGGGAGAGCGAGCAACAGACGGAGAAGGGAGAGAGAGAGGAGAGAGGGACAGCCCATTCTTTCCCCCCCCCACCCCACCCCTCTGGCCCCCTGCACTGCCATCCTTCACTCCCCAAACCCCCTCTCCCTGACCCCCCAGGATGCAAATTCCTCGTCTGCAGCCCAAATACCAAAATTCCAAATCCATCCAAATCGCAGGCAGAACAACAACTCACAGATTCACACACATGCCCCCACCCCTTTGCTGGTCCCACAACACACCTGGTTTCATTTAAAGTAAACCCCCGCAAAAGCCTCAAGCTCTCCCACCCTTTCCTCCCTCCCTTTTCCCATTTACCCCCCATCTATCTATACTTACCTCCCCCATCTTTTACTTTTTTTCTTTTTTCCATAAAGCAACTAAAGCCCTCGCTCTCGTCCAATCTGACATGAAGGATATTTATAGCCGGGGAGAGAGAAGTTAATGGAATGTGGACAAAAATTAGAGAGTGGAAGAGAGAGAGAGTGGAGACCTATTCGGAAAAAATCTGTTAACTTATTTCTCAGAATAGACTGTATTTTTTCTGGGGTGAAATAGAGAAAATATAAATACTATCATTATTCTTGACCAACTTTGCTGCGCTGTTTGTACATGATTTATCCATTATTGCACAATCGTTTTTCCGCAGTATTTTTCTTGCAAAATTAGCAGTCTTTTAAGTTGCTTAACCCACATTAGTTATTAGTTTAAGTCTGACTCATTAAACCCATTACAGAATGATTGCATGCATTTAAGTTTACAACCGAATATTTCATTTATTGACATACTAATCTTTATATTCTTAGAGTTCGCAAGTATTCTATTTTTAACAATATCGGAGCAAATCTCGTTTTTTTTCTCCTGATTTTTCAAAGTAAATCTTCTGTTTAAATATCTGTACTTCCCCTGAGATTGTTTATCTGTCCCATCTTTCTGGGTGGTGGCAGAGATGGCAGCTGTCTTTACGGGGAATGTTGTTAAAAGTCACACTGACAACCCCCGAGCTGGACCAACTGTGCCCCCCTGGCTGGTGCCTTATTCCCATGACCACACACAGACATGGGCAGAGGTCTCAATCCATGACGCATGTAATCTGCTGGTCATATTTAAAATTTAAAACACTAACACAGTTTAGAGTGATGAAACGGGGATTTACAGGTCTGCCATCTTTTTCACTTTTGCACATGATTTGTGTCTCTCTCTCTCTTTGTCTTTTATCTCCATCCAACTATCACAAGATCAGTAAATCTTGTCCCTGGAATGGGTTAATGATTCTTCCATATAAACACAACATAAAACAGAATGACATTTTGATGTAAATATGTTAATTTTATTTACAAACCAAATTTACAGACACTGCAGGGACAATGGGTGCAAACAGGGAGGCTGAAAGCAATAATGGGCCTTAAATGGCAGAATTTTTATCACCGCTGACTAAACGAAACAGAGGAAGCACAAAATGAAGGGTTAAGATAACGGCTTCAGCGGGGGGAACAGCCAGAAAACAAACCAAGGGAAGAGTGGGGAAAAATGAGGGACGAGCCGCAAAAAAATGCTTCAGTCGTGATACATTTTGAAGATACAGCTTTTGATGACGACCATGTATCTGTCCCACACAACCTGATGTCTGAGGGGCAGAAAACAGAGAGACAGAAAGAGAGCAAACCATAAGTAAATGGAGCAAGAGGTACTGTAAGAGTCATGACAAACTGTAATTGTGAAATCTGGGTGAAGAGATTAAATGAGGCAAACTTTGTCCACTCAGTGTAATGGGGGGGGGGGGTCTATCTTTTTATGAATATCTCTTTGTTACGCATGTAGTGGTGCAGGGCTGTGTAAACCCTTAACTACATTCCAGAGTGTTTGCATGAGAAACAAGGTAACTACAGTTTAAGAAATCAGGGGCGAGATAGGGTGACACCCACTGGTAGAACAGAGACGGCAATATTAGAGAGGATTTTAACATACAACTTTATGCTTGAGCAGCTTTAATGACTGCCAAAATGTATATAATATTCAGTCTATTGGTTAGTTTTCTCAAATAGATAAAAATAAAAGCACATTAACTCACTTGAATGTGTCAAGTATGTGTGCAGAGTTGTTGTAGTGAGTGAGGTAGAGTCTCATGTCTGCAGCTGTCCATCGGTCTGAACGACACGGCTCAATAAACTGGGGGAGAAAAAGGAGGGGAGGAGAGGTTACATCACACCGTCTCAAAGGCTGACTTTAAAACTAGCCTCAGAAAAATAGGTTGAATGATCTTCCTTTGCTTAAAACACCTGGAAAATATAGAAACTACATTGTGTAGAAGTACACACCTTCTCTACAAGATCAATGAAGAAATCTCTGACATCTTTTGTGTTGGTTAACTTTGCGGCGATGTTGACAAGGCCTCTGGAAAGATTCTACAAGAAGAAGAAAAGAATTATATTACTTTCATTGTAGAAGTTGGTGACATTTTACATTTCGGATATTATGAGGGCGTATCACCTTGAAATTAGCCTCCATCTCATTAAAAGCTTTAGTCTTTCCTCTGAGTGCTGTACAGACCAGACTGAACAGAGATGAGGGAAAGGAAAAAGAGAAATTGTCAATAAGAGTGTGGACTAAATTGTAATTAAAGGCTAGTTAAAAGTTCAGTAATTAGCAAAAATGTGTGTTTCTGTTACCTTTTGTGTTGATCCAGCAGATCTTTGTCAGTGATTAAAACCTTCAGTTCTTTCAGCTCTTGTAAAAACTCTTTATCGAGATCCACGTCCATGTCTTCCACCATGTTATCTACAAAGCAAACTCGAGTCAGACACTGTCAAATCCGTTCAAAGGATGTTCTTAACTATTATCCTTGCTTATTATATGTGTTACAATTATTATCCGACTCTGCCTAACCCAATTAAAAATGTTAACTTTACTAATTGGTAACTTACAAAGTTGAATTCATCTTCATTCTAATGAGGCTCTGCAAAACCTGAAGGACCTCTGGTGGTCAGTGGGCCTCACTGAAGGAGGCAATGCTCCAAATGTTCCTTATTGTATAATAACCAACATCAACAGCATACCTTTTGTTCTTATGTGAGAAATTTATTTTAAGCCCTTTGTATATTTTGTCTCACAGTTTCCAATGTGTTTTTTTTCTGTTTTTGTTGTTCTTGGATTTACCACTAATGCTTTATCTATCTGTAAGCCTCAAACTAAGACACAATAAGATAGTTCAAGATTAGAGATATATATGTCACATAGCTGATTTAAATGTTATACATGTCCCTAACATCTCAGATAAAAATGGCAGCAAACGGCCAAAGGAAACAAGACAAATGGCTCACCAACAGCCCCAACGGTCCAGTTGCTGATAAGCTGCCCAGCACAGAAAGCAAAGTCCTGGAATGTGAGATATTGCAGCTTTCTTTTCCCCGTCTCAAAGCGATGGTTGGCAAAAAAAACAATGGCAGCATAATCCCTGAAATAAGCAGAAGACGCATTATTGGAGCTAACAAAAAAAACGAGTTAAACAAAATACAAATCCATGTAGTAATTCATCATAAAAATTACAACAAAACACTATTGAAGCAATACCAATGCTTTGGAAAATAAATATTGTACTCTGCTCTTCACACAGATTACCTTGCAAGCTTGTCAGAAAGAAGAAAGTGGTGACGTATGTTCTCCACCAGGGGTCCCTTAAGCTCTTCCACAACTTTAAAAACACGTTTGAAGTTGTCAAACTGAAATTAAACACACAATGCAGGAGACTTACTAAAGTTACAACATGTCTTGTATAAAACCAGCACAAAAAATATATTAGACAATAACAGATGTTAATATAAAATGTTAAAAGTGCCAGAAATTCAGCTTGTCACTGAAACTCAAAACAAATATAAAGCAACTACAATAAAGTTACTTAGTCAATCAAGGCATCGCATACAATAGCCAGTACAAAACTGAAAGTCAGATTAGGACCAGGAATAAATCATGGTGGTTTCACAACTAAAATGATCTTTTAAAACTACTGCAGACTCCTCTAATACATAGTGAGCCCAGACCATTTAAAAACTAGATGAACAGTCGTGGTGTTCAGAATGCTCTTACCTGTCGTCTGCAGCTCTTCAGTGTCACACCTGTCTTGGCACCAATATCGTCCAAGTCTTTCTTGGTTCCTTTGGAGAGTTTCTTTCCCAGGACCTCACGGACAAATGCATCATCAAAGGCATAGTATCTAAACAAGAAGACAAAAGAGGAAACTTGTAAGTATAAAATATTCTCATCTACTATGCCAGGAAACAAAAATAAAGTAGTGGTGTTTAATAACAAATACATGCCATGGTAATATCTGCCTTGACAGGAGAATAACATGTTTCAAGGAAGGGGCATATTCCAAAGATAGAAAAACAATGAGATGTGTAATATACCTTCCCATCAGACACTGGAAACACGTCAGATAATTGAAGGAGAATTAATGAGAGCATCATTACTGCACCTCTCTATGAGCATGGCTTGTCGATTAGGTGGGATCTGGAACAGTAGCTGGTTGGCTAGTTTAGATGGACTGTGCAGCAGACGCTCACACATTTGGAAGGTCCTGTACTGGTCCATGGTGTCACTCAGCAGAACATCTGCACTCGCCTCACACTCCTCCATCACTCCTCCTTCCATTCGCACCTTCACTGCATCGTTCACTGTCAGATAAATCAGACATGCTTGGTGATCCAACCATGGCTGTAGTTATGTGTAACAACACGTACTAATAAAGCTACTGGATAGGTGTGACTTAGTCTATATCGACGACGGTTCATTTACAGGATAGTTCTGGTGCTGCCGGAAGTTTAACTTTCCTTGAGTTAACTTTAAACTCTGATCTGATCAAGCAGCATTAGCCGGAACATCTCAGCAATGTTACAGGCTGAAAATGGCAAGATTCAAGGAAAATTTGGATCGTGCACCAAGGCAGGCCTACTTGGCTCATTCGGGGAATGGTTGTAAAGATTTAAAAAGAATGTGTTTACGGCATTTACTCTCTAACTGGGACGTTTTAGGACCAATTGGTGGGGATGTCCTATGGACAAAATACACACGGCGATCCACTGGTAAGAGCAAATTACATTTAACCATCCAGCTATCCATAGCTCACGTTACTGTGTGAACAGTTAACTTCATTTAATATTGTATGTGGCGTTTTCTTTGCAGGGTGCAAATGTTTCATCTAAACAAGTTCCTTCCCGAGACCATTTTACAGAGCCACACTCGCTGCGTCCAGAGCTTAGTGCCGCCCAAGACAATTGTGAGTGGTTTAAAGAAATGCCAATAAACAAGAGCATGTTTTTCATCTATCCAGAAATGTTGTGTGGAAGGGCCAGACCTTCCTCCGCAGTGCTGTGGAGATAGGTCTGGCAATGCGAGGCTAGGTGTGAACATACAGCAGCATTGAATTGCCACTCCATCATTATGTGCAAGATGTGGACAAGATGCCAAATATGTGTGCAGCTCATTGTAGCTTGCATTATGTGTTTTCCAATTCTGTCACACACAACGAAAGTCAGTAAAAAATGAAATGTAACATTGTGTGGCAGCAATATGTGCTCTTCTTTATTTACAATGTTTTAATCATCTTACTGTACGAGCCCTCAGATTTATCTTGTGATCCCTTGGGTGGTCCTGACTCCCACTGCTTTTTTTGTATGGTGTTTTAACCAAACTCCAGTAAAACCAACACTGTGTGGATCTTTGTAAGATAACTCCAACAAATCAGGACTCAATAAAAGCACTCCTACTCATCAGTATGTCTCCTGGAGTACATTGTGACTCAGAGATCCATAAATATGTGGTGTGATTCATACCTGTGTATCCATCCAACCAGAGCTGGTAAACCTCCTCATCCATGATAGTGGTGTTACCCACGAACACATCCAGCTCCATTGCCATCTGCGTGGAAGCAAAGAAGTAAAAGCAAGTGTGTCAGGAGTTGTTTAACGTTTGTTTAGCCATCAACAATCAGCTGTCAGATTACCTCAACGCCATTTTATGTACCAACACACACATTATACCCTGATTATACCTTGTTTTGAGTGTTGTCCCAACCAGTTTCAAGCACCAAGCTACAATAAAAGCTGAAATGCAAATATACTGTTAAATTCTATTGGATTAACTTAAATCTTCTTTCCATGGCGTCCTAATTAGCCAACTAACGTTAACGTTACCTCTATTAAAGGCTAGCCTATTATGCTAGCTAGCTACGTCGCAAAGTTAGCAGCTTCAGCGGAGACGAAACTGACAACCAGACAACAAAACGGTAAATTAAGACCAAATTATCAAGACGGCAAAATCAGGTAATTAGCGCACGTGGTTTAAAACACGAACATCTACCAAATGTTAGCATTACTGTATTGCTATGGATGCTCAGTGTCAACAACAGCAGTCATGCTACTCTAACTTCCGGTTTGTTACGTCACAGAAGCAGCATAGACTGTAAAAAATAATTAATAAATTAAATATTGTTTTGATTAGCAGATGGCTAATGTTCAATATTTTGTCTCATACTTTGTCTGTTTTATTATTTTCATAATATGTGTAGCCTACCTCTGGCTATGTTGAACTTGTGTTATTCAGTGTTTACTTTTGTAATGTTCATTAACGTTTGACAACATGCTGTCATAGGTTTTATAATAAATGTGCATATATTGTTGAAGTGCAGACCAGAGCAAGTGCTCTCACACGCAGTATTTATTGTGCAGTAGCCTACCAATAAAAGACGCAGTGTGTGTGTAAACCAAAACCTGCATCCGTGCATACATTTAAAAAAGTTTATTACCACATAGCGTATTTCTCAGAATGCATAATGATTTTTGTGGGATTATGTGTTTCCCACAAAATGTAAGATTTTTTGTCAAGTAATCTATTTGTAGAAAGTATGCTTTTATTTTGAAACTATCATAGCGGTAGAGTCATCTTTGCTCTAGCATCCACTATCCACTTCCAGTACCTCCCCTGTCAGAGCTTCTTCAACATTATTTATCTGCGTTACTTTTCCGCTTTTGACGCCTTCGTACAACACTGAACGTTCCAACGTTCTATTATCGCAACTATTCTTCGTTCGACTGTTGCCATTCAGCTTGTTCCACTGCTTCAGGCACAGTAGAGCCAAAGCAGATGTCTCTCCTTTATGGGTAAAATGTGGCACAGAGACGAATAACGCCCATAAAGTATGAATACTGATATGTATTGATTATGCTAAAACTAGAAAGTGTTACGAGAAGGAGTGAATACGGTGCCGACCAAATTGCTGAAACATTTAACAGAACATCAATCAATAAAAGCATTAGGCCTAATGGACAGCATGTTGTTTCTATCAATGAAATGACATTGATTTTAATTAGGGATAATGTATTAATAATACAGTAATTTTTCAGAACTCCATTAGGGCCTAGGCTATCGAAAGAATGTTAACCAGTTTCATCATGTTGCTGAATTGATAGGGCTAGCCTACAGCTTGTTTTATTGGGGCCTACTCTGAACGTATAGGTCGTGAGTTACATCGCCGAGTGCGCCTGATGCATAGTAAATAAATAATATATAATATATATAATAAATAATGCACAGAAATCCTATTTCTTGCCAGCTGTATAGGCCTATACCCTTAAGTGACGGACGGTGCGATGCAAGGAGATCACTCAACATAATACCATTCATTACCATCATTTTAACTAAGACTCAGCGCATTTGTCATTTTTGCTCTTAGTTATTTTAAAATGTTGTCGGATCAGAAATAGGCCTCTGTGTGAGCACCAGGCGCTCGTGCTTTAGCTGCGTGTACACACTCTGCTCTCTTTTCCTCCGGCGATTAATCTTCATAAATCCCTGCAAATCCCTCAACTCGCCCTCCCTTTCTGTGTTTCTGCATGTGTCCTTCAAAATCACAACATAAGGGAAAACATGTCTTTTTGTCGGATCTCTCGCTGCACATCAATACTCTCATTTCTAACCCCACATGACACCCTGATTCCATTCCCAGCTCCCCCTTGCACGGTTAACACCCTACATTGTTATGGCCTCAATGAAACAATGGAGGTGGGACAGAGAGCGGAAGGATGTGGCTGAATGCCTCAGCATAAACCCATGGAAAAAAGCCTGCAGTCACACCCGCCAGTGTTCATTGAAAAGAAAGAAGTAGGCCTACAACCAGGAGTCACTTATGATAACTGCATTGTACTGTACATCTTCCTATGTAGTGAACTCCAAGCACGTAGAGCCTATTTAGACATCGTTCATGTTTTGCAAACGCTTGGCGAAAGATCTGGTCATGTCTTCAGTTTTGAGGATAAGGCCATTCAAATGAACAGAACCCCCCACCCCCAGGGGAAGTGTCTCCACACAGGCCTTTCCTACTCATTCCCTGTTTGGATTGTGCTTATCCATGTTGTTTCGGTTTCATAGCATGATAAAGGTAAAAGTATGTTTTTGAATCCAAATGGGGGTGCACACGTTCCTCACTGAGAGAGCACATGGAGCAGATCTTCACCCTCACATCTTAATGTTTTTCATAATGTAGCTGAGATGGCCAGAGTCAGTTGCTGGATCACTGAGCTGGTCGATTCTATGTTGCCATTTACTATCATGCCATAAGTAAGGTATGTGAATAGCCACTGTAAACCTCAGAGGAAACCACAAACAGGCTATGTCTGATTACTGTCAAACCGAAGTGTCAAGCCAGCAGTCATCATAAAAAGTGAGAAATCACCCAAAATAAAACCAATGTTGTTGAGGAACATGATTGCACTGAAACCCGAGGAAGACTCCATCAGTAAAAGTAAACACTGCGTAAAGTAACACATCTACATTGTAGTTAAATACAATAGGCTACTATCACTTCTTTCATTAAAATGTAACGAGTCAATGATTTTATTTTGAAGGCTGCAAAGACTGACTTTCGGTAATTCTCCAACTTGACACGCAGCTCGCTGCTCAGCGGAGTCACAGCCGTGAAAGTGGCGGAGGCGGACATTGTTGTGGTAACAGTCCAGCCCCAGTGGATGAGCAGAGATGATGCACTTATTTTGAACGGATAAAGGGCGAGATTGGATTTTGATTTATTTTGTTTGTTTTTTTTAATCTAAAGAATGAATCGTTTGTAAAAAGCTGCTGCACTGTACGGACTCATCCTCCAGCTAACTGGGAACGGTGTTCATTCAGCCAAGGCGATCGGAGCACAGCCTGATGAGACGATGCCAGCGACGTAAAATCTCAACATCTGCTGGGTGTGTATCCGAGGCTGCTGGATTAAGCCTCCGTGGATCGACCGGGCCTTTGTACATACAGTAGGCTACAGACGAGTCCACGGGGCTGATGTTGCCTTCAAAATACTGCGAGCGGAGGTAAAATAAGGACAGTTATATTCCTATAGGCCTTTGGAGAACACAGCCTGCTGTTGAGAGGATACCAGATTGACATTAATGGAGGTTTGCGCTGCATTTTCATACACGACCTCATTAAGGCATCTTCCACGGAGAACAGACACTGGGTTCAGCACAAATTAGGACTCAAGTCCATCTAAAGAAAGCCATCTAAATAAAGAAATCACATGTTTATGCAATGATTTGGCCTCCGGTGATTGCATAGACTACATGACATCTGGAAAACACTGTATGCAGAGGAAGAGGATGTGATGACTCTGTGTTGAGCATTGAAGCATCCAGCTACATCTCAGCGCTTTTAATAGATTCTCAGGTACCCTCTAGGTGTAGGCTAGGTGTTTAATAGAAAATGGGCAGCGAAGGTGAGATTATAAATAGAGAGCTGTCAAAGATGTCTGACGAGGATTTGCTGGCGTGCTCCAAAGAGGAGCTGGTGAGCCGGCTGCGTAAAGAGGAGTCGGAGAAAATCTCAGCTCTCATCCAGCGAGGACGGCTGATAAAAGAGGTAAATAAACAGCTGCAGGGACACCTCCTTGAAATCAGGGAACTGAAAGTCATCAACCAGCGCCTGCAGGAGGAAAACGGGGAGCTGCGGGACCTGTGCTGCTTCCTGGACGACGACCGACTCAAAGTGAAGAAGCTGGCCAGGGAATGGCAGCTATTTGGGCATCATGCGGCTAAAGTGATGCGGGAGGACCTGGGCGGTTACTTGAAAAAGCTCGCCGACCTGGAGCGCATGCAGGACGGGCTGGTGAAGGAGAATTTGGACCTGAAGGAGCTGTGCCTGGTCCTGGAGGAGGAGTGTGTCAGCAGGAGTGACTCCAGCCCCGGAGGGTCCACCGAGCTCAACCTGCCCTGCATGGTGGCCCGGGACCTGGGGGACGGAAGCTCCAGCACAGGCAGCGTGGGAAGCCCAGACCAGCTCCACCTGGTGTGCTCACCTGATGATTGATGGCAGGTTTATGTCAGCAGTCAGGGCTTCAAATAAGGAATCTGTAGACTAGGTGTGATGTGTTTGACAGAACTGAGACACAGAAGCTTTGTCAGACAAATCAATTTGGTGCAAAGCATTAGGGCTTTCTGAATGCTGCAAAGATGTGTGTCACTAGGTTTTGACTTGACAAAGAACCCGCCACTATAGACATTTTCAGGACTTTACAAAGACATTTAATAGATGTTTGCTAGATGAAAATGTATCTACATTTTACAGTGCTTTTTCTAATGATTCCTCTGTTTTGGGGAATTCTCTTTTTCAGTGGTCTGTTGTTGAAAAAAAAAAGAAATGGGACCAAAAAGGTGGGTCACATATATAAATTTATCTCATGCACTGGACTAGCCTACACTGGTAGAAGCCTTTTTTCTATTGCACTGGACAGTGCTACCATGGATCTTTAAATCACAGATATAAAGATTCATTTCAATCCAGTTTTGAGCCATATTTAGTCCACTGAATTCCAATAGCACTGAAGTAGACGAGTTGTGATAAAAGAAAAAAATGAAACTATTTGATATTTGCTTTTGCTAGATGCCCAATAATGTGTAATATTTTATGCACTCTCTTCCTCAGGACAGGATTGGAGTGCCATATGTGCATGATGATTGTCACAATTTGTACAGGCCTGTTAACTAGTCTGATGTCCCTTCAGGTTTACTTTAGGTGGGGCTGCTGTGCATAATGTACATGTGCGAGAGCCGGGGCAGAGCCAGCACACGTGTTAAGGTTTTGGATCAGACATGATAGATGTCCTTGGACCTCACTCAGAGCTGAACTAAACAAGTTATGTCACTTTTTTTTAAAATCCAACTGGAAACTCTTTGTATCAAACTGGAAGGTCTACACGTTTTAATGATTTCTGTTCTTTTTAAACCAAGCTGTTTAAATTCCCTTCTATTACATTTTTTATTACATTGTTGTTGATGTTCAATTAGCATATCACAGAGTTTGTTTAAGTTGGCAACTGTCAGCTTTGTCTTCTGTAACTCATGCTTTGTATTTACCCTGTAACATTAGGGATAATCTTAACTTTGACCCTTCTTTATCTTGATTTATCTGTATTAACTAGCATTACTAACCAATTTCAGTTTAAATCATAGATAATGCACATGGATTAGAAAAGACTTATTTTGTTGTTGGCTGTTTATTGGTGGGCTATGCTCGTAGTGCATTGAAGAGCTTTAAATACAGTGGGTATGACACTTTGTGCTGCTGTTCTGACCTTTCTTTGCATGTTTGACTTTGCAGAAATGAACATTTACACATTTACATGATGCAGAATGAAGGATTGATTTCTGCACTTGTTTTGACCTTCGTGTCTGAACCAACTGCGCTTGATTGATGCTCCCGTCATGTCACGCAGACTGACTTTATGGATGTTCATCAGTTTTATTTTTTATCCCTATTTGCACTGTCTGGAGAGCTGAAGAGAGCAGTAATGCTTTTAGCCACTTAGTGATGCACAGACAGCCTTTGACAGCAGCATACATACTGATTTTCTTCTCCCTCGTGCTCTCGAGCTCTCAATCTGACTCTCATTCATCTCTATTTCTCTCTCTAACCCCATTTTAGCGGAGCAATCTAATGCCCTCTGAGCCATGTATGTATTAGCAAGAGATTTGCTTCATTTTTGGGAAATGGAATAACGGTAACACAGTGTTCACAGTTGAGGGGTATAGAGCAGTCATAAGAGTGTGTCAGTATATATTGCAGCCATCCAACCCTTTGACTAAGTGACACTAAAAGGGTTGATTATTTTCATTATAAGTTATTTTCTTCATTAGTCGTTTTATGTATGAAATCTTTTATAGCCATTGTAATTTCCCAGGGTCAAAGGTTATGTCTTCAAATTGCTTGTTTTTTTCCCCCAACCATCAGTCCAAAACACAAAGATATTCTGTTTACAATTATATAAAAAACAAAGGCAATTCCTCACATTGAAGAAGCTGCAACCAAAAAATATTTAGCTTTATTTTTAGTCGATAAAACACAAAAAAATAATCAAATACTCTGTCAGTCCTACAGTATTTATGTTTCAGTTTGGGTTATTCTGGTGTCTCAGTGTTCACAAACATTTTTTAAATGATTTATGCTCAATTGAATCTGATTAATGTGTTGTTTTTAAGATGCATTTCAGTCTAATCATATCCTCCTGTTGTTTGTTTTTAATAATAATAATAATAATATTACACCATGACAAATTTCACATTGTTATGAACCTTTGCTCTTTATTGTCTGTGAAGTAGTACAGCTTTGACAAAAGATCAAAGTAAGGTACTGCCCACAAAAACTGTTTTTTTGTCAGAGACAATAAAAACGTTAACAGAAATATATTACACTCTTAACAAATAAATATGTGACGATATAATCTCTATTAACTCCTACGGCCCAGCCTTAGTGGTCAATAATTTCCATAGACAATATTAGGATTCTTAAAATATTCATAAAAAATAAAGACACTTTATTTATAAGTACTCTATTTCCCTTGGTGAGGACGTTTATAAAGTGTTACATAACATGACAATGTAACATAGTCATTAAATGAAATATACTATATTTTGACTTTGACTATATTTGACTATATTGGTATAAATATATTATTTGATGGAGTTATCAGTTATTTCTAGAAAGCTTGTAGAATTCTATAATTCTGCATGCAATGCTTTCATAATAAACCTCAAACATACTCATTCTACTTGATAGGTTTTAAAATGAGGAATATAAAAACTTTATATCATATCAATACTAAAAAGACATTCATATCCTTATAGTACCACTAATTTGCATATTATCTAAGTAAAGAATCAACTTTCTAAATAGAAAGTGAAGAGAAGAGAAGAACAAGAAGAAATGAAGCAGATGCACGCAGCTCCTTTTGAAATGGTTATCATCATCTTCATTTCTTTCATGTTTCCCACAGATTCTTTTGATCACACGTGATGAAATGAGCATTAGTGTTTGGCCAGGATGACATGGCCGTCAATCACAGAGTGAGGATGGTTGGGGAGTGCAGGGAGTGATCCGATTGGTCTCCACTGCTGCTGCTGCGGCGATGAGCTATCCCACAGGGCTCTGGGGCTTGAGACTGGTTGATGTTTCCATGATGTGTTGTAGCATGGGATGTGATGGAGGCGCTGGTGTCTAAAGAAGCAGAGGGGTAGGTGAAAACCATACCAGCTGTGAAGGATGTGAGAACTGGGGTGTGGAGAGACTCTGATTCAGTGGCAACAGCAGATCCAGTCGATTTCACAGGGTTGGTGGGGATGGTTATCTTTGGTTTAGGCTTCTCCATCTTTCTTGGTAGTTTGGTTGAGGGTCCAGGTCTGCTGAAGTCCTGTGGCTCCAGTTTAATTCCTCCCAAAGAGGAATTTGATGGATTTGTGTCTGAATCCGAATCTGATTCCTCTATTTTACAAATGGGACGGTGAGCCTCCAGGACCAGCTCAAGCTTTTCTTTCTCCTTTTGTAATTCCGCTATTTCCTTCTGTAAATTGGACTTTTCATCCTCCAGCTGGTCTGTCTCCTACACCAGGGGAAAGCAGAGAAAGACAGACATATGTTAATTCATACATATTTTAAGTATTAATGTTATGACAAATGTACAATGTTCACTCACATTTTGCAGTGTGTCTGTCAGCTCCCGGCGGCGATTGCGACATTTTGCTGCTGCCAGTTTATTCCGCTCCCTTCTTACTCTACGTCGCTCCATCTCCTCCTGGGATAACTTTGATGAGAGAGAGAAGAATAAAGATTACAATATATAAAATAGGTTAACCTGACACAGTGAGTCAAAACTCTAAACCCTATTTAATGTCTTAAGTTAGATTGTGAAACTTTCTTGCTTTGGGCAACAAACTCAAACTATCAAATGTATGGGGTGACATGTTGAGAGTCCACCATAGACTACATGACAAATGAAAAATACTACCACCATGTGTGTGCACTGAGTCATCACAGTAATGGCGTCTGAATGATTTTGAAATGTCTGCTTTTGTACCTTGTAACACCCTAACTCTGACTTCGTCCAGCGCCCTACTGAATAATTGCCGTTGATCCAATATTTCCCGCCCTTTCAGGGTGATGAGTCACGCTCAGACCCTCAGCAGTGACTCGGGTGTGAGTCACAGAACATGACTTGCCCCTGTGAGTCACATGACAGTCTACTTCCTGTACCATGAAATTACAACTTCAAGAACAAAACTGCAACGGGGATGTGTGCCAAGGTGCGCCAATGGCGAAACCAAAAAACAACACTGTAGTGGTGACAAACATGATGGTTCTTAAGGTTAAAGTTCTGTTGAACTGGGTCACTTAACATCTATGATATCTTGTTTTGACGTAACATTGCTCTTCTAACAAAAAGCAGATCTTTGCATCATTTCACTGAGTCAACATCGACTCACCATCAAAGAACATAAACACTGTGTTTGTCTCTGAAGAGCAAATTTTCCTCTTTTTTTTAAAACTTATTTAAATAATGTATTAAATTAAATCTCTTTATCTTACCCTATAGCTAAATGGATTCATCTGATGTGTACTAAGTCTTTAGGAAATGACACAGAGAGTATTACAGGATATTACACACTAGTTACACAGGAATGATTGAGCTATTGTCCACATCTCACTATCTGCATCCCCTCTAGGGAAAATATGACTCCCAAGAGAGCTTTTTTATCTTCTCTCAGGTTGACAACTCTCACTTTTCAAACAGCAGAAATGCAAGAAATCCACAATTATCAGTGTCTATATCAGTATACCAGTGTACAGTATATATGTTCATCAAGTTTCAGACTCTGTTATTTAAGGACTACTTTCTTACATGTTCATCGTTCCTGCGCCTTGTTGAAGGAGTAGTGTTTGCAGCTGCTCTTATGACCCCTGGTCTGAGAAAATGGGAAGGTGGTGGACCCAGAGGCCGTGCCCCTGAGAGGGTTGGGTAGGGAGGTACTGGAGATTGTGAAGGGCCCAATGGATGCATGAGGGAGGGCTGGACCAACCACTGGAGGTCCTGGTTGGTTGTGATGGCATTGAGGCTTGGTACAAACTGACTGCTGCCAGCCATTGTAAACTTCTGGAAGAATAGATTAAAAAGAAAAATGTGGATAAAGTTAGTGGAAGTAGGCTACTGTAATGGGATCAATAACAAACGCATGGTTTCTGAGGTCTAGTTCAAATTCATTAAAATAAAACTGAACATAACTAATGATGAAGATTATCATGTTTGTTAATATATGTTGAGTTTGAATAATTACATACAGTATAATAACTTGTATAACTACACAAAAATGACACATAATGTGACATTAACAGTATTACAGGTGTACTACTTTAAAAAAAAAAACTTTTTAAAACTTTTACAGTTTAGTTTACATTCTGTTGGACCGATTTTACCCCAAACTGCCTGGGATAACCTGTAGCTTAGTTTAATGAGAGTACCAACCTGCTCCTGCTCTGTGGTTGAAGTGCTGGTGCTTCCCTGGGGGTTTGACCCAGAGACGCTGCCTGTGTACGCCGGATTGCCTCTCCCTTGACTCCCAAAGTTTCGATACATCCTTTCTGTTTAAATGAAAATAAGACTGAATCCAGCGGAGGCTACAGTAAAAAGTCTTCAGGTCCCACGAAAGTACTTTCAGATGAATCTCGTGTGTCAATTCAAACTCTGGGTAAACCCACCTTATTGCGGTAAATCGGTCAAATCGGTCGAGTCCAAACGAGTATGTCTTCAAGGGGGAATAAGAAACAAAATATCGCCTCGCTTTTTTTCAAATCGCCTTAAAACTTCCGAAAACGACTTTCAGTACATCCTATCGTCCGTAGTCATACATTTAAAAGCCAAAGTCTGGGAATGATTGTGAGGTTGTAAATTCTTAAAGCGGCACTATAGGTTCACCACGCCCCTCTGTATTTACGGGAAATAGTGTTGTCTGGAACCTAGCACGAATCAAACCATGCGTAGTGACGTCATTGACCATATATGGTGAGAGTTTCCTCCTCAGAGTAGCACACGGTATGGGGATTCCTCACACAGAAACTACTACTACAATTTCCTACTCCGGTGGAAGTACAGTCACTCGCATAATATAAGTAAAAATCTACCTGGGCAAAGTAAAAAGTAAAAAAGTATGGTTACATAAATTCTACTTTACCGTAAATATACCTTCTTTTTTTTACAGACAAGAACACTATTTGATGTGATCATTACAATTCCAACAAGCAAAATGAATAGAATAACACTTGACTCGTTTTAACAAGTTTATCACTATTTCACTTTATGAAATTACAAAATAAAAGCAGATTTAGGATTTTGTAGCAGATATGAATTACAATTTACAGAACACTTGACTTAGACGTTTAATATATTATTTTATTCTTGTTGGCCATTGGTGTTTTTTTTATATTTATTTAGGCTATACCTATTTTTTCACATACTTGTGTAGGCTTACAAAACGGTCCTGTTGATTCTACCTATTCAGCTTTGTTGTCCTTGTTCTTAGCTGCATGTCCATTTGTGTTTATTTCTGTTTAAGTCATTGTCATGTTATTGAGAGCAATGTAAAACACCACAGTTAAATTCCTTATACTTGTCCAATAAAGGAGATTCTGATTAGTTTTCTCTTTATCACCACAAGTAGACACACTGTCCATTTCCAATGCTTATGGGGAGTTTGTTTCTGATTTTGTACTGTTTGTTTGTTGTTTGTTTGTGATTTAAGTAGGCCTATACTACTTAAATAATAAACAAAGTAAATGTCAAAGTGAAACTACTGAAATTAAATTTTAATGTAAAACATCAGGGGTTTAATTAAACTAACTCATCGTTTATCATTAACTTAATGTTAGGCTAATTAACTTTATCAATTTCAAGTTAAGTTAACTTAGAACCACAAATACCTTGAAATGATGAAAATATTTGTATTCAGTAATTAATTAATTAATTAATTAATTAAAAGTAAACCATACTAATATGTTAACATGAAATTGTGGACTTACAAATATACTTCCAAAAGTATAAATACTTTTACATAACAAAAGTAAACCATTTCCACCTATTTTTTCCCCATAGCTGTCAGGACTGAGAGTTACTCTTATAACAAGAAAAACAGACATGAATTTCAAGGTTGCATATGAGCTACAGGATCAGTTATGAAATAGATTTTAAAGTATGGGTAAAGCTGGGTGCATTTGTCTAATTCTGTTGAGGTTTTTGGCAGTCACTCTCACTTTACAAACCACATCAATGTGCATGCATGCCTGTGGAGATGAGTCAGTTCATCGCCACAAAGCTGCTCAATTATACCACCATCCGTTTCAACGACTGTTTTTTACTCGCAAGCACAATATAGCACCTAGTAAAGATTCAAAAACTGCATGTTATAGATTCGGTAAGCTTAGTCAGTCACAACAGCTGCTGACCTTGCAGTCCCTAAGGACAGAATTCCCGGCAAGGGATGATTTCTCCTAGCTGCTGATGCACCACTGTCTCACGTTACTGCTAATTCTTCTCATAGGAATAAGGATTGTCAGTTGTTCATTGTCAAAAATTCACTGAAGTTAAACCCAGTTTGTAGTCCTTTTTTGGGGAGGAAAAAGAGAAAAAAATTGTGCAGATTAATGATCCTCATCTACATAGAAATGAAGACATTCAATTATGGCCTTCTGTCTCTTGATAATTTATGAATGAGAATAGAGACAATTAACAAAAACTGAAACTGCCAGGAGCATGACATTTAACAAAGCCTACCTGTGGCCCATTTCTCATATTTCAGATTTCAACAATACTACACCCTGTGATAATAAGGACACACACGCAGGTTTTTTTTTATGTGGTTGATGGTTACATATGAAGTGAAAATGGGGTAAAGGTGAGTGCCAGATGACTAAAGCTTCAGGAATGCTATGATGCCACACTTGACACAAATGTCTCTAATTGTGACATGTCCCGACATGTTGGCCACCTTCCCCTGATTACACCGTCATTCATCTACCAGCTGTTTCTTTCATGTCTTATTTGATAAGGAAATGTCTGCTCATCAGAGACCATTTTGGTGAATAATTTTTTTTTTTAAGTTTAAGTTAAAGTTTATGTATATTCTCAAGTGAGGGTGTGAGTAAGTTGTTATTTTTTGTTTAACTCCACATTTTACCCCACAAAAGTTTACAATTTTCTAGAAGGGATAAAGGAAGTTTAGATTCCATTACCAGTTACTCACCATAAAAAAACTCCCCCACACAGACCCACGCATTCATCCCACTTGTGTGCTTCACAGAGCAGCAGCCTCATGCCACATACACACTTAAATATATTTGGTTTAGTGGGTGTTGAAATTCACACATTGTCAATTCATGCTTAAGATTATCTTAATGTGATTGTACTGTGCGGTTTTGCACATGCCTGTACAAAGACAGTTCTGATCGTGTAGCTCATGGTTGATTGAGGTAATGTTCATATACTGTATGTATGTCAAGTCTACTAGTAATACTATCAATTAATGATGACTTCAATTTAATTAAATTGGAATAATATTAAATTACTATAATCCAAATACTGTAAATGGTGTGGGAAATATTATATAATGTATACATTTGTGTCAGCTTGGCATTAACATCTTTAAAGTAGATGCATTAGCAGTAAAATGTACTCAGGTAATAGAAGTAAGTACTCATTCTCAAGCACTGTCGGTTACAGTAGAGGTGGTAAAAGTGCAAATCCTTAAAAGTATAATACATCAATATAGTAAGTAAAACTATTGAAGTATTAGCAACCAAATGTTAAGTAAAAGTGAAAGTAGCAGTATCCAGATGGAGCTCATTGTAACTGCATTATATAGACTACTGTTTAATAGTTTAAGGTTAAGTTGTATATACTCATCATGTTTTTTTTTTTAAATATATATATATATATATATATATATATATAGGAGCTGGATAGTTCAGTGGGCAACATCATTGACTTTCATGCAGTAAAACCGGGTTTCAATTCCCGGCCGGGGGTGTGGTTAGGGCATGATAGGGCGTGGATAGGGCGGAGTTCGAATCCTGCTCAGGGCGTGGCTAACAGTGTGTCCTTCAGCAGGACCCTTAGGGGTCAAATCCGAAATTGGAGCTGTATAACATTAACACACATGACTCTTTTATTAAGATGAAGATGACAATCACACAAGTTAACATGAAGTGTGGCATATACCAAGGTGATGCTCTGTCCCTGAGTGACTATGAGCGTCACATTGACTCACTGATCCACATCACAAGGCTCTACAGCAATTACATCGGATTAGATAAATGTGGTCGGATGGTATCAAAGAAAGGTAAGATGGTCACAACTGTAGCTGATGTTCAGGACAGCTATATACCTTGGAATACCACAGGCAAATGGAATCCATGAGGAGGCTGCAAGGCAGTCGGCCACAGCCAAGTACCTACACAGGGTAAGGCAGATCCTGAAGAGCCAGCTGAATGGTAAGAACAAGGTCCGAGCCATCAACAAATATGCACTGCCAGTCATTAGATACCCAGCTGGTATAATAACCTGGCCAAAGGCTAATAGAAGCCACTGATATCAAGACAAGAAAGCTTCTCACAATGCATAGAGGGTTTCACCCCATGTCCAGCAGTCCAGCACCCTAAGACTATACACCAGGCGGAAGGAGGGTGGCTGAGGACTAGTAGGAGGCGCGTCAGAGCCACTATCCAGGATGAAACAATAAAGATCCAGGAGTAGCCTACATCAGGAAGATAGCCCCAAGTGACAACCTGCTAAGTGAATATCTCAGGCAGCAGAAATCCGGTGATGACGAGGTAGGGGAGAGGAGGAAACATCATGGAAGGACAAGCCCCTGCAGGGCACGTACCAACGACAGATAGAAGAAGTGGCTGATATCGAGAAATCATACCAGTGACTGGAAAAGGCTGGTCTGAAAGATAGCACAGAGGCACTAATCATGGCAGCACAAGAACAAGCTCTGAGCACAAGATCAATAGAGGCCGGGGTCCTGTCTACCATACCCGACAGGACCCAAGGTGCAGGCTGTGTAAAGATGCCCCTGAGACAGTCCAGCACATAACAGCGGGGTGTAAAATGCAGGCAGGTACGACACACCTGGAACGCTATAACCAAGTGGCTGGCATAGTTTAGAGGAACATCTGTGCCGAGTATGGGCTGGAAGTCCCAAGGTCAAAATGGGAGGCACCTCCAAAGGTGGCAGAGAATGACAGTGCTAAGATCCTGCAGGACTTCCAGACTGATAAATGGGTGATGGCTAACCATGGTTGACAAACAGCAGAAGAAGGTAGTATGATAGATGTAGCAATCCCAAGTGACAGCAACATCAAGAAGAAGAAACATGAGAAGCTTGAAAAATACCAAGGGCTTAGAGAGGAGCTAGAAGATGTGGTAAGTGAAGGCAATAGTGGTTCCAGTGGTAATTGGAGCATGTGGGGCTGTAACCCACAAACTGGGAAAATGGCTCCTGCAAATTCCAGGAACAACATTTGAGATCTCTGTCCAGAAGAGCGCAGTCCTAGGAACAGCTAAGATACTGCGCAGAATCCTCAGTCTCCCAGGCCTCTGGTAGAGGACCCAAGCTTGAAGGAAGAGGACCGCCCAGGATGGGGCGAGTGGGGAATTTGATATATTCTGCAAAGTAAGTAGTCATTTGAAAATGTGAACAGAGTAAATAAATACACATAAAGTACAATATGTAAAATGTAGTGGAGTGAAAAGTAAAACACAAAACACAAGGAAAGGTCCTTCTTCTGAATTGTCAGGTTTACGCCAGGTCAAGACAGGGTCTTTATCATGGTAGTGCCAATTCTATTCAAATTTACAGGGATATGCATTTCTCTTGTTCTAGTCTGTGACAGCAGGATGTGGCTCTCAACGCTGTTTAAACGATAGGTCTCCTTGTGTGGGGACAAGGAGCTTCTACCTTTATGCTTAATGACAGACATTACCTAATCAACACAACACTCTGTAGCTTGCAAGCTGTGAATACCTCTGTGAATAACTCAAAACATACAAGTACATTAGTATCAAATATTAACATTGTTTTAACTTTTTAAAACCCAACACCTGTAATGATAAAAATGGCGTAGGTGGTGTTATTATGAAAAAAATTGGTAAATTGTGTCTTAATTGTTCATGCTCCTGTTACGTCTGTTTTTTTTCCTGCTCAAGTGTATTAAGTTCGTGGCTCCTTGAAGTTAAAATGTAACGTTCCCTGCTATCCCAGACAGTTAAGCATCGATATTAGGAGACAGTAAGGAAAGTAAGATTTACACATGATTTACACACTTCGCTCTGTGCATTAGCTAGTAGCCTACAACTGTGTACTTTTATGGTTTGTGTACTAACATCGTTTTCTGCCACGCAGGCACACTGAAGTCAACCAACCGCAGTGGATCATGGGTGGGATCAGCCGGGCCAGTCTGGTATCCACGTAGCTAGCTGTGCAGGTAAGTGCTCTTCTGCCCGTTATTTAGCTACTTCATGATCAGAACATTATCCATCAGACAAACTGCGTGGACATTTGAAATGCCACTGTTGAATATGTGTTTATCACCGGTGCGGCTGCACTGAGTGTTACTTTAAAATATGATGTTATTAACTTAGCTCGCGAGTCTAGCTAGGTAGCTAACATTAACTGGTAACGTTAGCAGCAGTGGTAAACGTTTTATAATACGTTTATACGTAGGTTAGATTGCATAAAGAGTGTTGCAAGCTAGCCTCTTACTGATGTCATGTAACGTTACCTACTTTAATGCTATCAATGTAAGCTGTGGTATAATACCACAGTGTTTTAATCAGCTAGCTATCTGACCAAATATAAATCAATGTAACGTTAACTGACTAACGTTAAGCGTTCAATAAAATAAAATGTAGCGTTAGCTAACGTGTCAATGTTTTTATTTTAAGCTAACGTCAGCGAACGTCATAATGGACTTGCCACATCAGGGGTACCGAGCAAGTAAGTGGAAAAATTAATCACCGTGTTTTACCATCACTTATCCGTTCTGTAAAACTTTGCAAAATATCCGCCCATAGTTTTTCTACTTCCTATTTTCTTACTAGAGCTAGACACACAGAGCTCAGCAAACTGCTGTCAAGACTGGTGATCTAACTAACGTTACACTAAAATATCCCAGTTTATTAGTGAAACTAATGCAGTCTTATATACCAGTACTTGAATAAATCTTGCAAAACCTGCATTTGGGTTATGTTTACCCTAGTTGATATAAATGGGGTGGACAAAATATTAGAGACACTAGTCAATACAATCAGAATCAGCTTTAATGGCCAAGTAAGTGTGAACCATGTGAACACTTACAGTACAAGGAATGTGACTGCAGCTTTTTGTTGCTCTCAAAGTACCTACACAAAAATAGACATATGGCTAAAAACAAGGTTAACATAAATATTTGACTACAATGTACAGATATACGTTTGTACACATGTAAACAAACAGCACGATTAAGATTTTACTGTAAACAATAAGACAATACAATTTAACAGCACCACAAACTACCGCCTCCAAACTGTCCATGAAGTTGAACGAAGCTGTAGATCAGCAGTTTGGATCAGACTTTCAGCGGTTTATAGAAGAGACAAATACAAGATAATAAAAAAATGAATGATTATGACAGCAACAACGAAATGCAGTTCTCTATGGACACGATGACACATTTATGAACCGAGTATACAAAAGAATAACTTTTGCCGAGGGAGACTTCAGTGGAAAGGAAAGGGCTGTCTGATGTCAAGGTAAAGTGGTGAAAATATTCTAAATATAGCGTACACTTTAACGGATATTGATTTTTTTTTTTTAGGCGGTTAAAATACGCTTTTGCACCTGGCTTTGTCCAAAGTAATACACTGACTATGGATAAGTACCTCATACAACCCAACTTCAAACGATCAGAACTATCCCTTTAACAATGTCCTCATGTTATCTTGGTCATCAAAGAGTATTGTTTCTCTCTTACTTGGGGAAAGACCTGATATGGTTGGAATGTCTTAAGTGATTAAACAATTTGGGTGGATTTCAGTGTATGTTTATATTTGATAATGTGGATAATAAGCTTGTAACTCCATGAAATATCAACAAAGTCAGTTAATATAAATTCAAATGCCCTCTATTTACTCCGTTGTGTCCATTTTTTCCACAGCTAAACCGAGAGCTCGTGCAGCTCCCCCCACAGCAGATTCTGTCCTGTTTGATGACACCAGCTCTGTAGCACCAGCAATGAACAGTCAAGGATACTACACTCCTGGGTACAATATGGCAGAACCCTCAAATAACATGCAAGGAGGTGCTGGACCTGATCTGTTTGCTGACCCAATGGCCAACGCTGCAATGATGTATGGCTCCTCATTAGCCAACCAAGGAAAGGATATGGTGAACAAAGAGGTAAGGAAAGGTCATGATATGTATGGGGTTCCTTCAGATATGATCTGCTACTGTATGCGGGGATGGGGTGTTAACCCAGTAGCGTATAAAAAAGGTCAAGGCCTAGATTGGGCAATTGGCATGACTTTAAAGCAACACTAGAGAACTCTTCCCACTTCTGTCCCCCTACAGGTTGGAAGCAGAATTGTCCATTACACTTTAAACCTCCCACAAAAATGTGTCTTGTGTGATTCAATCACAAGTTGAGGGACCCATACACACTTTTACCAGGTTTTGAAGTTTGACCAGGCATACAGATCTAGACACAGACTGGCCCTTAATGTGATAAGATAATAGTTCTAAACAGGAGTACAGAGTAATGTAATATACAGCAATTTTCTTTACTGTGAAACGTCAAACGTTTTCCTTCATGCAAGTTTTTTTTTTTTAAGATTATTTTTTGGGCATTTTTAGGCCTTTATTTGAAAGGACAGCTGAAGACATGAAAGGGAAGAGAGAGGGGGAATGACATGCAGCAAGGGGCCGCATGTCGTCGAGGAGTAAACCTCGATATATGGGCGCCCACTCTACCAACTGAGCTATCCGGGCGCCTCATGCAAGTTTTTTTATGCCATTTAATATAATTTTTGTCCCAAAAATTGACTTTTAAGAAGTTCATTATTTGAAGTTTTTCAAGCTAGAGAAACACACGGATGTGTTCTTTCATTGACATTAGGGTGACCAGACGTCCCGAAAAATTTGGGACATTCCCGAAATCCAAGCAGTTGTCCCGAATCCCTAATCCTGCCCTAATTGTCCCGAAAGTCTCAAGAGCAGACTCTCGAGTAGTTATAGTCTGATAGAACATAAAAAACTGATAGCATAAAACAACACAATCATTATTAATTTAATATTTGAATTAATTAAATTAAAATTTAATTAATTAAATAAAAAATGGTATATCCGAATACAATACACATTTTCTACAAGCTCAGTCTGCCACACTTCCAGTGCTGGTTCCATTATATCAGAATTTGGATAGTCATTATCGAAACATTAATTGGTCATGTAACAAGGGCTGGGAAATTGGCATTAACAGGCAACCACGTGACAGTACTCTGATCCAATGGAAACCCCAACCCCGTGCCCCCCTTCTAGCAATGACGGTGCCGAAACTCCTAGTGCTCAATTGCAGAAGACCCGGAAACGCTGACCAATCAGAGCAGACTGGGCTTTACAGGAGGGGGTTTAAAGAGACAGGTGCTTAAACGGAGCGTTTTAGACAAAGACAGTATGAGGAAAATAGTGTGTTTTTTGAACATTAAAGCATGTTAACATTTGAAACACAAAACACAAGTAGGAAACTGAATACTGAAATATGTCCCCTTTTTAAAATGACTATGACTCAACTGTATTTATTAACTTTGGTACTCTTCATCTGTTACTTTAATGTTTGCCCTTCCATTGCCTTTCAGATCAGCAGATTCATGTCTGTGAACAAGCTGAAATACTTCTTTGCCGTCGACACTAGATATGTATTGAAGAAACTTATGATCCTCATGTTCCCTTACACACATCAGGTAATCAGAGCCATTCATCCAATCAGACTTTGTCCTACATCCACGTACAGGATGACACAAAACATTTTAATAGCGTGCATAACCTGCTTGATAGCTTTCTCTAGTTTTCTTGATAGTGTCATATTTTCACCAACCTATCACATTTTAACCATGCAAACAAGATAATCAGCCACTTAATCACCCCTTCAGGTTTATTTATGAACATCTGAATGCTGTGATTGCCAGTGCGGTTATAAAAACACACTGTATACGCTTAGTACACAACTTATTGAGATTGTAAATTATGTCAGCACTCCAAACATTCTGTGCCCTGATGATGTACGAACTGTACGGAGTACAAACTCGCCTTACAAAACCAGGGTCACAAAACGGCATACTAAAGACGCACCTGTCCTAATGGACTTTTCCCACAGCATGTTATTTTGCGTTAAGTGCAATATTTTACTCAGTATTTGCTCCATTCTTAATTAAAATCTACTACTACTGATACTCCTAATTTATCATTGAGCTCTAATCTTATCACATGTAAATTAACTTTTTTAATATAGTGATTGTCTAAACCAATTTTCAGGTGGAAAAAAATACATAATTTGCATATAACACTATTAGACTCTGCAGGGTGATTCTTACTGTATTTGTGTGTGTAGGATTGGGAAGTACGTTACCATAGGGACACTCCACTGACTCCAAGACAGGATGTGAATGCACCGGATCTTTACATACCGAGTACGTTTTCTATAAATACAAAATTATCCATAGCAGAGCTATGTATAATGTATTAAGTGTACTTTTTGTCTTTAAGCAATGGCTTTCATTACCTACATTTTACTTGCTGGAATGGCCCTCGGCATTCAAAAACGGTGAGCTATTCTTCCTTATCTAAATTTACTTCATGACTTGCATTAAATATTTTTTGAATCAATTAATAAGGAGTGTGTATTGTCTTTGTATAAAGGTTCAGTCCAGAGGTTCTTGGACTGTGTGCCAGCACCGCCCTCGTGTGGGTCATCATCGAGGTCTTGGTTATGTTGTTGAGTTTGTACCTGCTGACAGTCCACAGCGACCTCTCAACCTTTGATCTCATTGCCTACAGTGGCTACAAATATGTTGGGTAAATGTCATGGCACTTAAGATGAATATAATTCTATTTTACTGACAAAGCCAATCATTGTGAGGATTAGTGTGAGACCAAAGCTTAAAGGTGCTCTAAGCAATGTTGGGTGACATTACTTCTTGTTGACGTTCAAAGTTATTGTCAAACAAAGCTGAGGCTAGCTCGCCCCTCCCTCCTCCTCCTCATCCCGTCCCCTCCCCCTCCCTTCCGTGCTTCCACGCACTAACCCCCAGCCCAAAATCCATCTTGTCGGTTATTTTTTTATTTTATTTTAAGATTATTTTTTTTGGCATTTTAGGCCTTTATTTGACAGGACAGCTGAAGACATAAAAGGGGAGAGAGGCAGCAAAGGGCCATGGGTCAGAATCGAACCTGCAGCCGCTGCGTCGAGGAGTAAGCCTCTATATATGGGCGCCTGCTCTACCAACTGAGCTATCCGGGCGCCCCATTTTGTCGGTTATTGGCTGGTACGCTGGAATACGGTTTGTTATGTTTGGTGGTGCAGGTTGGCCAGTTTGTTTTTGTTGCCGTTTCTGGAGCCTGGGCTGTCTACAGAGACCGCGTTTTTTTACAGTGTGTTCAGGGGACAGGCAGCTAGCGGATAGTGAGGACATCGCTTAGAGCACCTTTTAAACTTGTATTATAACCAAACCAATTAGCTGTTAAATCAAAGATGTAGATACATTTATTCTGATTCAGCTCAGTGGAAGGCATTTTTAAATGTTACAAGGTCTTTGTTGACTGCATTAATTCATATTGAAGAACATTATAAATATATTTTTTATGCTTCTCCTTTAGGATGATCTTCACAGTGTTGTGTGGTTTACTGTTTGGCAGTGATGGGTATTACGTGGCTCTTGCCTGGTCCTCTTGTGCCCTTATGTTCTTCATTGTAAGTATTTTGAGTCATTGAACAGAAAACCAAATACATTGTAATTATAATTAATTATGTTCAGAGTAGGTCAGATATTTACATAGTTGATGCTGTTTTTTCCATCTCAATTGTTCTTTCCCTCTGTGTTTAAAAAGAGAAGACTGAAGAAACAAATATGCAGAATACACAAAGAAAAGAGGACAGCTAATCCACACAAATCCTCAGGTTTAGGATAGATGTCTAGTGCAACAACAAAATATCAGCTTTCTGCATTATTTAGCATAATGTACTGCATTAATACATGTAATATAGTACATGTAGTTACTACTATGTACTATGTACATATGTACTATGTCTTATGTATGCTATAATATTTTACTGAAAAACCTACTTTATGTTAGCGTGATATTGCAGGTTTAAAGCTGTTTCTTTCTTCTCAGGTTCGATCTCTGAAAATGAAGATCCTTCCCTCTCTCTCCCCTGACTCCATGGTAACTGGATCAAGTGCCAAACCTCAATTCCGCCTTTATATAACTGTGGCTACTGCAGTGTTTCAGCCAATCATTATATATTGGTTAACCTCTCACTTGGTCAGGTGACCATGAGGCATTAAATAACCTGAAGTCCAAGTGTGTATGACCCAAACATTTGGTTATTGAGTGTTTATACACCTGCCTTTATACGCTTTTTTGTCAGTAAACTCAAAACATATGAAGACCGTGTTAAACTGCAGCGTGTGTTGAACTTGTCAGATGGACATGTTAAAAATGAAATGGCTTCAAATTGTGACACAGAAAATGTCTCACTGGAAGTTGTTTTTTCACCATTAGTGTACAGTCACTCTGGCAAATGCTTATTTTGGCCATCTAACTTTGAACACAAGGGCTTGTTTAATCATAACTCAGATTCAGTTCAAGTTGCTCTACAATGTTTACACCGGACATACAGACAATACAAATACCACACAGACATAAAACGCACATACATACATGATTCAAGTACAATTTCTTTCTGGTATGGTAATGTTGCTGCATTATCTCCCTTTCTCTTGTGAGTCTTGGATTTTATTTATCTACATTTGAAAGAGCATGACAATGTTTGAATTTTTTGTAGAAAAAAAATAAATATATTTAGCTTTGTGTATTCAATTTAAACAGTTTGGGACATTTTTTATTATTATTTGTTGTATCTGATTTTTCTTTCCTTCTGAATAATGCTGATTTGTGTCAGTTAATATGATTTAATTTCTAAAGATGGTGCCAGAGCTCAGTATTTATCCAACAGTCTATGACATTGACATAAGTGTTGCAAAGTTTACAATTGTTCTCAAAGGGGGGGAAGTAGCTTAAATGAATAAACTTATAATTACTGTGCTTATGCACAAGTTTGATGTACTGGCATGTTGCATTAGAATTTTTTGTTGTTGTGGGAATTTATGTTTATTACATTTCAGAGAGATATTATTTTTACAGCAAGTGTCATCCATTGTATGTAATTATAAAGTAATAAGTGCATTATAAGGTGTTACATGCAAACATGCATTAGTAGAGCTGGCATTGTTCAGTAAGCTATTTGCAATAGTGGAAATTAACCAAGTTCATTAACTCAAGTACTAAACTTCAGTATCACTTTAAGTTACTTGTATTTCCCTTTTATGCTACTTAATTCACTACGTTTCTAAAAAAAAATAAAAATAAAATCTGCCTTTTTATTGTTTAAACCACCCAACAGAGTAAAAAAGTTAGCGTTGGTCTCAGCTCGACCTGCTACAACAATAAAATGCTGCTTAGACGTTATTGCATTAGTAATAATAATCAAATAGTATGATATATTATGTGACAAAAGCAGCCATTAAGCTGCTCTATGACAATTTGATATATATATATATATATATATATATATATAAAGATTATTTTTTTGGGCTTTTCAGCCTTTATATGATAAGACAACTAGGTGAGAAAGGGGAAGACATGCAGGAAATTGTTACAGGTCGGATTCGAACCTTGGACCTCTGCGTTGAGGCATAAACCTCTCAGTATATGTGCACCTGCTCTACCCATTGAACCAACCCGGCCACGATAATTTGATATTTAAAGGACATTTGGCTGATACTCGTTTACAGTTTTACAGGCAGGACATTTACTTGTAACACTATTTTTACACTGGTCATGCTAAAATCTGAATACTTCTTTGTATACTACTGGCAAATTTAGTAACTTAATACCTTATGAGGTATTTTACATTTGGGTAGGGTATTGCTATTTTTACTTTACTGTCTTGATGGATTTGGATACTGTCTCCCCTCTGTTGGTTGGTGTGAGACTGTCTTTGCGGGAGCGCGCCTTGGAACGCGCACAATGCAAAGCGTCCTTTCCGTTTCCATGGAGACCTCAGACGGTAACAGAACACGGAGGGAAAGGTGTCCGATTCCGAGTCTAGTTTTGAACACCAGAATTTCACCTTTAACTCTTGAATGACGTGTTTTGGACATTTAATGAACTCTGAATTCTGCCAAGATTATCGTTTTGGTAATTTGGTGAGTAACTAGTTAATATGCATTTTGAAGCACTAGCTCACATCACCTGTGAGCGGAAAAGGCGGCTTTCTTGGCTTAATGAAACTTTATATTGTTCCGCCATTTGCATCCTGAACTGCGTTGAGGAGCCATGCGGCATTACATACAAACTTTTAGAGCGTTATAAATTTGATTTTTACACGCAGTAAGTCTACTGTTAGTTTGTTTAACGCAATTAATCGATTGCACCCTCTACGAGTAACAATGACTTTCTAACAGACCTGCACCTGTCCACTGAGCACGTTTTGTGTGTATTAAAACGGGAGATGGTTACTGTGCCTAACATTTTGGACTTTGTACGTTTGGTGGTTAGGGGATGCTCATCAGAGGGGAACGGTTAGCTAACATTTAACTGAAATACTTTTACTTTCTCCCGCATTTCCCAACTATTTTAGTCTAAAACCTTGGATACGTAGCTATGTGATTATGGACTATATAAATAAAACTGACTCGACTTGATTTCAGTCTTGAGTGCAAATTGACAACTTTTAGATTGAATTAGATGAGATTCAGCTTTATCGTCATTACACCTAACAGGTCCTGAGAAATGTAGAGTAGCCTCTAACAGAAGTGCAAAAAGCAATAAAGTGCAAAGTAATGTACAAAGTAATAGAATAAACAGTATCTGTATCAACACACAGATATGTGTACAGTGTGGACATGTGCAGCAGTTAGGCAACTCTTAATCCTGATTTGCATGAATCATTCCTTTCAGCAGTAACTTTAATTGATTTCTGTCATGTCTTCCAGCCGTGGTACAGCTATATGACCCTGAAAGTTTCCTCCTGGGAGAGAAATGGAGAATAGCTCTCATACACTGCCACCCTCGTCACCATGTCCTACCACTTTTGGAGGGTCC
Organism: Sander vitreus; assembly: GCF_031162955.1. Taxonomy (NCBI): domain Eukaryota; kingdom Metazoa; phylum Chordata; class Actinopteri; order Perciformes; family Percidae; genus Sander; species Sander vitreus. The sequence continues at coordinate 14,712,757 of NC_135864.1, forward strand.
CTGCCTTTCTCCTCCTCGCCGCAACAAACCTGCTCAAATGGCCGTGTTTCACTCCCACTTTCACCTATTTCATTCCCCCCATCTCCTACCTCACTTTCTCCAGCAACAGCAGAGTCTAATAACTCTTCCTCGCCTCTTTCACACTGCACAGCATCTCAGTGTTTCGAGGGACAAAACATACAGTGCCTCAGCCCAGGGAATATAACTGACCAGGATGACCTGACCTGCCTCAACTGGCTGCATCAGAGGGGCAACCTCCTACCGCTGCAGCCCCTTCCCAAAATGACACTACTGCCTCAGCTAGAGTCCACCGCACCTACCCAACTTCTTCCTCCTGCCTCGTCCAAGCCACCGTACTCCTTCAGTAGTCTGATTTTCATGGCAATAGAAGACTCACCTGACAGGAGGCTTCCAGTGAAGGACATCTATGTTTGGATTGTGAACAATTTCCCCTACTACAGAACAGCTTCTGGAGGCTGGAGGAACTCTGTTAGACACAACTTGTCCCTGAGCAAGAGCTTTCGTCGCATTCAGAGGGACAAGAGCCAGGTGGGGACATGACTTATGTTTACCACATTTAGAGCAACTAGGTCATGTAATGAGTAAAGAGATTGTGCTTAAATTATAGGACAGATGTTTAAGCATCCATGTCACTGAAATGGCCTTGAGCAACACTCTGGATTCAGTAGTCGAGTCAGCAACTAAACTGTCCTACAGGGAAATGATGTACTCCACATGTTTTTTGAGGTTGTTATATGGTCTACTGTGTCAGAGTTACATGGGCCACTGAAATGTTTCAAGTGTTTTTGTATGTTTGTTTCAGTCAGTGGGGAAGGGATCTCTGTGGTGTGTGTGTCCCGAGTATCGACCGGTGCTCCTCGAGGTGCTGAGGAAGACCCACAGTTATCACAGCACCAACATCAATCTGTTAAACAAGCCTGCATTGTGAGTATAATCACAGTTTGTGCAACAAGGCTGCAACAAATTCTTTTCATTATGAGTTAATCTTTTATATACAACATTAACTCCATAAATTGTTAGGTATACTGTATTTATTTGATGACTAAAGAAGTTATTCATTTTCTGTTGACTGCCTCTTTAGATGAGTTTGATAATAGATAAAAAGTCAATACTAAATATTAGTGGTGAAACGATTAGTTGGCAAAAAAAATGATTGGCAATTTTAATAATCGGTGTAGTCACTTATCCAAGAAAAAAGCCAAACTAGCACCAAACTTCTCAAATGTGAGAAGAATTGGGCTTTTGTAAATTGAAATGGGCATCTTTCACTATTTTCTGTTGGTTGGTTGGAAGAAAAATAATCATTAGACAGAAAACAAAATATTACTTTAGTGACATTGCTTTCTAACCAGTGAAGTAAAATATTATTTGTGTGTTCAATAATTTTACATTTTAATGACACACACTTGTACTGAGGTATACTTTAAACAAATGTATAAAACCTACATGTATGTAGTCTAACTATCTTGCCATATTGTGTGCAGGTTGGAAGGAGCTGAATTTGGGGTGCCTGCAGTGTGCGACTCTATGGAAATGTCAGGTTAGTGATAAGGGGAGACTCACAGCAGGCTCATGTCACTTAAATAGCACAGGAACTTACATATTTGACACATATTTTTATTCTGCAATATTTCATCAATAAAGTAACAGCCCTCTGTGATACTTTTATTATCTGCAGCTTTTCTCCCTGTCTGCAGCTTTCTCAACATGCAACATTGTTCCTGTGTTTGTGTTCTGTTGTCATGGCAACAACCTTCTATTACCTTGGCAACTCAGCAATAGCCTAGCTTACTCTCCTTTATGTCCCCTCGTTTTATTTCCGAGCCTATGCGCTATATGGGCCCACGTGCTCACTAAAGAATCTGACTACTGGTTGTTCGACCAGCCTGATTGAAAACAAGTTATTAATATTAATGTATTACTTTTTGACTCATATTCTGCTTGATGTATTGTTTTTCTCTCATGCAGATCCTCTCTCTCACACCCTCCTCCTCTCCACGCCCTCACCCCAAATCCTGACCACCGATAACCCAACTTTCTCTGAAAACCAACCGTGCCCTTTGACCCCGGATCACGAGGAGCTTGTCACCATGGAGTCAGTTGAATACCACCAGGGGGAGGTCAGCGAGGAGATGGAGAAGGACCCCCTGTCAGACAGTGGGTACATTGAGTTACACTATTACCAGTCTCACCAGTACCAGTACCTGGTCCTGCCGGGTGACACAGAGTTGGACCTGGAGACTGTGGAGATCCTTCAGCTCGATGCCGAGGCCCAGGAGGCTGCTGGGTCACTGCTGGACCTGGCAGGTGGCGGATATTAATGTTATATCCTGTTTAACAATTGCAACTGATGCAATGCTTCAATTCTTTGTAAGCAAATACTCCAACAAAGCAACATAAATGGGGATTTATGTTTTAAAGTCTTAAGTGATAATGGATGGAGTGATGATGTTTGGCATATCGGCTGCTTCTCCCTGAGACGTTGACACTACCCTAAGGCTTGTTTTGTAGTTAGGTAAAAATATAGATCAACATTTTGATGGACTAACAGACAATGGATCACATTACTTAATATGTGTTCAGGCACTTTCAATGCAGGAGCTGATTTTATCACTATACCATACAATACATATAATCACAACCAGGACAAAGACTTGAGAGTGTAATGTTGAACTGAAAAATGTGGACAAAATTGTTCTCTGAGATTTCAAAACTGAGAGGAAAGTATTAATAGAGTATGATCTTCATTACAGGTTTTTAGGTTTTCTACTGTGGTTTTTTAACACATTGAGTTCATTCTCAGGGGTGGAAAAAGTGTTTCCAACTCAAGTAGAAGTATGTTTCTCGGTTAAGATGTTTCCCAAGTTAGGGTTAGTTAAAAAATGAATGAGTTAAGATTAATATAGCGTTGAAACCTGCACAAGAAAAGTATAAAAGTAGCTCTTGACTAACATCCACACTATTACCATTTCAATATGAATAGGTTTTAACAAACATTTCTTCTCCAATTCTTTAAAGTGGGACCATCTTTTCTTTATGAGAAGGTTTTCATGGAGGTTACTTTATGAAGAAAACAAATTACAAACAAACCTAAGATGAATATCTTGCCACTGTTACTGTAACCTATTCTGAAAATGCTGCCTTGTTGAGTATAATACTTAATTAAAAAATACTTAATTTATGATGTAGTTGCAAATGTAGATTGTGCTCAAAAAGTGGGAAAGCACTACTCAGTTACAACAATATAAGTACTTTTGATTTTATTTCTTAATTGATTTCTTTACACCCATTGTCATTCTCCAGATAATGTTTGCTAGAATTGATTTTATGTACATGATTTCATGTTACTGAATGTCTTCACATTTTTTGTGGATTTTAAAACCTAGATATATGATCTTGTAAGCTAAGCTAAATTGTCTTCAATCAAGAATAGTTTGATTGGAATTTTGAGTTAAAATGCAAAATGAACTCACTGCCATTTAAATCACTTTACATTTCAGGGTACACTGAATTTCTGTTTGTAAATGTTATGTATTTTCAAACAATTTAGATTTTGAAATCTAACATAATATCTGTCATGCCGTTCTTGTGAATTAAATTACCTGTTTTTTATATTCAGTTTTGTTTAGGATGCATTGCAGTTTGTTACCATACAAATTGTTATAGGATATATTTGGGTATTTTCATCATGTATACAATGTTGTTGTTGTTGTTGTTGTTGTTTATACGAACAAGTTAAACTATTAGAGGGCATAACGATCACAGCCTCTGGACCAAACAGTCTGCTAGATATTTATATGTTATGTTCTCCATCAAAAAAAGGCTACAATGTATTTTTCATCCACGAAAATATTTTACATAAATTATGATTTGTGTACATGCAAAACAGCAAACTTCTGTGTGCCAATTACAGGGAGTTCCGTATTCGTAACTTCACACTTCACATTAAAAACTACATTTCCCATAGCTATGAGGCAGAGCAGGTACATTGGGTAGCGTAGTTCATAGACAGACTAAAGTACAAGCAAGGAAACCACACCAAAACTACATTTCCCAGACGACGTTGCGCAGGCTGAAGACGGAAGTGTGAGTTTCGTGGAGGAAAAGAAGTTCTCGTAGTTGTTTTCATGCCAGTGTAAAAAGTCACACTTTAGTCGTTTCTCGGCTCTTGAGATTGTGTTGAAGCTGTTTGAAGACACCAAAGGTAATATTACACTGTGTAACAGCAGCCAAAGATTGCTGCAACGTTAGTTTTCTAAAACTCGTTTTCTTTGACAACTAACAACGGATACGCGTTAGCGTTTTACTGTTTTTGTTTGAGTACACTCGGAGGTACACAGGCAATTAGCTAACGTTCAGCTGTTGACTAGTAAAATAATCTGTCAATAGTTATTAGCTTTAGCTAACGTTAGTTAGTTAGCTAGCTAGCTTTGAGCGTCTCGTATAGAGATTAACGATAGAGATTTGTTTAGCTTAGCCACACAAGTACTGCCAGCGTAGCCAACATCGCTGTTAACGTTAAGTGGCAGTTGCTAAGATCAAGCAACGTAAATTATAGAGAAGGTACTGTACAGTTAGCTTGTACCATGCGGTACTTTCTCATAACAAAGTGCAGGCAGATTACAAAATATGGTTTGGTCCCATATCTGCAGAATTGCTTTCTACATTGCAATACAGTCACTGCATAGAAATGCCTGGCATGTGCTGCTGAGTGCCACACCTTGTTGAGGTGTTGGGTTTTTGTTTAAAGGAGAGCGCGAGATTTGGGAATTCTAACCGCAGATACCCTGTTATGGAAGCACCTCCCTGTCCTTTGTCATCATGGGAGAAAGGACGTCCTCCTCAAAGAGCAACAACAATGAAGTTCATTCAGGCAGCTAAAATGAACAGTGTATTGGACAGCATGGTGAATCCACTAGCTGGAGGCAAGCAGCATGACACCCATAAGAGCATCCACAGTCGGCTTCACACAAAGCTAAATATTGTGTCTAATGGAAAGATCAGTGCTTGTCTAATTTTCAGTATGCACAGGAGAAATGGTATTAGTAAACAGCTTTGGGTGGGGTTATCATCCAAATCTCATGTTTTAGTGACACTGGAAAGAAAGTCACTTTCATGGCTCAGCAGAGAGACCTTTAAGGAATTTGCCCTTTAGGCCTACAACTAATGGTTATTGCCATTATTAATTAATGTTATTTTTCCATTAGTTTTCTTGTGATCATTTTATTTTGAATGATTTCTGCTCTGGATTATGGACAGACAATAACTCTATTGTTAAATGTCCATTACAAGTTTAACTAGAGCCTAAACAATGTCTTGCTGCATGTGACCATTATTATAAACGTTTTTTTATAACTTAAAATGCAGTAAAAGCAGGCACTTCTACACATTATCAAAACTGTAACCAGCAAATATTTGATGATTGTCAGAAAAAATGTCAAAGATGTATTATTCCTACTTTATCAAATGTATTTTGCTCCTTTTTCTATGCGCCATTGTCAAATAATATTTATTTGGGGAAGTTTGTTTTTGTGACAATTTATAGACTACACACTCTATCAAAGAAATCAAAAAATAAGTCAAAAATAAACAAAAACGGTAAATTGCAGCTCTAGGATTATTCCAGTACTAATATCAACCTGATGTTTTTGTCTGTGATGTTCACAGGGACCAGTACCATGATGGGGACTAAACCAGGCCCAGTACAGATCGTCACAGTGTGTAAGGAGGAACACTCCTTTGCTTTGGACACCGAGGCTTTGGCTCGGGTTCTACTGGCTCCTGAGGTCCGAGACAAACACGTGGTCGTGCTGTCAGTGGCCGGAGCCTTCAGAAAGGGCAAGAGCTTCCTGCTTGATTTTATGCTCCGCTACATGTACAGAAAGGTGAGTCGCACAGTAACATGATCTTTCAGTGTCGCACTATTCTAGACATTCCATCATGGTGGATATCATCAACTGCTCCTTGGAATCTGGCGTAGTACCCACCTACTTTAAAACTGCCTCAGTCACCCCTATCCTCAAGAAGCCAGGTTCGGACCCAGAGGATGCAAACAACTATCGGCCAATCTCCAACCTTCCGTTCCTAAGTAAAATCCTGGAAAAAGTAGTTGCCACCCAAGTCCATCAGCATATGTCCAACCATGAGCTCTATGAACCCCTTCAGTCAGGATTCAGACCGTATCATAGTACAGAGGCCGCCCTCATCAAAATCACAAATGATCTACTCACCACTGCTGACTCTGGACGCATCAGCATACTCGTTCTCCTCGACCTCTCCGCAGCCTTTGACACAATCTCCCATACCATTTTTCTCAACCGCCTAGCCCATCACCTTGGTATCACTGGCACAGCTCTCTCCTTGTTTCAGTCTTACCTCTCACACAGGCAAGAAATTTGTCACCATTAGCAACTCCCGTTCTGATCCAGCTCCGGTCAACCAGACGTGCCTCAAGGCTCTGTGCTTGGAGATCTCATCCTGGATGTTGATGGGTGCGCCATCTGCCCATCTTCTGAAGTCCGCAACCTTGGTGTGGTCCTCCATCCATACACCCCACACCGAAACCTGCGGTCCTCAGACCCTGGCCCCCTCTCCATTCCCCAACCCAGACTCTGTACCTTCGGAGACAGAGCCTTTAGTGTTGCAGCCCCATCCCTCTGGAACAGCCTCCCTGCAGATATCCAAAATTCTACATCAACAAAAAAGAAAAAACTCCTGAAACACCACCTATTTACCACAGCCTACAACCTCCTTTAGCTCAGCCACAGTAATTCTGTAAAGTGTCCTTGGATTTCTTGAAAGGCGCTATATAAATAAGTTATTAATAATGATAATTATTATTATATCTTACTCCTCATATCTGTCTTAGAGGTACTTAGAGGTCATGACCAGTCAAGGGGACTTAGTTGATGCTGAAATATTCTCATGTTAACTAGTGAGTGCTATTAATACTGGCTAGTTCCTCCACTTGTGTGGAAGGTGTGATAACTTGCAAAATCACTTATAGTCTGTGGTTGAATGTCACGTTAACACCCTTCCCTGCTTGAACATGTGAACTAACTAGTTTTGGAATATTTGAGAATTTAGTCATTACCTATTTTAAGGAGTTCAGTCCATCAGTTGTTTTTTTTGTACATATCTTGTAAACCTACCTCATGCTTGGCATAACATTTGCTCTGCTCATTGATAAATGTCATTGATTTTAGTAACTCCATTACCTTTGCTGCAGTCCCACCATCAGGCCAAGTGCTACTTTAATGTTTCTGTCGTGTAACCAGTGCAGTTAAATGAATAGCTAACTGGGGAGATAATTATGACCTGACTAAGGTGTTGGGATTGACACTGAAAAAAGTTATGAAAATAAAGATTTTATTTTGATATTTTTAGCATTCTGATGTGTTTTTCAATGACAGTCTTCTGATTCTTTTCTTCATTTCAGTCTCTTTTAAACTTATTTTCAGTTTTAAATTTAATTTCTGTCACTGTTGAGGGGAGAGGGGAATCAGAACGAACGTATTTAAAATTAAATCAAAGTTTACCCATTTTAAATATTAAAAAAAATAGAAAATCAATATGTTGATATTGTGGTGGGTTGCCACAAATATATCAATGTATGGGAAAGATTGACTTTGTGTTTAGATTGTGTGTAGATTATGCAGAACAGCTGGAGTTTCTATTAACAGTTCAGGGTAAAATGTCTGCAGCTGCTGTTATATTCTCCAGGATAATTGGACCTGGATAAGAGGCATGTTTCATTTTTTTTGAATAAGCACAGAGTTTGACAGAGAAGCCCCAGCCTGCCTCTGACTGATCTAGTGATATTTGTATTTCTGCAGGATGATGAAAACTGGCTGGGTGAGGATGATGAGCCGCTGACTGGATTTTCTTGGAGAGGGGGTTCAGAACCAGAGACAACAGGCATCCAGCTGTGGAGTGAAGTTTTCCTCATCAAAAAGAGTGATGGAACAGAGGTACAAGCTTAATATATTTGTTTATTTATGCACCGTATGTGTGTTGTCGGATGTTTACATGTAAATGAAAAACTACAGTAAAATCAAGGAACCTAGTATTTAGAACTAAGTTAGATAATTATGTCAAATAATATCTATGAAAGGTCTTCTACTTGTGTCATTATCAGATTTTTGTTTCCTCAAAATTCGTCCCATATTCTCCTTTTTTGACCCGTTCACCATTCATCTCTGTAACTACACTTTCTGATTTGTTAGTCTGATTTTCATGTGTGTTGTGCAGAAAAGATTAATTGGGTAGTCGATCTACAGATATCAACAACTGTTTTCATAATCAATTCATTGTGTAATACATTAATCAAGCAAATATGTTTAACATTTTCTGCTTCCAACTTCTTTAAATTGTGATTATTTGCTTTTTTTCCTCGGTTTTGTTGTTTGAATAAAACAAGCTATCTGAAGATGTCACCTTGGGTTCCGGGAAATTGCAACAAGCATTTCACACTAAACTTTAAATAAATTAATATAAAAATATAGTTGTAATATTGATATATTATTATAATTTAGAGAAAACCATTGTTTGTTGTAGTCCTGCATGTTAGACAGTGTTGCTCCACAAAGAGCGCTTATGCTACAGATTAGTGTGCAGTGAATGGAGCAATATACCTTTACCTCTATACAAGGCCATAATTAGTCCTGTAATTTACTCAACATCTTACATCAATGCAGATAATTTCATGTGTTATGGAGTTTTATGTTGCTTTTGTCTCACACCCTGGGTTCATGTCATGTGCTGCGTTTTGTCTCCTGTAGGTGGCAGTAGTGTTGATGGATACTCAGGGTGCCTTTGATAACCAGTCCACCGTGAAGGACTGTGCCACCATCTTTGCCCTCAGCACCATGACCAGCTCAATACAGGTGGCTGATCTCTGATTATCACGGATTATTTAGTAATTTCTCATTTTTCTTGTAATGTACGCTTACATAGTTTCTCTTTCTTAGATCTACAATCTGTCACAGAACATACAAGAGGACGATCTGCAGCAGCTACAGGTCTGTTTACATTAGTATAAAAAGAGTCAACCTCATGTATTTTTGTTGCAAAACACCTACTTTGATGTGATTAGTGAAGCATTTTTAAGACACAGGATATGAAATATAAAGGTGTTAAAAGAAGCCTTTCTGCATCTGACAAAAGGGTCTGTCAGTTATACCGCTTCTTAACATGTGGTGCTCGCCAGATTTTTGCATCTCCGTAACTTTGCATATTGGTCCTCCTCACAGCTGTTCACGGAGTATGGCCGTCTTGCCATGGATGAGATCTTTCTGAAGCCCTTCCAGGTAAGAGAAACCACAATATGTGATGCATTTGTTGCTGATGTTGCTGCTCTTTGTTGTGATTAATACAAATATATTATCTTTCATTCAACACCTTTTTAAATTTCCTCCTACAGTCTTTGATGTTCCTAATCAGAGACTGGAGCTTCCCCTATGAATATGACTACGGTTTTAAAGGAGGCAATAAATTCCTGGATAAACGGTTACAGGTAACAATTTCTGTCTTGTTGATTTGGCAGAAAATAATAAATACACTTGGCTGATCTTAAATACTGACTTTAGGAATTCACCTTACTATTGATTTTTAAAGGTGAATGAGTCCCAACATGAGGAGCTGCAAACAGTGAGGGATCACATCCATTCATGCTTCACCAGCATTTCCTGCTTTTTGTTACCTCACCCTGGGTTGAAGGTTGCTACCAGCCCTGTTTTTAAGGGACAACTTAATGGTAAGATCCCCTATTTTCCACGCTATTCTACTGTGTTTAAGGTTAGTATTTAGCAGAATGCCTAATATACTGAGTGCTGTCCTGAGTTTTGGTATATTTATTTTGTCAGTGGTTGCCCCGGAGTTCAAAGAGGAGCTGAAGAGCCTGATCCCCAAACTGCTGCATCCCAATCGTCTGGCTGAGAAAGAAATAAATGGAAACAAAGTCACTTGCCGGGGCCTGCTTGAGTTCTTCAAGGTACCAGCTTCATCTGAGTTTTCCTGTTAAACCCGAAACAGTTTTTTTTTTAAAAAAAATTTTTATATCTAATATTGGAATTTTTGGTTTACCAGGCTTACATCAAGATTTACCAGGGAGAAGACTTGCCACAGCCAAAGACAATGCTCATGGTATGTGCAGGATTAACATAAATTTAAATAAGCCACAATGTTTTACTGTTAACTAGGGGCATGGATCATTTAGTTTTTCACTCCAATACATTAAACATATACCTGTTTTTCTCGCCAGGCTACAGCAGAGGCCAATAACCTGGCAGCTGTGGCAACAGCCAAAGATCAGTATCACAAGAACATGGAGAAGGTGGGTTCACTTACATGTGAAAGACAGTGTTCCCCCTTTTCACTCTGTGTTTATCATTGTTGGCATTGTGGGACATGAGTGGTATTTTCATTTAATCCTGACTGCAAACGTTCTTTCTTACATCTCTTTTGTTTTTGTTTTCCTCTTGAAGGTGTGTGGGGGAGACTTGCCCTACGTGGCTCCTGACTCTCTGGAGGAAAAGCACCACTTCTACAGCCGAGAGGCTCTTCACAACTTCTCTTCGACCAAGAAGATGGGCGGACAAGAGTTCTGTCACCGTTACCAAGCACAGCTGGAAAAGGAGCTAGAGGAAATGTGGCATTCCCTCAGCAAGCACAATGCGGTAAGATACTACTACATAAACATGATATAACCTTTATGCCTGATTGACATTGAAATAAACATCTGAATCTTACGAAATGGCACTTGGTATATTCTCCAATTGTGTAGAGTTAGTAAAACATTGAAGTTGTTAATTCCCACTTAAAATGATTCTGACTGTAGTATATTATTATTATTGCATGCATTGCTGTGTATGGCAGTGATATTATTTATAAATCATCTGTTTTTCTCTTTGCTGTAAAAGTCAAAAAATCTCTTCAGTGCCTTCCGGACACCTGCAGTGCTGTTTGTCCTGGTGTGCCTCCTCTACGTGCTGTCAGGTGTGTTGCTCTTTGTTGGCCTGGCTACCTTCGCCTTGGTGTGTGACTGTACACTGGGTGTGGTTATGATGTCGATGCTGACGTGGGCCTTCATCCGCTACTCTGGTCGGTACCGGACTGTAGGGGGAGCTATCGACCAGGCCGCAGGTGTCGTCCTAGAGCAGGTAAGAATACGCAGGCTGATTTGTCTGTATGGCTTTCAGAGATTTTAGTTGGGTCATTATAGCCTTTTCTTAATGGATATACCCATAAAAGTTACTATAGGGAGCAATTGATGTTAGGAAGAGCAAAAATGGCATCCAGCAATCCCACAGTAAGAGAAATTAGTAGTAATCTATCTTTTGACTCACCTGCCAAAAAAATGGTAACTAAAACAACATAAATAATTGAATATGTAAATAAAAAGTTACATTTTGGTGCTAGTTTATAGAGTCATGTACTGTATGACACAAACTGGATATGAGCACAATAAATTAAAAAAAATTAAATTATGTTAACAACTTGAGAAACACAAGGGAAGGGGGGGCGGGGGGTATCAGAAACTGTTTGATCATCTGACAAGCACTTTTGTTGGAGTGTACTGGGTAGCATACTTATAATCACATTAGAGTCAGCCTGCTAGATGCTTGACAATGTTCACCAGCTATTTGCTAACTTTATTTGTCTGCTTCTTGGTGCTGAAAAGGATACATACAGTACAGCATACAGTGGGTTTATCAGAGCTTGTTTGCTTCTTGAAACAATGTCAATAAGAGTGGTGAGACTTAACCATACACAGTAAATGTGTATAAAAAACAATGGGCTAATAGAGGCGAAAAAATGTATCTCTGCAGAGTTGGATGATAATTATCTGTGGGTTCTTAAAAAAGTTTTATGTCAAAGTCCCTCTCCTTTCTCTTACTGCAAAGTGTAAAAATATTTTTGATGACTCATCTTGAACTTAATTAACTTGTGATTTGGGGCGACAAACTAACCCTGCCCATCGTATAAAACCACAGCTTGTGTGGGTAGCTAGCAGAGCAATAGTACAGCAGGTGGTGTATGTTTGGATTTGTGCTTTTACACCTGTGAAAACACAGAATGTGGAACATGCCGGAGTTAGCCAGAATGCTAATTTACATCCTTAGTACCTAGGCAGGTAACAAAAGAAAGAACGTTACAAGTAACAATATAAAGATACAAGTATACAATACACAAGTAGAAGAGGACAAAACATGCAACATGTCAAGATAAAAATGTTAATAATTAATTAGATAACAGACACAACTTAAGTATAAGCTGGATCAAACATTAAGAGAGCACAAATAGAAAATGAAACAATGGTGAGAGTTGAAAAGCCCTCGGAGGCCGTTGAGAGTAGATTCTCAAGTTCTAACTCTTACTTACACAAAACCTGAAGTGGTTTGAATTGATCGACTCCACTCTTCCAGACAGGGTTAAACATATGATGGATGAGGCTGAGAGGTTTCAGCCACAAAAAAAACTGGAAGTCAGTGACTGTTGCAAGAAACACTTGACACAGTATGCCATCACATTCATTGTTTTCCCTTTTTTGCCCTCTTTTTTTCTCAGGCCACCGTGGTGTTGAACAAGTCGAGAGGTACAGGCACCAGTAGCCTGAAGAAATCCAGTTAGAGGACCTCTGGACCTTCATAATCTCAATGCAATGCTACCAGTACACAACACAAGCACACATTCAGCACTAAAGCCTTATCATGCAACCCATTGGAACAAACACGCAGCTCAACCACATCGGCACAGGGTACAAACACGATGCCAATTCACCAGCATCTTTATTATGCACATTACTCTGCCTATTATAAGTCCAGGCTTATATAAAGGTGACTGGATTCACTGGTGGCAATAGCAGGGAGTTAAACCATCCAAATCCCTCTTATTGACACTTTGTCTTGAATTGACACTGCCATCATTTTACAAGTTTACAATTGGTCTTAATAGACAAGTCGATGTTTACCTTAAACTGTATATTGTTCAAACTGGGGTAGTCGGGGATTTTCAAGTAGAGCTTTTGCAGTATATCTCATTACCCTAAAAAGTGCTGGCTTTAAAGCTTATACATTTATACATATTTCTTTGTGGCTATATTTTTTTACTTTGTGGCCTTTAAAAACAATATAATACATCAAATGTATACAGCGCTTTTCTAGGTCAAAGTCCCTTTACATAGCAGAATAAAAGAAGAAATTCCATTATTTTTGTAGATTTGCTTTATATTTGATATAAACTAGCATTTCTAGAAGGGTGAACTGTCACGACTTTGAAAGGAGAAGAGGATATGCACTTTCTATATAGCACAGTAGATTTTGGAAGCTGCATGTAATGAGAGTTCAGTTGAATCGCATTTGTTTAAGTGCTTTGCCATTTATTCTTTGGTGGAAGCACGTTATACTTTGTAGATTTTGATACTAGACTCTTCTAGCAAAATTATATATAGGAATTTATATTCTGCAACATTTTCCAAATCCAAAGATAAGACACTATTGGAATACTTTAAAGCTGTTCAACGCACAAGATAATAAAACTAGCGACCAGTCAGCCAAAGAGTTAGCTTTAAATATTTGAATTATGCTTTGACCTTGTGCTCAGTGAGAAAACACTATGCCACTCAAACATTGCAAGTGTTAAAAATGCATGGAATAAATAAGCAGGGTGTTAAAACAGACACAATAAGCAGTAAAAACCTGTAGAAAATTGGACTGAGTGGCTGTTTGTACATAATGAAGCACTTGGATAGATTATGATCATATTTGGTAGTTGTCAAACATTCTTAATGTGTAGTCATGTTTGCACCTCAGAAACTAATTCCTGATATAATGCTTTTAGCGACTACTCGTAGCCTGTGCTATCAGCTCCACTGTAAGTAAACACTGTGATACATCAGTGTGATGTATTGTTCACATTGGTGACCTGGCTGCAGCTAAAATGGATATTTCAACTATTTCAGTTAAAGTTTTAAAATAATCACTATATGTGACTATCAATCTAGCTTGAAACCATTGTGTACTTGTTTGTCTTGGACCTGTTTCTTAGTCCTTGTTTACCTGCAGCCATTTAACCAATCGGCTGTATTTTTCCAAAATTAGTCATACAGGGAATTAAAAGAGTTGACTACTCAGTGGATGTATAAGGTTTTAGTTTTCCTTTGTGGGGCCAAGCAGGGCTTCTCAGGCTAACTCAGAATTAATCAGGCATTGGATTAAAGGACTCTGATTATTTGCAGCTTGGCCTTACATCTCTGAATATGAGAGGCCAATTCTGTCAGAAACATTGGATTGGAGAAGTGGAATGGCAAGAATTCAGTATTGTAAAATAGGCCTTTAAAATGCCATAAGATTGTGTGGCCTGAGAACAAAAATAGGATAATCTAGTCTGTAGTGTTTTTGCATTGTGCACTTCAACAACTAGCCATATGTTTCCTGTTTGAGCACAGGACAGAGTGGACACACAAAAAGCTGAAAAACAGTGCTTTCATTTCGCAGGGTTTTCATGATACTGTAGTCGTAAGAATACAAGGCCAAAAAAGAAAAGTGAAAATATGGAGGATGAGACTTTCTCAATCCATGATTTTTGACCATCATTTTGCACATTCGATGTTTGTTCAAGATGTTTTACAAGCACTTTCTATTGCACTCCCCCTCCTCTTTAGTGCTTTTTGCACACAGTTCATTCCAAGGTGAATAAATGCATGCAATATTGTAGCTACGGCTATTGTAATCATCTCTTGTGGGGGTAAGGTGGTCTTGACTTGAGAAATGCTGTTTTCAAAAAAATAAACAAAGCTTCAAACTGTTAATGTGCCTTTCCAATACATTCCTTTAACTGTTTTTATTTTATTTTTTTTAAAAGAAAAAGGAGAAAAAAAAAAGTGGCACCAGAGATGAAAAAAATAAAAGAGGATATAGGATCTTTTGAGGTCTACCACACAGACCCACCAGCAGGTTCACTATTAGAAACACTTGCTGTGTGGCAAAGCAGTGATCAAAACCACGTTATTTCTGATTTCACTCATATTTTACAAAATTGCTACTTATGTCAGTCTTTTATTTCATTTAGAATGTTTTATTTAATGTAATTGTGCAGACACAAAATGTTCTGTTTCAGATTACATTTGAATATTTGACTCAGATTAAATTTCATTGTCCTTGCAGAGTAAATTTGACTCAACAAAATGCAGTTTAGCATCTAACCAGATAGTGTAAACAGTAGCATAGTGCTTATAGATATAAATATGAATGATTGTACAAAACTAACAAACTAATATGGAATATGAATGGTATGATGTGATATAACTATGATATACACAATTTAAACAATATACAACATGTATTATGACAGTGTGAGTAAATGTAGCCATGTCCAGTAATCTAACCATTACACAGTATGTAATGTGATACTGCCTACTGTAACTGTATGCACATGTTTATACTGTATATATCTTAGCATATTCATACATACCCATTGATGTGTATTCTATTTATTATATATTACTCTGCACTTTACTGCTTTTTGCACTTCTGGTTAGATGCTAAATTGCATTTCGTTGTCTCAGTACTTTTACTCTGCAATGATAATAAAGTTGTTGTTTTGTTAGGCCACATAATGAATGTGGGTCATATTTTACAGGCTTTGTGTTTACAACCACAGCGCCCTTAAGCTATAACCCACATGTCCCACAACAAAAGAACAGCTCTGCCTCAGAATGGATTGACCTCAGTTGTGTTATTATAGCGTTTGTGTTGGGTATTAAGCTCCCTGCTTGATGTGTCATCATTACCGTCCCTCATCTTCCGCCCCTCGCTTCCCACTGCCGCTGCCTCTCATCCTCACACTGACCCTCTCTGTGTGTCTTTCTCTCTCCCCTTCAACGCGATGCCGTGTACAAAAATCTGCTACAGCGAAATTTCGTGTCCCTTGTTTCCTTATATGGTGATCAGCGTCGCGGCCCGACCCTCCTCGTGCTGTGAGCGAGGCGCGTGCACTGACCGCCGACGCTCACCGTTCGCTTCCATATTTGGAAGTGAGTCCAACAAAAACCGCACGGAGGGGAGGGAAGAGAGGAGGGGATGGATGACGGAGAATTTCCTCCCATCCTGAAAACGGCTTTGCGCCTGGCTGCCAGCTGAATGTCGGTAACAGCAACACAATAGCTTTAATTATTAATCTCTCCTCACGCCATTGGTGTAAAATGAATAGCACGTAAGCCTATTGAATTCTGGAATTACAGTGGTTACATTATACGTGTTACATTCATGTTTGTTTTTTTAAATAGGTTACAATGCAAAACAAATCAATTAAGGTATAGCTGCATTAAAACCTTGAAAGGTGTGGTCGACCACCAACGGCTTTAATCATAATCTTCGTCGTAACTGAATTGTAATAAAAGCACAATTGAGCACTATTTGATCCTTTCATAATTGTGTACATCGGATATATTAGGGATTTGTAGGTTTATTCAAATACTACAAAACACACATTCCCATAATGCTCTTCGCCACCCATTTGGTACGTTTGATCTGCTCACCATGGCTGACCGTCACCGCCAAACGAAATACAAATATTTGTAAAATATCACAGGGAAAGCAAGATGAAAATATAAAAAAAATACTAGAGGTAAGACGTAAAATATTGTTTCCCTCAAA
Source organism: Sander vitreus (assembly GCF_031162955.1). Taxonomy (NCBI): domain Eukaryota; kingdom Metazoa; phylum Chordata; class Actinopteri; order Perciformes; family Percidae; genus Sander; species Sander vitreus. The sequence goes on from NC_135864.1 coordinate 14,729,433, forward strand.
TGGTAGCCAATTAGTGTCACGTTTAATAACAGTAGTCAATAAAATGTTACAAGTGTAGGTCTACCTGGGGATATTTTATTGTTTTGTTGTATTACCCGTTTAATTTGTGCATATACAATATTGAACTGAAGCTGTTTAATAATTGGATTATATTTGCATCACTCTGTGTTATTACAAGTGATAAAACACACAAGGCAATGGTTAACACAAAGCAGCAAGTACAACTGCCGGACAGTCATGTTTAATAGACATGCGCTCCCGCTCGTGCACCTTGCTCGAGTCAGGGGCGCGCTTATGGGCGCGTTCACGTTGTGTATCCAGTGTGTGAGCGAGACCCACAATTCATCATCACAGTCCATTCAATTTGTACTCAGACGCTGACCCATTCAGAGCTTCAGCCATGGTAGGTTTAACATCTTTTTTATGTATTCTCGCTGGTTTAACAGCCGAATATAGACCCAATCTGAAGATATGGGGAGGTTTGTGGTCAATTTGGTTTGGTTTATTTTATAGATGATCGTTCGTTTTAGCATCAAACGTAGCAAGCCGGCTCTGTGCCGCAGGAGCCGCTGCTAGCACCGGGGCTAACGACAACTGGACAGCCAACAAAGCTTTCATACAGCGGGGAGGAATTTGTCGTGCATTAGTTGTTTTTACTAGCTAGATCTTGATAATAGACCAGAAAAACGACTGACACTCCCAAACAACTGGCGCCATTTCGTTCATCTCGCCGTGTTTCGCCGACAAGAAGCCATTGTCTGTGTTAACATGCACACCGCTGTCATGACGCTGTTAACGGTGTTTTCACTGCGTCATGTTTCCGTTATTTATCCTCTGCACGTCGATGCTTATAGCTACATAATAACAGCAGCGCTGACAGGTGCAGCAGCAGCCTCGGGGCTAACCTAGCTAACGGTATTGTTAGCTGGACTAGCTAACGTTATGTTAGCACAGGCAGAACATGACACCCAGTATGGCGCTTGCTGTGATTTTTTTGTTCTTTGTCTGTACACGGCTCCCTCGCTAGTAGTATTATAGACGCTGGTTGTCTAACGTTACGTGCTCAAAATCGGGTTACAATTCGCCCACAGTGATACTACATGGGCAATTTATAGGTTTATAGCCGAGTTGCGCTGCCACTAAATGTGTGAATTGTCAAACGAACAGTCCAGTCCGTGTTTGAGCAGAGCTTTGCCTTTATATAGCAAGCTAGCGCACACACGTGCGTGTGCTGCATTCATGGCCCCACCCTGAATTTGGTGCAAAGACCATTTTGTTTGGTGCTGTATTATAACGTGAACGGATCTGAAATTTTGTTTATGGCATTTTCCTTGTGGGAATTTTGTCATGTACATCTATTGGGATGTAGTAAATATTTAGCTACAGGAATTGTCACCATTTTGTAACGCCAGTTTTGCAGTGTTGGATCCACTATAGCTGAAGCTAACGGGCCGCTGCCTCTGGATCGCCGTGGTCGGTACTGCGCATCTTTTAGTTGCGCATCTAATTTGTACAACCGTTTATACACACTGCACGCCCGTCACGCCATTCAACTACTCTAACAAGAGGGAATAATTGACGTTTTTATTTATACATACCTACATACATAGTCAAACATTTATTTTTTGTGCAACACGAAACGTAAAATGTATAGTATCATATAATACATTTTTTGTTTTTGTTATACAGCAGTAGTAAGAGGGCCTGCTGCACACTTCCCCTTGGCTGTGTTTTATTTTTTTAAGTTTCAATATAAATCTATCAGACCTGCTGTTTGCTAGTGAAATTGACTCCTATGAGGCCTGTAATCTTAACTGTTACTGTGTGTAACAAGGAATCCAAGACTTGGATTGTGAGTACATTTATATTGAGTGACTTGAGCCTTGACTTCTGTAAAGAAAAGTTTCCCTAGTTAAGATTAGATAAGGCTAGAGCCTAGTGATCACCATGGTGATATTAGCTTGCTGCTAGAATAAAAAATTAACAGAAAATAAACGTGAAGAACTATGCCAAAGCATGGCAGTGGGAAGGTAGAAGTGGAAACAGATCATGTTTGTGCACAGAAAAATGAGACGTGCAAATCATATGATATAATAATTTCTCAGTGTCACCATGGAGGAAGAATGCCGTGTGTCATGTGATGTCTTGTATGTGAAGAGTAGGCCTATGCACATTTGTAAACCTCAGCACGTATTTTGGAGACTTGGATATTTTTCCCCATGTTCCTTACAGTTATGACAAAGTCCAATTATTTTATTGAGATATATATATATATATGGGGATTAAGGAAGTGAGTATGGTTGGTTGTTGGTTAATTATTACTCTAAAAGTCACTGTTATCTCTCATACATGTCTTTTACGCCCTGAGCAAACATACAGTGCCTGCCTTTGCTGCTTTGCAGTTGGGTTCCTTTTTCTGCCTTTCCTGCCCCAATATTTCCTTTTCATTGTCTTTTTTCCATTGACACATTGCTGGTAGATAGCAGTTTTCTTCTCCTGAGGCTGCATTTTCCTGTGATGGAGTGCCCTAAACAAAGTCAGAAGATCTGATTGAGTGAGTTATGGAGCAGCTGTGACTCAGCGATGTGACTTGTATTCTATATTTCTACAAAAGCCCCATTGTTTGGGACTGAACCCTGCCTTTACATGCTTAATTCCTGACCACACTCACATGGTCATCTTTATGGTAGAGATACATGGCTGCTCCTTCTGAAAGAACTTGCGTAATGTTTTATATCTACTGCTCACAGAAAGTTGAGACATCTGTCCAGCCGGACTTATTTATTTATTTGTTCTTCAGTATTCTTACAGTCTGACCTTATACATAATAAATGGAATCAAAAGGCTGTACTGACTCAACCCTGACTGACATTAGGGTTGATTTCATTTGGACCAACTGTGCTGACAATTAGATCATTTTCAGATTGCATTACACAACTTAACTCTTCTCCACCATGGCTAGAATGCTTGTCACGACCACACCTTTTGCATTTCAATCCTTCTTATCTGTGATCCTGGTAAGGAGCGTTACTGCTGTGTATGATAGTCACATGCTGTCCTCTCAGGCCTTTCTTCAGCCTTATGTCTATTTACTGTACTGAAGTCTACACTTCTGGCCTGTTAAACACAATGGCGACTGTTGCCTCGTTCAGGCAAAACTATCACTGTGGAGTAGGTCTAAAATAAAAACTTTAGTCTGTCAATTATTTTGTAGGTTAATTGTTTGGTCAATGTATCGCAATTTCCCAGAGCCCAAGTAGAGATATTCAAACTCCTTGTTTTGTCCGACCAGCCTTTCAAAACCTAAATATATTTAGTTTAATATCACAGCACATGTTCACATTTGAAAAGCTGAAACCAGTGAGTTTGTCGTTTTTTATTTTTAGAAAGTGACTTGAGGGATCAACTGGTTATTGATGTGGACCTTGTGTGTTCGTGTCCATTAACATGTTATATTTACGTCATGATATTTTCCCAAATCAATTCAGTGATTTAAATACATTTGACGTTGTAGCAATGTATTTTCTCCTTTATGTGTAAAACATTATTGAATTCAATTGTATTTACTTTATTTTGTGAAACCTGCATTAATAAACTGGTAGCTTTGTTTAGCCTGTCAAATAACTATTATGGGGGGGGGGGTATGCTGTACTAATACAATCTGGAAAAATGTACCCTTTACTGTGGCATCATTATCAGTTAAAAAAAATAATCTGTGGACAGTTGCAGAAATGGCAGAGGCATGTTAAACTGTAAATACATTTAACTCTTGAGTTAACCGATTTTTCTCTCTACAGGCCTCCGGTGTGAAAGTCACAGATGAAGTTATCGCGGTCTTCAACGACATGAAGGTGCGTAAGGCTCAGGCGAACGAGGATGAGAAGAGGAAGAGGAAGAAGGCCATTCTGTTCTGCATGAGCAAGGACCTCAAGAACATTGTTCTGGATGATGGTAAAGAGATCCTGCTCGGTGACTTGGGAACCACCGTCCAGGACCCATACCAGCACTTTGTGAAGATGCTGCCCCCAGATGACTGCCGCTACGCCCTGTATGACGCCACCTATGAGACCAAAGAAACAAAGAAGGAGGACCTGGTCTTTATCTTCTGGTGAGGGCTGCCATTATGAGACATTAAAGGGTTTATGGCCATCATTAAGATAACATTTGGCTTTAATAATGTTTCTCCCCCACTTGCAGGGCTCCAGAAAGTGCCCCCTTAAAGAGCAAGATGATCTATGCCAGCTCAAAAGATGCTATCAAGAGAAAGTTTGAAGGTAAATGGCAGTGTGTGTATATAGTTTTTGGTTTTGTTGGATTCAGAAAACCTACCACTATATATTTTTTTTGTATATATATATATATTTATGCGATAGAGGACTGTATCTTTAACATAATTTTGGTCTTTGTTTTTAAGCTTACTTGATGGTCTATTGACCTGAACCTTGTTTAATAAAAGTGATATAACAGTGGGATCCTATTTTTTTTGGGGGGGGGGGTCCTGAAAATGTAATCAAAATTGTAGTTCTGACATGTTTTTTAAACATGTTTTTATTTCAGGTATTAAGCACGAGTGGCAGGTGAATGGTTTGGAAGACCTCAAAGATCGGCACACCCTGGCAGAAAAACTCGGCGGCTCGTCAGTAGTCAGCCTGGAAGGAGCCCCTATATAAATATTGCCCACCCAACCCCTTCCTCTCTGGCTTCGATCGAGGCCTTTCAGACACATCTGTTGGGTTTAGTGTTCATTCCAGTGTGGTTTGGAGAAGGGCAAAAGCAGAACTAGCACCATTTGCGGGACTCTCGGGGTGAGATATTGTGGGTGGGTTTGGGGTCAAGTGACAGTTTAAAAACAAAAAGAAATTCCACTAATGCAGACTGTCATTCCAGTTCACGCAACATAAAGAATATGAACAAAACACACACAGGAAAAACATTAAGATACGAGGAAGGATGATGATGATGATGATGTTAAAACTAAAATACACATATTGTTCATGTTTAATACAGGGTTCTGTTCTTCTTTTGGGTTCCATTTGTATGATTGCAGAGAAAGGGACAGAAAATAGCCTTAGTTTTCCAACCATTGAATCCTGACAAATAATCGTTCCAACTACTTTTTTTTTCTTTTTTTTTTCTTTTTTTCGCCAAACTTCTAGTTAAGTTTTTTTAAATGTGTGTAGTTGAGACTAGTTGTAGTATGAACTAATTCACAAGATGTATCAAAACCTTCTCTGGCGGGGAAACATGGTTAAATATATATTGTTTTTGTTTGGTTATTTGTTTTCTTTTTGAACATGCAAATTACAAAATTTGAGTGATTCCTTTTTATTTCCAGTTCTGGGTCTGAAAACCATGGCATTTTATGTAGTTAAGACAACATTCCTTGTACTTGTTAAAACCAGAATCTCCTTGAATTAAAATCTCTGGTGTTATGAAGATCTGATGGGGAGCGATGTGTATATGAAAGACCAGCGGTCAAGAGTTTAGACTGAATATTGAATGGTGGATGTTTTGTATCGTCTCCTTATCTCTAATAAAAAGCACTAAACTACTGACTTGTTCTGCTCTTTTGACACTTCTTTATATATATACCTACTGTTTCAAATTCTGCTAATTTGCTAATCACATAGATTCTCTTCATGGTTGTGGTGGATGGCACCCATTGTAGAGTGTTATAAGGATGATGCTCAGACCTTATTGCATAAATGATTAAGTAACAACGAATCTGCTCATCCAATTTGATTAGGGATGCAACAAACGACTATTTTTTATCATACAATAACAACAATGTCATAACTCCCAAATTGAAATATTCAAACAATTTGTTTTGTACAATGAACAGTCTAAATCCCACAGATATTCAGTTTACTATCATGGAAGATTAAAAACCCCGCAAATACTCATTTTTTTCTTGAAACAATGGGCTTGTTGCAGATTGGTTTTCTGCCAGTCTGCTGATCAATTAATGGACCTTTTTCACAGCAGACATGTCAACATGTCTGCTGTGAAAAAGGTCTATTCAGCTCTAAATTCAATTTAAACCAAACGAGTATGCCTACATCCCTGCTGTTCAGTTCCATTGGTAGTGCAGTACCTGTTCTGGCCACAGGAGGGCACCCCAACACGACTTCTGAAACTTCAAAGTCAAGACCACTTAACCCAATCACTGTTATAAATCTCTGTTTATTAAAATATATCAAGCATTTTTCAAAAAAATAAAATTAACACTGTCTCTCACAGTCCACACTGAGAAGAGCATACTATCTGCTGAAACGTCAAGAAGCATCAGTGGTGTCCAAAATCAGTTTTTTATTCTGTGTATTATGTATGTGTGCAGATCAAAGGGAATAACCAAATGATCTTTAAAGACCTAAAGAAATACTAAACCATTTCCCCAAAATAAAGATGTAAAGATAAAATGTCTATAGATTGCTTTCATCCACAGTAGGAAAATAATCTGGTGCTTCTGACACACTACACACTAGGAAAAGTGTTTTCCCCTCTTATAAAAAGTGGCTTATGTTGATAATGTGGAAACACTGACTGTGTTATTAATCTGACTGTGGGCAAAAACATATTAAAAGATGCCGTGGTGATGATGATCTCACAGGCAGACTATAGGCCCAGAGGTTACAGGAAGCAAATTAAACACAGGAGAGAAATAATTTAATTGATCTGCTCTACTGCTGTATCACTCACTGAAGGGTGTTATTTTTGTATGGATTTTATTCTGTTTCACTCGTCTTTCATTAGGGGAAATAAGACATTTCACCCTGTATTTTTTGTGCTTTCTTGTATTGTCAGGCTATACTTTAAAAACCTCCTCTTTGTCCTTTTGTCTTTCTTAGTCCTGGACACAGTCTAGTCGGTTACCATGCACCCAGTAACAGATCTGAGCAAATTTCAGTGGAGTGATGCGCACAGCCACATTGTAATCCCGGTTCTCTCCATCTATCTCCAGCCACTGGTGTCCAGAGAAAATGCCGATGACCTTCCTTTCCCAGCGCTCTAAACTGTTGTCCCACACTCTTCCATACACTCCAGAGCCGCTGGCTCCAGGTCGGGCGTCACAGTGCTGGTATATCAGGTCGCTGGACTCTTCTTCCACAGGACAAAACCTGTACACCAGCTCCCCGGATCGGTCGCTGTCAAAGCCAGAGAAGTGGATGCGATTCCCTGCCAGGTCTTCGGAGGAGGGAGCCACAGAGAGGCGCATGAAGGGACGGCGGTGAGGCCAACGCAACTCCAGCAGAGCGTAATCAAAGTCCATGCTGACCTCCTGAGGGCCCTGGATCCAGCCTTTTGGCACACGGGTACGTTTCACCCTCACCCAGCGGACCAGAGGCTTCTTGGAAGAAGTGAGGCCGACTTTGGTGCCGTTGATGGATGGAGGAATCAGGAATCCCACCCTGAGCTTTCGCGCCCCCTTGACATAATCCTTCCCATCATGAACACAGTGGGCAGCTGTGAGGACGTGCTGCTGAGATACAAGAACGCCGGTGCAGCCGGTGGAGATCCGCACGGCTGTGGAGAAAGGGTAATCCAACAGGAAGTTGTCACCTTGGATGTTAAAACGTCCATCTGCTCCATATATCTGTCGCCTCACGCGTTTGTGCCTGGGCATCGCTCTTTGTCCTCTCTTCGGTGAAGGGTGAGTGAAGTGATCTTCTTCAAACTCCTCGTCGTCCTCCACATCTACAGTGGTGAGAGTGCGAGAGCCGTCAGCATACAGCGTCTCAAAAGCCAGTTTATCTGAGAGCTGCTCCTTCTGGGCCTCCTGCTCTCCTCTGTGGAAGCAGCTGGAGTTGCAGTGAGTGGTAAAGTCCAGCTGAGTCTGAGCGCTGAAGCGGGAGCGGATGAGAGGCATCGGTGCATGAGGAATGAGCGTGGGGATGTGGACAGCTGGAGGGTGAGGAGGGTGCAAAAGGGACAGTGTGAGAGGGAGGAGGACCTGGAGGAGCAGGTGAGTCAGCAGGAGGGAGCTCACGCGTGTCGTCATCATGGTGAAAGAAAACACTGCATCGACACAGAAAATAATCACATACGTGAGAAAAACAACTTACAAACTTATTTTAAAATTGCATGATTTTAAGATTTGCAAGATTACAGCCGTGAAAAACATTCCCAAACAAGCAGTCCTACAAACACACAAACTCTAATCCCCCATAAATCTCAACTCTTTAACAGTTGATTGTTGATTGTAAATCCAACAGTGATTTGTGAGGTCAGCTTGCAAAATCTAATGTTGCAACGCACGCCTTAGTTTCATCTGGTGTGGCTTGGCAACAATGAACCTCTTGTTCCTATAACATAGGTTACCAGACAAATAGGATTTCAGCCTGTTGGAAGCATTTTAATGTCTGTTTGGTACAAAAGTTGCAAACAAATTCCAATGGAAGAAAAAAATATTCAACTGAAAACTCAATTTAACAGGAAGCAAAGTGGCCACAAACATAGCTGAGAAGCCAGAACAAAGCAGAGTGGTTAACACTCTATAAAGGAAAAGAAATGCAGTGCAGTGCATGTTGTTTCCTAGACATGATGCACAAGACAGACATTCTACATTATTGTTGGTTAGGAGGTTACAGTAAAAACCCTCCCATCAAATATTTGTCAAGGCTCAGAGGTAAGAAGTTGTTTTCCATCAAACATGAACTACTTCACAGTGTATGTGGGGCTTTCAGGGCAGATTAGCAGCAACAAGGAGACACTTGATCCCTTCTAAAGACTGTGGACCTGGAGGCACTCATGGCATTAAAAGAGCAGGTGTGTAAAAGTGAAAAGAAACAAGTCGAGGCACGGCAGGAAAACATTATTCTTAACAAAGGGCAGGGTGGGGCCTGTCCATACACCTATGTGCTGTTTCTTATAACACTACTAAGAAGGCAGTTACAAAAAGGAGCTCCTGTAAGCAGGGAAAGTACAAACTTTCTTCCATTTTGACGTATCAGATACTTGACAACTGTGGCAGACAGTTACAGAGGATCTTAAGTGGTAAATTGGCTGGTGAAGAAGTGGTAATTTGACATAAACCTGTAGTACAACTTATTAAAAACAATAAAAGTGATATGTTTGTGACCACCGTTCACCAGGATGTGGTAAAACAGATGTGATGTCAGTGATTTTGGGATGTAAAGCCTGTGTTTTCAGAGCTGGTTTCAGTGTTGAAACACATTGTTTGACTCTTAAGACAAAATGTTCAAGCTCTAAACCATAAACCACAGCTCCTTCTGAGGCTCAGTCTGATGGAAACCACAGGAAAATGACCCAGAAGACAACCATGTGCAAAACTGACAACATACACTAAAGAGTGTTGATTTTTGGGCGGCTGCAGTAACATGGAGCTTGGAGATTATGGTGCATCTGTAAAGTAGTGCATAGAAATATTTTCAGTTATATTGCATATAAAAGGAGAAAATACATAGTCTACTCTTTCAGTAGAATAACACTGTCAGGTATCCAAAACACTCCAGTTTGCAGGACTGAAGCCTATAGAAGACTCCCTGTTCCCTGTTCAGCACATGTGATCTAATATTGTCTGACGTTTGCAGCAGAGTTAAATTAAGTTCTGCTCCCTCCTCAGTTTTATCTGGGAAGATGGTTGAAGGGATGTTTGGTACCAAGGAACAGTTTTGAACCATCTGAAACCTTATACAGACATTCCTCCTATTTAATCTTTGGTGATTATTTCCCACAAACATTTGGGTTGAATAATCACCTTACGTCTGGCTGCATAAGGATGTAAAATCCTGACTTTAATTTATGGAAAGACAAATGCAACAGTGGTGGTCTGTCCCAAACTGGACATTAAGGCATCCCAGTACAGACAGGGCAAGGGAAATGGGACCTTCTGACAATTCTCAATTAAATCAATAAATCGAATACATTACCTCCTAATTAGAGATCGAGGGTCCGTGTTTACATCCCAAGTTTTCCTCACCATCAAACGAGTCCCTGACGATCATTTCCCAGGTTTTCCCTCATCCTCTCCGGTGACAGGCAGGTAGTTCCTCCGCGCTCGTCCTCCAGAAGGAAACTCTGGCTCGCTCTTTTACAGCGTTTACGAATATAGCACCAGATACCGAGTCGCTCTGGATGTCCCAGCACCATCAGACCTTCTGAAACCTGCCCATTCAGACACAGAGGCACAAATAAAAGTATCTTGTCTGAAAAGAAGTGTTCACTCTCTCTGGATCGTCCTGCACGTCCTGCTCACTGTCCTAGCGCCCCGCCTTCCGCCTGCATGCTGGGGGGGGGGGGGGGGGGGGGCAGTTAGTTACTGTTCAGCTACCAGCCTCCAATTACAGTTTATTCTCACATTATATACATTTTTACATTTATAACGTGTAATAATAAGTGGACAAAATCCGTGGAATGTTTTAAGTTTTTTTTTTTTAAAGAAAAGTCATAGTATTGGTATGTCGAAAAAAATTCATATACAAGTCAAAGTATAGTATATCGAAAAAATTAATTTAAAAAAGTCATAGTATAGTATGTCGAAAAAAAAAAATAAAAAAGTCATAGTATGGCATGTCGAAATAAGAGAAAAAAGTCATTGTATATTATATAAAAAAAAAGTGATAAAAGTGATAAAAAGTCAGTATAGTACGTTGAATAAAGTGATAAAAAGTCATAGTATAGTATGTTGAATAAAGTGATAAATAAGGCATAGTATAGGCTAGTATGTCATAACAAGTCATGGTATACTATGTCAACAAAAGTCATACTGGGAATCAAACCTGGGTCAGAGTCTGCAGTTCCTACTTGCTGGTGCTATTTGGAGCGGTGTTAACCACTGAGGCACTGTGATAGCAAATCAAGAATGTTGAAAACAGTAATATCTTAGTATGTTGAAAAAAGCCATTAAAAAGGCATAGTATGGTATGTTGATAAGAAATTATTTAAAAAGTCATAGTATAGAATATCAGAAAAAAAATCATAGAAACGTATGTCGAAAAACGTCACAGTATAGTATGTCGAAAAAAGTGATAAAGAAGTCATGGTATAGTATGTTGAATTAAAGTCATAAAAAAGTAATTGTAAAAAAAGAAGGCAAAAATGGGAATTGAACCTGGGTCAGAGTCTGCAGTTTTTACTTGCTGGTGCTAGTTGGAGCAGTGCTAACCACTGAGGCACTGTGACACCAAATAAGGTATGTCGAAAAAAGCCATTAAAAAGTCATAGTATAGTATGTCGACAAAAAGTGGTAAAAAAGTAATAGTGTAGTATGTCGAAAAAAGTCATAGTATAGAATGTTCAAAAAAATCATAGTATAGAATATTGAAAAAAAAAGTCATAGTATGTTGAAATAAGTCCTACTGGGAATTGAACCTGGGTCAGAGTCTATAGTTCTTACTTGCTGGTGTTATTTGAAGCAACATTAACCAATGAGCCACTGTGATTCCAAATAGTGAATGTTGAAAACAGTGATAGATTAGTATGTTGAATTAAAGTCATAAAAATGTCATTGTATAGTATATCAAGGAAAGTCATACTGGGAATTGATCCTGAGTCAGAGCCTGCAGTTCCTACTTGCTGGTACTATTTGGGGCAGTGTTAACCACTGAGCCACCATGACAACGAATAAATATGTACATCGAAAAATGTCAGACTAAAGTGATAACAGTGATAACACAAAAACTGTAAAAGATATCGAAAAGTGGAATCATACTGTAATATCTAAAGGTTTTGTGAATGGTCTAAAGTTTGTATGATGTCTGTAGGAAGAATGCTAACTCAGCATTAACACAATAAGTTGTCAGGAAAGAGTTGCAAGAGTTTTGTCAAACATAGTGACAAATACCATTCACAAGCACAGAACAATGAGATGTCTCACTTTGACTGAGCAGCAAAAAAAAACCAAAGTATTCAATTTATAATCTAAACAAAGAGCAGCAAACAATTACTGGCGTTTCTAAAGCCAACATCAGCAAATATTTGGTTTTTTTTTTTAAAAGCTAAATGACTGAATTTGTTTTTAAAGTTGTCAGTCAACTAAATGAATAATTGGAAATCATTTCAGCACTTGTCAGCTTGACTAGACATTTGCTGACTGAGTCGGTTGTAAGGTCAGTCACTGAGTTCTATTACATTGAAGAACTTTGACCTGACTTTTCAGTTACAGTAATATGCTTATTCAAGGCTGCAAGAAAACTGATGCTTTTATACAAAAGTGTGATACTGTTGCATGTTTTAAGGCAATATACTGTTTTATTTTTCAACATGATAAGTTTAATGTTTAAACATTAACATCCAATGCAGCGAATCAGGCATTTGGCACTTTCATTGGTACCCTACAGTACACCCAAGCAAGAAAAGTCTTGTTTCTGGCATTACTGTGCTCTAATTATCACCTGTGCCAAAAGCAATGATAAAAGAAGTGAAGAGAAAATCCTGAATGCTCAGAGATGGCAGCTGGCAGGCAGAGGACTGTTGGGGCATGTTGGCAGCAGCGTTCACCTCGTCCTCTGCTGCCTGACCTTGATCTCCAAGAGATCTTTCATGTCTCATTGAGGTTCTCTCTGAGCGTGTGGAATTTAGGAAGCCGTGCACCGACGCTCCCATGGGGTTTGTTGTAAGCTTCAGGGGTGCCGAAACAGAGCTCCCAGTCACAGCGACAGTGCTTTCAGAAATGCTGAGGAATCTCCCAACAAGGGCACAAGTCAGGCTGTGGGCACAATGGAGCCGCTGTTGTCCTCGAAGCAAATTTCACCCCGGAGGGAACACCTACCAAACCTGCCTCTTCTCCTCTGTAATGAAATCTTCAGCTAGTGCTGTTCCTGCAGCGTGAACAGTGTAGTGCTGATAGATTAGATGTAAACTATATTCCCTCAGAAATATGGAGAAGAATCATTGTGGATGGGAAGAAAGGTAGCAGGCAAAAGGCCAGAGAGGTGTGAATGTGTAACTTTGTAAGCATGCTGTGTGAGATGATGGTATCACTGCCTGTCTGCTACAGAGAGTGAGCACAAGAGGTTTCCTTTGTGTGTGTGTGTGTGTGTGTGTGTGTGTGTGTGTGTGGCATTAAGCAACTTGGTTTCTGTTTCTCTCTTTCCCTTCCGCTCATATTCGTTTCCAGCACTGTAAAATTATACAGGACATAATATCCTTATTGAAGGAAAATGCTTATTTGCGTTTTTTTTACAGAGAGTGAGATGAGAACATTATACCACTCTACTGTTGGTACACTGGATATGTAGCTAGAGCCAATCAGCAGCTTTAGCTTATAGCTTAGCATAAAGAATGGTAACAAGGGAAAACATCAAGCATGGTTCCATCCAACTGTAACAAAATCAGTCTATAAACCAGTCTAAAGCTCACCAATTAGCACATTATATCCTGTATGTTTAATCTGTACAAAAACCAAAGTGTAAAAACCACAATTTGTAGTTTTACATGGAGTAATATGCCGGACTAAAGTGATGGCATCTGGCCAAGAAATATTTCACACATAATTTCTTGCAAAACCACAAATTGTTGTTTTTACACTTACATTTTGTACGAATTACAAAAAACTAGATAAGATCTGTTAACAAGTGAGTTTTTGAGGTGCTGGTATGTGGTCTAGCTGTTCTACCTGTTTCCAGTCTTTATGCTAAGCTGAGCTAACCGGCTGCTGGATGTAGCTGCATATTTAGCGTATAAGACATGAGAGTGGTTTTATTCTAATTATCTATTTCTAAGCAAGAAAAAAAGTATAACTATATTTCCCAAAATGTAAAATGGTTCCTTTAATTGAAAAATTCCATGTTATTAATTTTTAGTAGAGGAAAAAATACAAAAGATACATATTGATTAAATACATTCTTAATGCACTAAAACTGGTTAAACTGTTACATCCTTTCTTTCACAATTTATTTTTCTTTTTTCCTCCAAATTCTCAGTAAAACATTATAAGTCGTTCTCTGATTAAGAAAGCAAAAAACAGTATTTTCCAAAAAGTCTAACTATTCCTGTATTTTGGGAAACTGTATCAAAGCTTTTTAAACATGATGGAAAGTTTCCAGTACATTTTTCTCAATTTGTCAACCTGTGTAAATTGATGCGTACGGTGAGAGGTCTGGTCAAGATAAAAAAGCCTTTTGGGTCCAGTGTCCCACCTGTCTCCGGTCTGTCCTTAGCGGTAGATTAGCAGTTCCTTGTTTAACACGTGTTATAAGGTTTATTCATGGTTCAGTTTTCAGACGAGTCACCTGCAGTATATTTGATAGCTTAAAGGAAAAACCTGCCTTCAAACTGTTAAAAGCAGCTGTTGGTCGTACATCTTTCATTTCAGAAAACCATTTGTTTTGTCTGACATGTTCATTCAATTGTTCAGGCTTTACTGCTTATTCCTGTCATAGGCCACATAGGGCTGGAGCCTCGAAGCTCCCAGCATACTTTGGATGGTGGAAAAGTATAAATAAATACTTTGGACAGGTCTAATACAGACACTCACTGGTCACATTTTAGACTATAAACTCGCCTGACTTTGGCATTTGGAAGGACACAGCATTGAAAGCAGGGCAAACACGTTGACTCCAGATGAAAGAACATTCCCGGACTGAGAATCGACCCTGTGACTCCTACACACTGCTGCCTCTGTTTGATGGTGTCATTCTTTCCCCACTGCACTGCAGACTATGAGCTCCACATCACACATTGTGCTCATTCATACATGGACACCAGGTGGTATGGTCACTTTAATGATCACCCTTTGGTTATGTAGCGTCAGGTCTGACTGAGCGGGTCTTCTGGTCAGTGAACAGACCAGATGTAAACATGAGAGCTTTTTCCACAAGTGATTTATTAGAACTGCACAGAGAACACAACACATGCTTGCCAAAGACTTTGATTTTACTGCGTGAAAGAACATTTTTACAGCCATTTTTTAAATATTTGCTGGGATTAAATGGATACTTCTTTTAAAAACTCTGCTTTCCTTGAAGTAAGTATAAACTTTTGCATCCGGCAGCCCAGAAGACAGAGAGTCTACAGCCATGCTAGCAGCTCTGTGAGGCTTGTTCTTTCTCTTCATCTTATTATCTTTTTCTTGTGAAATACTGGATACTTTCACCGCCTCTGGGCTACAGCATAGGCACTCTATGGAACGAAATCTTCTTCTGTCTTATTCTTGAAGATAACTGGCCTAACTAACTCAATGACATATGTTAACATATTTTCATTATATTGATGCTCAAAAAATCTAAACATGCATCTTAGATGAAATAAAGACACCAACCCAGAGCAGCTAAAAGGGAGATTTGAACAGGTGCTGCGAGTCACTTAAACATGTATAAATACCAGATGAATACTTCAAGTTCGCTACTGCTTTTGGTGGTCATCAAAAACTATTTAGAAAAAAGTAGAGAGATGGAAAAACAAATTACCCCTTTACAAAACAACTCTGGAAATACACTGAACACTTCATATATTTAACAGAGTGAGGAGTTTTTCTTCTACATGAAGTTCCTCTTCTTCATGTCAGTCTCTTTAACACTGAGGTCCTGAAGCGACCTTGCTCCTAAACCCCTGACCCCCCCAATCCTCAACACTCTCTGTCACTTTCTCTGACCCATACTTTCATACTTTCCAAGATGATTCATTTAAGAAAACCAAAAATATGCCTCCTAGACCCTGCTCTCTTCCCCCCTCTGGGGAATCTGCTGTCATGTTCATTAACATCTAACCATTTTACAGGGAAGTGCGTTATTAGTCTGTCAATGTACGGCGGGGAAGAGTGGAAAACAAATAAAAAGAAAGCCACCAAATTACCAGCTGCATGTGTACTTGTGTCTTACTTTCTTCATAAGTACTCAGTGTTTGTGCAGGATTCCCTAATATGTGTCACTTCTGGTATCTGTCGGGGCTGAGCTTGTTCAGCCTGGAGGATTCCAGATGAGTTCACACTGGGTTCATGTGAGCAGGCCATACCTTAAATTTCCATGGAAATGGTGCTGTGGCACTGAGCACAAGTCAAAGCCTGTAAAAACGCCATATAGTACAGAGTTCATCCCTTACATATACTTCCTTATGTGCAAATTAGAGTTAAATACATTTGTACATTAGGATGGTGAACAAAGACAAAGATCATGGTGGGCCAAGGGATCAAGACTTGTGTGACCATTCAGCTGACATGCTGTGAGGGCCCCAAGACAGTTTCTGTAAGCAAATGAGGATTTATTAACTGGATCACAGGGTTTTCTCTGGACTCTCTAATCTGATAATTGGTGTCAGATTCAAACAAGCCATCTGAGCCTTAAAACAGTAGAGTGAACCTTTTATAACAATCCTGCTTGACCCACACTCAGCCAAACCCTCTCGTCACTTAGGAACCGCAGAAACTGGAGCCTTTTTAGAGAGCAGTTCTTTAAAGAGGGGGACTGTGAACACAAAGAATGTCCCCTTTCTCCTCTCCAGACTCAGTGTTTTATGTCCCCTCTTTTTCCATCTGGATATATTTATTTCTTCTTCACCCCTTTTCATCCCTTTTCATCCAACCCCCCCCCCTGTCCCATCTGTCTGTCCTCTACTGTATCTCTCCTCATCATCAAGTCACAACAGAGGGGACATTTTCCACATTTTCAGTCCACGTGTTGTTGCAGCACTTCAGGCGTTATATTTTCCTCCCTGATAAATATCTCATCCTCCTGTTGAGCAGAAATCCCTCTCGCCGTTGCTCTCTGGTTCTCCTGCAGGGCCTTGTGGGTACGTATTCAGCCCAACTTCCCCTCGGCATGATGTCATTTCAGTTTGGCTGCATGAGCTGTAAGAGAAAAAGAAAAAAAAGGAAAAACACAGCAAAAACAGAACTAAGGAATGCAAACTGCGATGAAATCCATCAGGAGAGAGGTTGAGAGTGTGTCTCCTCATATCTTTAACCAGTCTGGGCAGAGTGAAGTGTGTAGGAGAGAGGCTGTTGCTGAGATTGGAAGTCGTCCCAAAAGGTATTCAGTCGCTCCAGCCTCCGGCCTCCCATAACAACCTTAAAACATCTCTTTGGCCTGGGTGGATATATGGAACGGAGAAGGGCATCTGTTGGGGTAATCAAGTGATATAATGGTTACAACAGGAATTATGGTTGCAAAGGGCAAAATAAATTCACTTATCGCTATTAAGTCACTTCACAGATTGTTGTCAAATTAGTCGAAATTCCAGTTCTCTGTAGAAGAATGTTGTTATAATATATATTATAATATTGTTATAATATATGTTATATTAATAAGAAAACGTAGCATTTCCAACTATTGTTTCATTAGCACAACAAGTGATGTTGACGAAAAACAGTACAACATAGATATAAACTGGTGTATAATGTTTTATGAGAACCAAACCCTACGATCTTTGACTCTGTTTTTAGTTTTATTTTTTATCACTAATATTATTCTTGTTATGTTAATCATGACCCTGAACACATCTTGATCCTGAAAACAATGCTGTGCAATAAGGGAATTAACAAAAGCAAACACAATTTTATGTTTCCAATTCCTCATGAAAAAATACTTCCCACATAAACCTCCCAGTATGATGAGAAGATCTGTGCTAAAACATTTGATAGAACCTTAAGAACAATAGGCACGACCCAAGCGTGGGTTGAATATTTGGGTAATTTTAACTGAAACCAGAGGGGAAAAAGAACTCAGGGAATGCTAGAAATCTTGTGAGATGTTGTTTGGTGAGACTATAGATAATACAGAAGTGTCTCTCCATCTGTGATCAACAGTGACAAATGAAGTGAAAGAGTCTTGAGAGTCTTGAGCATGCAGCTGTTATACATTGTGGAAAATGTGTGAGCCTCAAGTAGAATGGCAGGCCGAGTCAAAGCAAAGCCTTCATCAGACCATATGGTTTGAATATCGAGAAATTATCAAACAAGGCTTTGAAAGAAACACAACACGGTTAACTGCAAATCATCTGATTACATGAGATGGATCAAACTTCCTGAAGCCGTTTCTGTGAAAGAGACGGAGACAAAGAGCATGCAGGTCATTTGAGTGAAGAAACAAATCGGCTGTAAAGGACTCTGTAAACAGACCCAAATATTTACAGCCTCAGAACGAACATTCCCACTGACACTCTTCTGTGTGAATTTCTCCTTCGACCACAGAGACAGTTGAGATTCATTGATCAGTTTTCTACTGAAAATATAATTTTACATCCCACTTACATGTCCCCGTTTTACCCTTTAAGTATGTGAGTCTAATCGCACTAAAATGTTGGTGTATTTTGTCCCACTCAGGAAACTCCAAACATATTTCACCTATTCTTTTACAAGCTTATACATTTCTTTAAGAATATAAAGTATTCCATGACAACCTAAATTGTCACCTCATCACAACTGTAATCAATTATGGGACTCCAAACCCAGTTAATAACGTTCAGGTGTAAAGGTATCTTTAACAAGTATCTCCAATCTGTATGTGATCAATCTCAGGGGGAAAAGGGCTAATTCTTATTAAATGATCATAATATATAATCTTATGTGTATTCTATCACTGAGCAATAAGTTGGTCCCCAGAGTGAAATATGCAATTCAATGGTCTAATTTAAAATTATATAATTTAAAGCTGCAATAGATTTTTGGGGCCTTTTGTGGGCAGCATAACAAGCTACAAACCACATGAAACTGTTGTCACCTTTAATGTTGTTATGGCTAATGTGTTAGCAAATAGCTGCAATTTTACATATCCAGCTGTTACGGAGCAACATTAGCATCCATTTGGAGTCGTGTTTCTGGGCTCTATGGTGTTTTTCGCCCTCAACTGCTCCTTCCAGGTAGCGCTGCGACCGCTGCCTTCAAGGCACCTAACCCTAACCTTAACCCTAACCCTAACCAGTGCCTAATCCTAGTGCCTTCGCCAGGTGCCGTTGGGGGCAAAAAACACAGATAAACTGTTTCTGGCCACCTGAAAAATGCAAGTCCATTATTCTCTACTTTTAGCTTTGTTTTTGGTCCACACCAACTCCTGAGAGAAAATAGATCTTTTTAGCTTGCTAGCTGCTGTATAGCTAGTTTGTTCAGCAGCTAGTCGCTAACTTTGTCTGTCTGCCATTTGTTGCTGGGCAGGTAGCAAACAGTGGGTTTTTGGAGCTCTTTTGCCGCCTGCATTGTTTATATTGAAAATACTGATTAGTGCTTTAAGTACTCTTGTTACCTGCCTCAATAATAACTTTTTTGCACAGATGTTTCTTCCAATAAGAGGTTAAAATAACCATTCCTCCAACAGACTAAAGTCACCTAAATATATCCCAGTTAAAAATGTAAGACAGGGCACTTTAATAACCATGTGCACTCTCTTGCCTCATGTAGGCTATCAGAGTAAACAGTTCTACAATCCACTAAATCCAGACTGAGAGGGGGCACCCAAGTCCTGACATGGATGTATTAACTGAGTGGAAGGTGGAATGTTCCGGAATGTTATCGAACTCACATTAGGGCTCGCCCACAGGAACAACGCAGTTGCTAGGTAACGAAGAAGCTTTGATAACAGCCACAAAGTGGTCTGTTAACTGAGGGGTGTGTGTGTGTGTGTGTGTGTGTGTGTGTGTGTGTGTGTGTGTGTGTGTGTGTGTGTGTTTGTTTGCGTGCATGTGTGTTTGTTTGCATGCGTGCATTTACTCAAGCCCCCAAACACAACAAAAAGCACCTTTAAGGAATAAAGCCTTTCATGATTGAGAGTAATAACCAGGCTGGAAAATGGTTCTTTTAAATGATTCTGATTTCAATTTAGGTGGATAATTTAATTTAGGTTTATATGTATATTTCTTAATTTCTTATATTATTCTGTCCTTTTATTTCTTTAATTAACCTAATAATTTAAGGCACTTTTGGTTTTCATCCTGCATTAAGCAACTGGAGATGATCCAGATGCAGCTTTAATAAATAGAGCTGGGAGACTGCCAGATCTCTTCACTCTGCTGTTATCTGCCGCTGCTAATCCTCGCACTTACATGCAATATTAATTTGGTGACACTGCTCTCAAACAAAACACAGCAGCAGCAGCAGTGTACATAATCACTGTCAGGCTTGCTAAGCAGACATATCCTACACTTAACCCTTGTGTTGTCTTCCCGTCAACCTTGAAAAAAATTTAAAACGGGCCTTTTTCTGATATAAAACAAAAATTTAAAACAGGCCAATGTAACCCGAAGTCAACACAAGGGTGGATAAAGAGAAACAAGTACTTCTTTTTAGCCCACACACACCCTGCTACTCCAACAAACAATTTAAAGTTCCTAACAAGATTTAAATTATCAGTGCATGAGTTCCCTTAGTGAAATTAAAGGTTTTTTTCTCTTTCCCTCAAATATCTACTACATGGCTTTTTTTTATAATTCTAACTCTGCCAGAGCTGCAAGTGAATGAAGAGCTGAGCAAGCCAAAAGACTGCACTGGGAGGTTTTCATGGTTCTAAAAGAAAACATCTAAGAGGGGAGAGAGAGAGAGAAGGAAGAGAACGTGGCTTCACTTGGTGCATTCTTTCCTTCATCAGGAATTCACTGAGGTTTGGCCGTGCACTTTTTACTGGAGCCTTTTCCTGTTCGCCTGGGAATAACAAGGTCGTCCTTTTCTTGTCCCTGTGCACTTTGAACAGAGCTGTCCAAGTGCTCATGGCAACTTTACACCCAGAGTTTAATCCTTTAAACACCGCATATCACACAGAAACAAAGCAAGCCCCCACTCCTAGTATCCGAAATAGATCCCTGAAAGCTGTGGAGCTAATTTTCCTGAGAATAATGCTCTCTATGCAGATAAGCCACAAGCTCGGGTTCAGGGTTTTGTCCCCCTGGCTGGTTCTCTTTTCAGCTGCGGACAGACTGATGAAGCAAAGACGCTCATAATTGGATTCCAGCATGGCACATCTCTGCTCTGTGCTCAGCTGGAGCTTATTGTTTTTGACCAGCATTTAATCCACGGCTGATTGGGGACTATAAATTCAACAGACAGGAGATGGCACAGAGATTTACAGCTCCAAAAAGACTTCAGGGCTATGACAAAACATTCCAGCGACAACTGTTTAATTGTAAACTTATCTAAAGGTTATCCGTTGCCAGATGAACAAAAAGCCCTGAGGACATGAGTGCCTGAGAATCTGGGATGATCACAAAAGCTTTGCAAATGCATGTCTGTTTATAATAAGCAGTAGAATCCAAAACACTCCATGCAGAGCCAAGGAAAACTTGGAGAAAAACCTCAAATGTGTCTGACACCAGGGACTCAGTTGGAGGAGACTTTGAAAGAGACGTCCTGTACCAGCAAAACCAATAAAAACAGTTCATAAATGTCTCAGTTGTCTCCACTTGTCATACTTTTCCTGACTAACCAAATATTGATTATAGGCCTACTTTTTTTAATACATTATGCTTTCACTGTCTTCCCCTATCTCACTTAATAATACGTTAGGGAATTAATGATTGTGTAACCCCGATTTAAAATTTCAACCTGTTGAATGACTTTAGCACCATTTCTCCCACAGCTTTAAGACACAATGCTCCAATTGCACCAATTGTTCCTGTTTTTCCCCGAAGCCTTTGCAAGGCAGCGCAAACATCTGGTAGCTCAGTGCAGGCAGTGGGACCGGTGACAACAGTCTGTAAGAGAAAGAGAGAGAGGCGGCTGAGGTGGCCACAGTCTGATCTCAGTACAGACAAGGCTGGGCGGCAGCTGTGTGTCCTCACGTTCAACTCCTATCTAGATGCAGAATAGTAACACTATTACTCAGCCAGGACTTGCTCCCACTGACACTTGGACATAATAGGCTACACTGGGACATACACTTACATAAGGTCAAGCTCTTTATCTGTCTATCTATCTTTTGATACATCTGCAGTATCTATATATCTACTCACAATTCATAAACAGCTGTACTAGTCACTGACCTTGTGTCCTTTGCGGTTACAACAATTAAATTAATAATTGAAGTGATTCCAAGCAAATTGTAATTAAAAAGTACCTTGATTGAACATAGTTCACAGCAATGTAGTGTAATGTTCCCATAAAATATGGTTGAAAGCTTCAGAAAAAAGACTTTGAGTTAATTTAGTCAGTTTGACTGTATTGTGTGATTTTGAATATTGTGAAAAACTTTAAAAACATATATCATGCTACTGAATGTAACCGCACACCATAGTGTGAACAAAGCAGGTTTGAAAACATTCACAAGAAGGTATTGCAAATGTTCAATGAGAAAGGAAACTCATTCGACGTGTCCACAACAAACCAACTGAAAATCTTGTTTTTACTGAACTCAAGTGGTTTAACTTCCCACCTTGTTGCAGTGATGTGGAATTGCACTCCAGGGTGTCAGCACACCGTGACATCGCTGTTGGGTGTGGTTACAGGTGCAACAGGCAGAAAACTATCCAAGGTACCTCTAATTTAGTATATTTTCTCTCTTTTTTTTCATCCTGTGCAGGCAATTTTATGTCTCTCTACGTGATTCTTTCCTGCATACAGTATGTGTTGCTGTCACTCTCTCCTCTCATGCGGGGGCCATCTATCCAGAAGGTATTGGTGAATTATGAGCCTGTGACTTGGCAGGGTGTTGAATGACTGTCAGCTTAAAGAGCGCCGGTTCACCAACTCCCTTGCAGAACCAAAGGAACTCCAGTCATCCGCCAAGTCCCAGATGCCCTCTAGTCACCCACAACAAACACCCCGAGGATACATGAAAGCCTCAGAGGTTTTAACCTGAGCTGTGCTGTCATTAGGTCCCCTAATATATTGATTATTTTACTTTTTTGCACAAAGAATTTGCCCAACCATTAAAGTCGTTGAGGCAGGAACCGCAGAAACTGTTGGTATAGAAATAGCAATTTCTTTTTACTTTACCCATGCCCCGACGACTAGCGTTATAAGCTAGTCACATTCGATTAGCATGAAAACAAATCCCAGAGAACGGTCGACTTGGTACACATATGTTATTAACCCCTAGGTTCATTTTGCACCGGATCTGTCCTTTAATGCATTTTGCACAAAATCACCTCGTAAAAACTAAACCAATTATGTGTGGTCTTTTCCAGCTTCCTGTTTCATAGTGTTCACTCTTGACAGCTGCTTGTTACAGCTCCAGAGTGTAATAAGAAGCTTCACTGAAGCAGTGTGAAAGATAATTACCTTGCTCAATATTATTTCTGATTTTCTCTTTTATTTTATTTTATTGTATGTTGAATATTTCTGGCGTTTGGATTGTTGGTCGCACAAAACGAGACACATGGTGACTTTAGGAAATTCTGAGGGGCATTTTTCACTATTTCCTGATATATTTTCTGCCCTATTTGTACTCTACAGTGTCCTCAGATTGCATTTGCACCAGGAACAGAAGTAAAAGTAGTGCATACTGTTCAGGACACAGTCTGCAAGCTCTTTCCCATTTAAATCATATCCTTTTCTTCCTGTATATGAAACAAAAATATGGAAACAGTGAGTGAGTTAAACGGTGTGAACCTGCTGCCTATAAATCAGACACCTGACAGCTCTATAACAATGGACTCCACCTGACCTTTCCTTGTTGCTGCTCTCAGCACCAGAGCTGCTGCCGGGTGGTGCGAGTCCCCAGCAGGGCTGCAGAAAAGATCACCGCTATTTCAACACAAAACAAAGGGTGGGGGGGCAAATAGCAATCAATTCTAAGTGCATGTCAGAGTAGGCTTTATTACATCTGGTTGTTTAAGTTGTCATTATCACAGAGGTGATCAAAAAGCTTGATGAAGAACATTGAAATAAACAAGACCCAAACACGTTGGAGGCGTGTGAGAGGTGGTGTTGGTGGAGGAGTTGATTTCATGTGGTTACTGAGCCGTGTTTCTTTTAAAGAGTCGCCCAGACGCTATGTGATAGACAGATGGGGCATCAAGTCATGACTCAGACAGACACTTGCCTTAGCACTGCAGTAACCAAGCATGATGAAGGTTTGAAAGACAGAGTACAGAGACAAGCCCCTACACTGTCTTGTCTGTTATAATATCTTGATAAAATATTTTTCAGCCAGTTTCCCCACTCCTCTTTGTAAAGCCTTCACAAAAAGACGTGGGACTTATTCCACCCTCATTCTTTATTCATCCTCCAAGTTATGGTTTTTCTCACTCCGTCCTCTTTCTTCTAACTTTGGCTGTAACGCCGGGAAACTCCAAAACGTATCCAACAATGTCATTCAAGTCATGCAGGGTACAAAGTTAACATTCAGCTTTGTCTCGTCGGCCTGAGCGTCTGCCAGCTCTCCATCATCTGATACTCTCTCGTTGGGTTGCAAACGGTGTCAGATTCAACTGGGTCAAGGCGTGGAGAGACAGAAATGCTGCAACTGTTTTATGGAGCGGCTGAATACAAAGACACATCTCTGACAATCTGGGTGTGAACACACATTTATTATCCTCAAAATGCTGATTCCTGTGGTTTCTTTGTGTAGCTAGAGATGTAAAGGTTGCTGCAGCAGCATGTGCAACATATTTGCTGCGCCCCACATGGTAAATGGCACGTGGGAGCAAGGCCAGGTATCTTAATCCCCATCACCCTTGGGATTCCCCACTAAGAGATCCCATTAGAGAGGATAAAAGCTGTAATGTAGTCCGGAGAGGCTCGGTGGACTTGGTGCGCTGCAACCCCCACAGGCCAGCGGTGACCTCCATCTGATCTCTCACTAACTGGAATTACAGCTCTGGCTCCAACAGGCAGTGTAAAAGAGCAATGAACTGTAAAGCATTTTGATGTCTTAATGAACAACATACACACAGCAACAAGTCCAATAAAGGACACCTATAAATTTGAAAGGAGCAGCAGCATTTGCACCGTAGAAACCGCTTCAAACACTTGATGGCTTGCAGTGTGGAGGAGAGGGATTTTAACACTTAAAAACTCTTTGAAAAATAGTGTCGGTTGTTTGGAATGATGCTATACAATGGCAGAAATAGAAGCTATGTTTGTCTAAATGTGCTTTTAAAAGAGAAAAACACAGTATTGCATGTTGAAAGTGAGGAATCAGAAGGGAGAAAACATGTCTACATTCTTCTCAGACATACAGTACAACACATAGCTCTGGGTCAGCATCTGGTGTCACTGAGCAATAATCACACACAATGTGAACACGTGAAGTAATTCAACGACTAGATCCGGTGATCAGGAAATTTATTCACTTTAATGATGTCTGGAGAGCGATCAGAGCGGGTGTTGGAGCGTGAAATCAGAAGAAATCTGAGACACCTGAACATAAATCGCAAACCTTCATCCTGAACGTAAACAGGGATGAAAAGAAAGGGCTGATCACGTGACAGAGCAAATGGAGTCAGTTAAAGATCAATTTTCCTGATTGCCAAAATATAAATGATGGTAGAGTTACATTAATCAACATTAAAGGGGAAACAACCCGGGGCTGAGCAGAAGAAAAAAACTGATTACATCAAATATAAGGATCGCTATTATAAGCACAAATCAGGTTTGAGATCCAAGTTGTGACATCATCACTGGTAGGCTACACAAACAAAAACAGGTCTGTGTCGTTTGTGACGAGTGAGTCTGACTTTTTCTGGATCACATTCGCTCCACGTTCTGGCCTCAGTTTTGTGTGTAATTACTTTAGCATGTTTTCCTTCATAGTTTATTTTGTGCTTTTCATTTCAAGTGAACTAGAAGAAGGAAAAGTTTTGGTCAGAAGCCAGCGCTAACTAACCAAACAATGAAGACACAGTTTCCTGAGCCAAGACTTCGCAGAGAAATGTTACTGTAAAAGAAAAGATATGTGAATGTTTATGCATCATGTTTATGCATCATCTGTGAGCTATGTGGCTAAACAGAGGTAACAGTACCCATTTGTGTTTTACTATCACATATTGAACTATTGGCACTTTACGATGTGCTGATCATTGCTGTCACCTTTAACCTCTTGGGCTCATGTTGAGCTTTAATTTTGATAATTATTTTTTGTAACATTTTAGATAATAACCCACAAATTACAGTGTAAGTACTTAGTACATACATTAGTAGTATCAATACAATACTCACTGGGAACCTATCCTTGGACAAATGTGTAGATACAGGGGAAAAAACAAGGGGTTAGGGAATAAGAAGACAACCATTTGGGGTTTTTAGAGGGAATAAGAAACATTGTTTGACCGCTAAAGGACATTTAGGCTGAGCCTGTTGGTCCCTGTCTGTACACTGTAATGATTTGATATGTTGTTTATCTACCCTTGCACATATAAATACCCAGTATATTTACTGTAAATATAAATATTTCATTGGTACAAAATACTATTCTCCAACCTCTGCAAAGATTATATTAGGAATTACAAAACCCAGATTATATCACATTGTTATTATGTAAGTGAGACATAAAATTCACTTGGAGATTTGTTCAACAGGAAGTATACCTGCAGTTTTGGTTTATTCTTTGCAGTTTACCTGGTTCCGTGAACTAAAGGTGATTTTTACACTTAGGAGCTGTAAACACAAGTCATAAATGGTTATGTGTTCCTGTTTTCATGTATAAATTTTACGACAAATTAAAGTGCTGCTATTGTTAATATAAAGGGATGAGCAAAGCGCATAAAAAATAAGCATGAATTTATTTTTGTGATTGTGGACACTCAACTCTCAGATTTTGCACATTGAAGTGGGCCAGTTTGTCATATGGATAAAATGAGACTTATGTTAAGTACTTTCATTTGTTTGTTGTGTAGGATAATCAAGAATGCAAATGCATGGTGAGAGAATGGTTTTACATTGTACTTTACAGAAAAAACATCTTTCAAGTATTTATTTTGAATAATGTTTTCCTTAAAAATATGTTAAGATTGCACCTTGGTAACAAACCCAAGATGTCATTCCTTTGTGAATGACATTTGAAACCTTAGGTTTAAAAGATAATATTCAGGGATTTAAAGATTTATTTGTCACATACACACGTAAAATGTGTAGTCAAATCAAATCCAACATGGTGTGCTAAAAGTTAGAAAAATAAGGATTAGAAAAAATACATATAAGATGATGATGATATTTTTTATTTACGTGTCATGCCACTAAGTGGCCCATCCCACATGGAATTACATGACACCAATACAACAGTAATTAATTCAACAGCTTCCGGTCCAATACACAACATACTCTACTTTGCACGAAATAAAGAATAAATAAAACATATTACAGCAGCCACAACATAATAATGTAACACATAAATCCAACTAAAGCTAAACATGTCATACATAAAACAAAACTATAGACACAAAAAATACAAAATAAAATAAATAAATAAAAATAACAGGGAATGTCACTTCCAGACAGAGAATCATCGATACAAAGCATCTTCCTTTTAGCCCACGCTTGCTCTTGTTGTTTTATGTTTGAACAACCAAACTAACAGATCTATATCCTGCCTCATCTCTTTTACTTTAACATTGTTAAATAATTGCAATCTTAAATCATGATAATATGGACATTAAGCTCACATAAATAACAGTCTTTCTTCCTCACTAGTACCCAACCAACATTCTGTTTCAATATGGAGAGGGAATATTCCAGACTAATGAGTATGTATAAGTAAAATGTACATATGCCACAAGTGCAAATATGCAATGTGCATGGCAGTGCAAAGGATTGCAGACAATGTGCTTGACAAGATGTAAAGGGGTCAAAGGTCACCATCTTGATGGCCTGAAAAAAGAAGCTTTTACTGAGTCTGTGTTGAACTTGTGGTTACAGAAATGTTGCTGGAAGCTACAATAGTCTGTTGCTGCAGTGGTGATATAATAAAACTTATTCATTCTTTATGACCCATAGGGTTTGGTCATTTCTGCTTCACAGAAAGCAACAGAGGACTCTGATAGCAGTACATTTTGTTGACCCTACATTTTTCATCCTCTGATCCTCAGTAATGTTGAGACTGAGCTCTGGATGTTTTGTTCCATCTCTCCCTGTCTTGTGCAGAGCTGATATTGTTGTGCACGGAGCTGATATTGTTGTCAAAGCTGAGGCTCTTTACAGTGGTACATTACAAGGAACTGAGGAGCCATCTGGTAAAATAAACGGTCAAATAAAGAGAGGTTAACTGGCCGCGCCCTCAGTCCTTTTGTTACAGCTTGGTTATGGAAACATGTCCTCCTCCTCTACACACACCTGGTCAAAAGTCCACGTCCTGGTAATGATCCTTTCATCTGGAAACAAAGAACCACATAAACAAGTGTCGTTTTCCCAATTAGGAGCAGAAAGGAGGTCCTGAGATGAAGAGAGACAGCAGCAGCTTCTGGAGTCAGCATGAAAGCTGCTCATTTGCTAACAGCCTGCTGGGTTAATTCAACCCCTGCATGAGTCTGTATGTTTTCACACTGGCCTACTGAACTCTTTCATTTCGTGCCATCGGAGAACCTCTTGTGTGGACAAATAGACTCAAAGGAATGCACACATGATAATACACATGCAGAGTCATGACCGCACATTCACACTCTTCTAATAACTTTTCTGTTTTTAGTTTTAATTTAAATTCTTTTCTGTAATTTTAAATGTCAAATCAAGACTTAGTGGTATCAGAAGACTTTCCTCCTTTTACTGTATGTGCTTTTGTGTGTGTGTGTGTGTGTGTGTGTGTGTGTGTGTGTGTGTGTGTGTGTGGTCTTGTTTAACTATATTCGTGGGGTCCAGACACTGGGAATACAGTATACTTGTGGAGTTCGGACAGCTTTGTGGGGCCAAAATGCTGGACCCCACAACTTTAAAGGGCTGTTTGAGGGTTAAGACTTGGTTTTAGGATTAGGGTTAGAATTAGGTAATGGCTAGGGTTAAGGTTAGGCATTTAGTTGTGATGGTTAAGGTTAGGGTAAGGGGCTAGGGAATGCATTATGTCAATGGCGGGTCCCCATAAAGATAGTGAAATGCACTCTGTGTGTGTGTGTGTGTGTGTGTGTTTGTTTTCTATTGCTCAAAAACGCCTATTTGCTTTCTTGCAGAGCATTAGATGAGAAGATCGATATCAGTCTCATGTCTGTATGGTAAATATAAAGCTACAGCCGCCGTTATTAGCATAGCTTAGCATAAAGACTGAAATCAGGTGAAACAGCTAGGCTGGCTCTGTCTAAAGTTCACAAATAAGCATACCAGCACTTCTTAAGCCCACAAATTAACATGCTCTCAATGGTGTGTCCCAGCCTAGCCGTTTCCCTCTGCTTCGAGTTGTCATGCTAAGCTAAGCTAACAGTCTGCTGGCTGTAGCTTTGCAGTAATGTGTTATTCTATTAACTATTCTTTAACTTTGAGCTTTAAAGCTCATTCTTGATCTAGGAAACAGCAGTTGATAATCAAACTATCTTACCTGAATGTTCATTTAGTAGCTGTTCTGGAGCATTTGATCAACTTCATCATCAAAAATCGACCTCCAGGTGAGATTGTTATTTACAAGGTCAAGAATGAAGCTTCAATCAATGAAGTTTTAAGCCAACATGACCGAAAAGTGCAGATTAAAAAATGTGATCAAACAGAAGACCTGTTATGTCACTTAGTTTTACTCAAAAACAAACGTAAACATTTCAGTTACTTGGAATATATTGAAGGAAATATTGTATTTTTGTTAATCCAGTACATTTATTTATAGCTACTGTAACTTTCTCAGGTTACATGCTAAATTCAGATATGATGTATTGCTAAACATGTATTTATAGTACAGAAGTAAAGCACTTTCATGCAGGTCAATTTAACAATAATTTATGACACTCTTAAAAAGGAGTTTTTTCAGCAGATACTTTTTTTTTGTTAAATTAAATAATTTTACTAGTAATGGCTTTTAACAATGTGTATTATTACCTTTACTTAAGTAAACACTTGATAACTAATTAACCCCTCCTCAGATCAGTCTTCAAAAGAGCTACTTTATATCATACTTCTATCATACATAATTGTTTTCAACACAAGCAATCTCACTTAAGTGCTGTTTAACTCTTGTACTCACAATACTTCTACTTGAGCAGGACTCTTAAACTGTGGGACGTACTGCTGCCAAAGTGGGAGTTAAGCACTCCATATCAGGACTATAGGGAGGCAGCTGAGAGTGCAGACAGCTCTCCAGGGACAGACAGTGAGTATTGGTTGGACCGCAGCCCACCGCAGCACACCCAAGAAACTGGCTGCACGCGTGCTTTGAGTCATGTCGACCGCAGAAAGCAATTCATCCTGCAGGAGCACTGAATGTGGTGGACTAAAGTAGCAGATATCTCAACAGATTGCCTCTCTGGACTCATTTAAACACTGCTGATCACCTCCTCTGTGGTCTGCTGGACGCTCCTGTTTAGACCTTCCAATGAACTCTGTCAAACCCCTTCTGGTGGTAAAAAACAGTTCGGATAAGAGCAAGTGGAAAATGCGAAGAGACGTTGAATGACAAGTCCTTTTAACACAAAGCAGGTTTTGGAAGCACAGTATGTTGAGAAAGATGTGGATTGACTGCACTTTTCCTAAGGTACACTGCCAGTGTCAACTGGAAACCTGGACTTCTTGCAGCTACACATCAGGAGCAGATTCCTGAGGCAGACAGGAAGAAAGCTGCCGAAAATCATAAAGTTATGACCCAATTAAAACAACAGAAGTCCACTGACTTCACATCATGTATCAGTAAACTGTCTACAAATATATTTTGAATCCTTAAAGCTTGTGCAGCTTCTAAAGTCGTTTCAGGGAGGGGGCTTAATAAAAACTCAAATTGTAAATACCAAGTGGCCTATTTTGAAACAGAAATCAACAAATTAGTTACTTATTGCTACTTTAACTTATTTCAGTGCATTAGGTACAGCATAACTAAAAAGTTGTATACTTCCATCCATCAGCCCATGACTCATTAGATATTCAGAGAGACACTGCCACCTAGAGGTATATAAATAAAAATACATGTGGTTTGGTCATTAAAGTTGGAGACCCCCCCCCCACTGTTGATCAAAGAGAACAAAGGCATTTGAAAAGGTTACCTTTGACTCTGGGGATACTGAAAAATTTCCACTTTCACAGACATTTTAAAGACTAAAAGATTAACAAATTGATCGATAATGAAAATTATTGTAGCCAGTCTTTTAGTTGCCATTTGAGAAAAAGTAAAAAGGAATCAAGAGAAGTTGCCTTATTTAAAGATTTATTAATTTATAATACAAGCTTTTATGTAGACCACATTGCATTTTAGTTTTTACATTTATTCATACGGAGCTAAACTTCATAGCAGTGACACTGATCGACAAAAACACAAACCAAAGGACACTCAATGGAAGGAATCAAAAGGTTTCCGACTGTTTCTGAAGAAACCGCAGCCCATCAACACTCCCAGTGCGCCACCTTTTTTTTAAGACCACATACCCTCACTAGTCCTCATACAGTATGCCACGTGCATCACACACCCTCAGACACACTCATACACAAACTCATCCACACTAAAATGGAACAAATACCTATGCACAAGATAAAAATCGATATATTTAAATTTCAATATTAATGATATTACTGAATTCCACAATAAAAGGCAAACAAGAAGTGAAGACAGCATCCAAATGAAAAGGAGGTGAAACACCACCAAACATTTACCTTTTCCCTCTTCTCCTCCCAAAGTGGGAGAATCTCTCCCCCTGCTTCGTTCTCAGTGTCCAGTAGAGGGTGCTCTCACACCGACGACAGTCCTCCCTCCAGTTCTTCAACCGCTTCTTCTGTCTGCGTTTAACTGGCCCGCCGCGTCGGCTCCCGTTTTGAGGGAACATCGACAGCCTAGTCAATAAAGTCAAAGCCAG
Organism: Sander vitreus; assembly: GCF_031162955.1. Lineage (NCBI taxonomy): Eukaryota > Metazoa > Chordata > Actinopteri > Perciformes > Percidae > Sander > Sander vitreus. The sequence continues at coordinate 14,761,152 of NC_135864.1, forward strand.
AGGTGCCAACACGACACCTGATGGCACACAAGCAACCCACCGAATCCCCCCCAACTCCATCTTTTACAAGCCTCTAATTTGTTCCCGTTTCTCGTGGACCTGAACGTCCCCTCAGGTGTTTACTCTTCCTAATAAAAGTCTTTTCTCCATTGGTCCATTTCCAGGAACAAACGTGTAGGGTAATAGCACAAACATCACAGGAGCTGATGCAGACCGACCGGTTCAGTTAGTGAGAAATATCTCATGAGGAGGATGGCGCATTTTCTACCACGTCGGAATTTAAGGTCCGTTCCTCTGACTGGAAAAAAAAAAAAAAAAGCATTTGGGAAAATATGAAACACAATTAACATTTCTGAATTAACAAACTGGTTAAGTGCAATGAGAGGGTTAACACCTATCAGTAAGACGTGGGGAAACATCCAAGTGACTAGTAGGGAAGGGTAACAGCCCACACATCCTTTATAGCAACTCTGTGTCCACGAAGAGCGAAGACTTCCCGGGTCTTTTCCACAATGTACGACAGCTCTTTAAAACTCGTACAGCGGCGAACAGGTCCGCGAGGGAGCATAGGGTGTCGTTTAATGTCATGATCTTCAAATAAAAAGGAATAACAGCAAATTCTGGCGACACAGTAAAAGTTTTGGGGACAAAAAGTGAATATATTGGCACAAAAAAAAAAGCCTCAGATTGGACAAGCGTTCAACCAAAGCAGGTGACAGCCCCAACCAGACTTCCTGTGATTTAATCCAAATCCACAGCTGATAGGATGACAGGCAGGAGAGAACAGGGTGTATGTATGTTTATATGTGTGTTATGTTTGTATAATTTGTGTGTGTGTGTATGTATGTGTGCGCGCGTGTGGGGTTGGGGGTTGTTTTTGTTGCTTTACAAGAGGAGACAGCAGTTGCTCTCTGTGGTTTTTTCTCTGTTCCTTTGACCTACAAAGACAGGACAGCAGAGACATTAGATGAGATAAAAACAACCAGCTGAAACTAGAAGAAAGCATGCATCGCTCTACAGACTTTCGGCGTGGGATGAGGTTACCAGCAGTAGCAACTAGGGCTGTCAATCGATTAAAAAATGTAATCTAATTAATTACATACTCTGTGATTAGTTAATCGAAATTAATCGCATACATAATTAACGGTGCCTGAACCGATACTTTTTAAGAAAGTAAAAAAAGAAAAGAAAAAAAAAGGGTACTAAACAACAGTTGGTGACATTAAAGAACGGCTTGTTTATTGCTAAGGCCATATGGTCAAAATTAAATGATTTAATAATAATAATAATGTGTAACAATAACAATAACTTATTTCACTAGTAAATTGCTGTTGAACGACAAAAACAACCACTAGATGGGAAAAGGACATTTACAATAACTTCAAATGCACCACGAGGCTGTAGTTTACCAGTTTCATTGAACGCACCGTCTGTCTGTCAGATTGTTACATCCCGGTGTTGAATCCTCTACAGTAAAACACAGTCAAACTTTACACCGTTTAGCGTTAGCTGTCAGCATTTTAACCGTGTTTAATCCAGCTACTAGCTAGCGGTAGGCTAACGTTAGCGCATTAAATATTGTTTATGTACGCTGATTTTCCACCTGCGTTTATAAGGCATGCTAATGCTAATAGCAGCGGTGGGGGCTACAGGCAGGACCCTGGTTGACCTCATGTTTACTTGAAATGTTGCTGTTTAATTGAGCTTCAGTAACGTAACCTTGTACAAAGTGGGCTTAACGACTTTACTTTTCTTTTGGCCCCGCGGTAAAGCGAAATTCTTCTCAAAACTGTCACCTTTTCAACGCCACTGGAGTTTTATAATCTGATAATTCTGCCAGCAATTCTACTAAAAAAGGAGACAAAGAAAAGATCCTCACCATGAGAGTTGGGCTCTGGAAGAGTCTCTCTGGCAACCAAGTGCATGACGGTTGTTCGGCCCGGAGGCAGCTTCAGAGCTTTGAACAAAGAAATACACCTCATGATTCATTAGCTACATTTTATAGTATGATGCTATGGTGGCAAACCATATTAATTATATGATGAAAGAGTCATGTGTAGTTTTCAGATAACAATCGTGGTTAAAGGAAATGACTTTACCCGTCACTATGACGATAGATTAACAGATTGTTCATTTCCTGCATCTGTGATACTGAATTAGGCCATACTACGGTGTTTGAGGTTAGTGCACCACTGCATGTATTCATCAAATGTGAAATCAACTTTATTATTCTTGACCATTTATTGATTGTATTATTTTTAGTGCTGTCAAACGATTAAAATATTAATATGATAGATTAATCGTGTTAATGTCATAGTTAACTCGCAATTAATCACACATTTTTATCTATTCTAAAATGTCCCTTGATTTCGTTTTGTCCCATTATTTTTTCTCATTTTAATGCTCTTATCAACATGGAAAAGTGGATCGGCCTGGCTTTGACGAGGGGGCGGAGAATTCGCATCAGCTGTGTGCTTGGCCATCAAGTGGTATTTCAGACTGGACGTGCTGCGATGATAGCTCAGTTCACAACGACAAAACACACAGATCACTTTGGTCTTGTCAATGGAACCATTTGGCAACTTTTTAAAAGTAAACTTTCCATTCCGAATCTTATTGGCATCCATTTCGGCGTCTTGTGCTCGCCATCCACTCAAAACGTAACGTTAGCCTACTACTCTTTGGCCGGCTCACAAGCCCAAACAAGTGTGTGCGGTGTGCCTGTTTTGTTTCTGGTCTAGCTAGATCCGGTGTGGTGTTGTAGTTTTTCTAACGTTACTAATTGTTGCAACAGCAGTTTGAAAAAAAACTAAACAGTTTGCTATGCCAAAAAGAACGTTAATCTCCCGATAAAAAAATTTATGCCGTTAAAATGGGGTTGCGTTAATGCCGTTAATAAGGCGTTTAACTGACAGCACTAATTATTTTACACGTGGCTCTTCATCTCTATTGTTTGGCATGAATAAAACACACCTAACTGACCCAACACTACCATTCAGTTGCCTGGAGTGTTTTTAGTAAGATAGACAGATAAAGGTGTCCTTGTTCAGAGGTGCTCTTACCTCCCAGGGTAACGTTGCCATGAAGGAAGCGTCCCTGGAAGATGAGGCGCAGTATACTGGGACTGCTCACCCTCTCCTCTTCCCATCCTGCCAGAGAGCAGCGAAACAAGTGCATCACTTACTATGGCCCAACAGATACCGGATCTTTGAGGCCAATACTGAGATTGATTTTATATATATATATATATATATATATATATATATATATATATATATATATATATATATATATATATATATATATATATATATATAAAAACATAAATAAGTGTGTGTTAAAAATTCACCTTAAATCAACTGTATCATGGCACTGTTTCTAAATGATCTTAACATTTGTTTGGGATCTTGGTGCTACAGTTTGTTACTTATTAGCAAATATGTACATCAATGCCAATTTAACTGTAACAAGTAAATATTGTGTGGTAAATTTAGCCTGTGTTCATTTTGACTTTATATAAACAGGTTTTCATTACAGGCATTGAGTAGAAAAAAACTGCCATAGCAAAAGGAAATGGAACAATTAATCCAAACCAGTTAATTCTTTTTATTTCAATATTATAATTATTATTATAATTTTTTTGCAAAAACTGACAATAAATGTGTCAGCAAAGATTGTGACGTAATCCAGAGGACTGCTTAGCGCAAAAAAAAAACAATCTATGAAATATATTAAACTAAAAACAATACTGCAAACTGGATCCTATAAAAACATACCTGCAGGCCAGTTGTCAAATACATGCTTGGCGATGTCTGTGGCCGAGTCATTTGGGGAGAAAGTGAAGTCTTGTGTTTTCCCACTGACCAGGATAAGGCGGAGGTGCACCTAAAACAACAAACAAAAACAGCTTCATCGTAGTCCATAGCAATGTCGTATAAGCCAACAAAAAAAACTTCCATTAAGGTTCTTCTTAATTAGTTGGGGTGGTATCCCTCCACTTCCTCTAACCTCTTCAGACATGAGGTGGCCTCCACAAGGCTGTGAAGAGATGGGCATTCCAGTCTAATTAGATTTAACCACACCAGACCTTCACCCTTTGACTGGGCGACTTCATTTACTGAGGGATTACACTGAAGTGAGCCCCTGTTGCCAGAGACGACAACAGATAAGGGTGGGGCTGATGGGGGAACACTGGCCCTTTAGTTCCAGAGTGCTGCGAGCTCCGCTCCGGGCTGTCGGCCTAATGCGATAACCCCAGGTGTCCCAGACAGCTCTGGGCCATGTTATTAAATTTACATGGCCAGTGGGTAGCACCAAGGGGGAGTGTGCATATGTGTGGGTGGGTCTTTAACAGTGGGGCTTCCTCCAATTTGTTTCCTCTGGGCAACTATACAAACCAATCCGTTTAAAAAAAATAAAAAATAAAATAAAAAAGGAGTCGTTTGTCCAACATGCATTGAAGGCTTAAGGACATCCATGTGGGACACTCCACACTGGTTATACTACAAAATTAAAAATATCACAAACATATTCTGCATACAAGGCAACAAAAACCTTTAAATTCCATTACATTGTAGTAGAGCTGACACGATTAATTGCTTAAATTATCAACATAAAATGCAACTATTCTGAAATTCAACTCATTGATCATTGATTTTTTTTAAGTTCCAACTTCTCAATTATCATAACTTCTGCTTCTCATCTTGTTTTGTGGACTTTTTAGTACCAAAAAAAACACCACCAGGGAATACAACAAGTTGATGTGGGCGGGTCACTGACTTCAGAAAAGAATAACGCCTGCCAACTGACTTCAAACCACAAACGTCTTTAAATAGACAACGTTGGATCTTCGTCAGGTCAAAATGTCTATAAAAAAAGGACACCACACCCACATTTACACTGTACCAATAGGCTTATAGGCTCAATGATGGCAGCTTTGGTTACACATCCAGCCCGTCCAGGGTGATAAACATCATCATTGTTAGTGTATGTTGACTGAAAAATATGGTGTATATGAGTGGATTATGGTTAAATGTTGTATTGCTTATCATGTACAATATTTTCAAAAGGTTCCTTTTTTTATGTCACTTACAACTATTATGGATATATTTGAGATATTTTTGATATACTTAATAGATGATGTCCATTGAAATAAACTTTGGTTTGGAGTCCTTCCCGCTCCTTCGCTAAATTTCAGTCTTGATTTTACGTTTATATTATTGTTGTCCACTTCTTTTATACTGTATGTATAGTCAGCTCACAGTCAGGATTGAAACATCACTCTGACCTGAATTATTACATTCTGGACCTTAGTCATCTAATTTATGGTGGAGCAAGTCCTGTTCCTTATTAATCCATCATCTCATCAATCATGTCACTACACCAAAAAATTACTTTGGATAAAAAAAAGCATCCAATCAACTAAATCTTTCTACTAAAGACATCTCCACTCAAAGGTCAGAATTGACAGATGGGATTCATTTTCTCAGACATTTGCTCTTCTTCAAGTGGGACATGAACTTTCTTTGGGTTCACAAATCACAGAGGAGAGAACAAAGAGACTTAACCACGAGGTGTGACGTCAGAGAAGGACAACCACACTCTCCCACTGATCTGTTTACAAATACAATCCTCCTTCGGTGGTCCTCTGCCCTCCCCTCCCCCCTCTGAACTGAATAACCTCAATGTGGGGTTACATACCCATGCCATCATTAACCAGCTTTGCCCATCCCTTTCATCCCCAACAAAATAAACACAAAAGTCAAATCTGCCTGTTACCCATGGCAACATCCCACATCACAAATGTTCTCGAAGTTCACCAATCCAAAGAAAGACATTAAATCCTTCAAACACTGTCATGAATTACTTTTTTTTTTATCCATTCTTAACGTTGGTCAAGTTTCCTAAAAACACAACCATCCACAAGCTAACGTCCCAGGGCTGCTGCCGAGAGACATGATCCATTAAAAACCACTCTGCCTTGTTGTGGGGTTTTGCCTGATGTGCCTTAGATAAAACATTTAACAACATTTTTAACATTTCTAAATATAATTTAGAACGTTTATTAAAAACAGCCATCACAATTTCCAAGATGTTTTGTTTTATCTGACCAACAGACCAAAACCTGAAAGATATTCAGTTTAAAATAATTTTTAAAAAAAACAGAGAAGAGCAGCAAATATTTATAATTGGGAAGGCATAACCAGCTAATTTGGAATGTTTGGTTTAAGTTTTTTAATTATTTTTTTTAAATAATGAATCAATTTTCAAAATTGTTGAAGATACATTTTCTGTCACTGAATGAACTGAGTAATGAATTGATTGTTCCAGTGCTAAATGCTTCCCTATTACTCATGCCACAGCTGTGGCTCAGGAGGTAGAGCGGTCGTCTACTTTTGTAAGGTTCAATCCCTGGCCCCTACAAGTGTCCCTGGGCAAGATACCAAACCCAAAATTTCTCCCAGTGAATGTATGTGTGAATGGGTGAATGCTGACTTGTATTGTAGAGTGGTCGCTAAGACTAGAAAAGCGCTATATAAATGCAGTCCATTTACCATTTACATTAGCACTAAAACAACCGATTGTCTAATTGACAGGCCAGGTGTCACAATTAATTGTTGATTTGTATAACTTCTATCATTTCTGATCTGTCTGAAAATGAGTGTTGTCCATTCCTATAGTTGGGGTGCTGTGGACAGGATTTAGTAAGAGGGTACAATCAATTGGCATCTAAACCTTTAAAGGAAAGTAGGGCAACGCTTTAACAGATTAGACAGATGGTGTTCACAGGAACCGCAGTCATTGTCCTAGCTAAGTGGTGTGGACGTTGGCTAATCCACGAGACTCCCCCCTACACTGACCCCCAAACCCTAAATTAGTTTTTATTTGTTATCACCATAATAATCAAGTGTATTATGTCTGTTATCATGCAGCAGCAGTAAGTGTGACAGAGTACACAGGCCATCAGCAGACATAGAATATCACCTTGGCTCTGTGTTGCTGTTGGAAAATAACTTCAGAAAAGGTGTCACACCCTCACTCACCATATCAAGATCCCTCTGGGTGGTCATGTCTCAGAATGGAGGAAGGCCGTGGACGTGGATCAGAGGGGACAGGGCTGGTGTGCTTCAGCTGCTGGAGACGGGGCCAGAGCCCTGACACAAACAACACAAACACTGTGAGGCTGCTTCCCACAGCCTGGTACCATAACTCCACAGCATAAATCCATTATCCACCAAACTAACACATCATAACATTGTCTATCAAACGACAAACACGCACATGATTGATTAGTTACCTGAAATCGTATAAGTAGTGAGCAAACTGGCTCACTTCACCATGGTTTAGCTAATTAAAATAACAACCATAGCCCGTCAGACTAGAGCAGCGACCAGCTTAGTAAGTCCTAACAGTTAACGTTGAGCTAACGTTAGCGGGCTAATGTTTCTTATATAAGCTACATTCAATCATCGTTGCTAATTAGCTGGCTTGTAGTAATAAAACAGGTTAATGTTGTTAAACAGCTACAAATCGTCTTTCGCCCGAGGACACCAACTAGCACCGACTTTCGTCCCAAAAGATAATAGGAAGGCTTCTGCTAACTTTAGCATTAGCTGCTGTGTTAGCTTTTGCCAATCGTGTTATCGTAGGCTAGCTGCGGGCTAGCTGGCAAACTAAATGTGCAACGGCAATTTCTGTGCAGTCGAGCTCACCTGCATCTGATGACTTTGATGAAATGTTGCATTCAGTTGAGTGGACGAATCAGCTGGGAGCGCTTTTCACGAGAAAAATATCGAGTGTAGATGTATATCGTTGACTGTGGTATCGGTGGCTAATGGACGGGACGACGCCGGATGTCAGCTGGTTGTAAACACAGAGAAAGACTGCAAACACTTCTGGGAGTTGAAGTCCAGAAAGAGGGTAGTTAGTTATCACTAATATTAAAAACGTTGTAAAACCTCTCTGCTGCTTTGTGGGGTGCATTCAGTGTAATGCGTAATTACTAATTGGATGCATTCCTTATGTTTAGAAGTTAGTACAGATACATTTCACATTAATTGCCCAGAAATAAATATTTAGCAAATTAGCAGTTTAGAGATGAAAACTCACCAGGTAAGAAGACTTTTCCTTAAGAGTCACATCAACAACATCACTAAAAGGATGTTATAAATGCATGAATGTTAATTCAAAAACAGTTTAAAAGGTCCACTTACTAGCTTTTTCCACAACCACAAACGGTCTTCATAAGCAGATCGAGTTTTCTCAGTTGTCATGAAGATCATAAATTTACCTCACTCATTACAGAGCATTTTTTTTTATTTATTCATGTATTTTTTGCAGACTCCAATTAACAGAAATGAAGACACACAATGTTAACAACGGAACCAATGTTACAATATATATTTAAAATTATTTTCTACTTTGTCTTCTGGGGTCCCAGATTTTGAGGACTGCAATGAACACTTTTAAATACTGCAGATTTAATTTTGTAGAGCTCAAAATGCGGAAACTCTCAGGACATCATGAGTTCAATCTTTATTAAAGCAGTAACATATTTTCTGTTCACAGAACTATGTCTATGGTACTGAATAGCACTCATTTTATCAGCAACATGAGAAAACTTGGTTATGAAGTCAAGTAAGACAGGTGAAGCCATTTTTAAAATAAAACATAGAGTTTGACACAGCCTGCTGGTACACCTGTACAGCCAAAGTTAACATACGCTGATTTGAAATATCATTACTTGGTGGTGGATTACAAAAGCAATATTTAACATTTAACCATATTAAACCACAGGATAAGAGTGTGGAAAAACAATGTGTCACATAAAAATCATTTAGTACTGAGCATCTGGTGGTTAAGACACATATCTGCAGCATCCTTGCATTGTGTCTTAGATAGTTGCAAATCATTTGATTAATTCCTTAAAATCATAATTTGATCAATCATTTAGGGTGGCAGTAGCTCACATGAATGACTCGGTTTCCCAGAAATCCACTTCGCGCAGGCGCAGACAGCGTTGCCTGACAGTGGTAAACAGACGTCAGAAGGGAGTCTTCGCCTCTAGTCAAAACAAAACAAAACAAAACAAGTCAAAAAGATACTGAAGGAGTGGGTATTTGGACAGCCACAACGACAGGAAGTTTTGCAAAACTCATCGCTGATTAAAAACGGCTACTTGGAGTAAGTTATTGAAGGCTTTTCACGGACTTTTTCACGGATTGTAAACTCTGGAGTAGCGGGAGCTTAACCAGCTAACGTTACGGTGGCTATCGTGCTTTCAAAGTGCGGCGAGTGGAAGCCGACAGATCTCCGAGGCGACTCAACTTCACACAACACCCGGAAATTCGCTTAGTAGTTAGCTAGTTCACCGAGAACGCAGGGCGAAGATCTTCTGAGCTCCGGGCCTCGGTCGAGAGGGTTTTACAACCGCTTCTTCGAGCATCGTGTGCCGCGGCAGGAGTGTGGAGAAACATGGCAGATGGTGACATGCGCCTGGCCGCAATGTGGCGGATCGTGCAGACCTGAAGCACGGACTACTCCTACGTACATTTCTCCCATCTCCTACTTTTATTAACTTAAAAACACTATTTGACAGTTACTTTAATCCGCTCTCCCTTTCATCTTCCAACGCTCTACATGTCTCTGGTTGTTGACTTACAGCGGCTTTAACATAACGTTGCAGGCCAAATAGACGGCGGCCAGAGTCTCCACTGGGTTTTACACTTTTTTGGCAGCTGGCTAACAAAACCGTTGCTGGGATAATCAACCGCCATACGTTTTTACAACTTTGATTAAACTGGACTGGTTTGTGACTGTTGTTTTTTTTTTTTTTAAGTTTTTGTGGAGGTTTTTTTTTTATACTCGTGGAGAGCCCAGACATCACGTTGTTTACAAGTGGAGACGGACAGGGGCTGTCCTGAGAAGCTCCTTTGTAACAGTAGCCAGCTAATCCCTGTTTGTAGTCTTCAAAGCGTTACAGTATAAAAAAGGGGTTGAATTAGAAAATATATATCTAATATTACAAATTTGTAACGAAATAATCCTTAATTTTGATTTATTCCTAAAATCTTTCAGACACTTTTAAAGTATACTTTTTAAAACATTTACCCGTTGACAAATACTTACGTTGAGTGCTTATTAACAGGAATGGCATTATTCTGTATCCATATACCTTTACGATTTTGGTATTCATTTTCAGGTGAGCCCAAACCTCTATAGATCCAGATGTTTTGGTGCTCATTGCCACTCTGCCACTTTTGTTTTTATTTAATTCAAACAAAGGGACTCTTATCTCAGCCTTCCTTCATTCTATATAAATCGAAAGGTTTATGATAGTTACTATTAAGGAGATTATTTGGGTTCCCTAATCTCCAATCGGAGGATTAACTGAGGCTATTGGTGTGTCCAGATTATTACGTCTCCTCTCCAGGCCCCTCTGTTTACACCCCCGCAGTGGCTGAAGCAATTTTCTTTTGTGTTTTTTTTAACGCATCATCTACTCAAAGTTTACTTTAACTTTTAGGTAGCCTAGATGTTTTGAGTGGTCTCATTTTTTTTGGTTGAGTGGAAGTTCAGAGGACCGCCATGGAGAAGTTGTCGGTGCCCCCGATTGACCCAGATTTCGAGCCGCAGAGCAGACCCCGCTCCTGCACGTGGCCGTTGCCGAGACCCGACATCTCTGCTGTCAAACCGGAGGGGACGGATGGCTCCGAGTCCGCCGCCGGAACCCCGCCCGCCGACGAGGACAAGGCCGAGCCCCAGCAAATCACGTCAGAGCCCGAGAAAGTGGCGGCCGAGGGAGGGGTCGTGGCCGGCGTGGGCGGAGCCGGTGCTACGCCACGCAAAGGATCATCTCGGCGCAACGCGTGGGGGAACCAGAGCTACGCAGATCTGATCAGCCAGGCCATCGAGAACTCGCCTGAGAAGAGGCTGACCCTGGCACAGATCTATGAGTGGATGGTGAAAACAGTGCCTTACTTCAGAGACAAAGGAGACAGCAACAGCTCAGCTGGCTGGAAGGTGAGTAAATGGGTGGTGAACATCTTCACTGCATCACTTTACATGACGGACTATATGATCACATATTATAAGTCACATATTTATAGCTTTACAATGCATGTTACATCATAGAAACACTGATTTGCAGATTAATAATAATTTTATTTATATAGCACCTTTCATAACATGAAATGCAGCTCAAGGTGCTTCACAAAAAATAACAAAAAACACAGGTATTAAAAACAGAAAACAAAGTGAAAACAATATAATAATAAAAACAAGTTGAGTAAGATTGCCATCCTATTATTTGGACTGGGCAATAATAATAAAAAGTACACACAACCAGAGCAACATATATCATAACATCCCAATATCAAAGTATATCACTATCATAGCATTATTCTTTTTTAGGTATGAAAAATTGCCTCCTTACATTTTTTTCTTTGATGGGCTTCATATTTGACTTCATGCTGATAAGCAGTCTTCATGTTCATTTTCAACAGATATTCATATATACAGCACTTTTAATTTCTTAAATTGTTTTTGTTTGTTAGTGTATGTATTTATGTCTTTTTTGCTGCCTAAGACATCAAGGGACAAAAGAGATCTGAACTGAACTGAGATAAATCTGACTTAGTAAATACTTTTCTAGTATAAGTTCAGACCAGTGGTTCTGAACATTGTAAACCCTTGTGTGCAAAATTAGGGTTCAAAGTAAACAACTAAGTTATAAATAAAATGTTTTACAATAAAGAATGAATGGAAATAGATTAATGAAAACTACCCAATTATCATGCTCAGTCAAACTACATCCCACATGCTAACAGGTAGCTAGTAAAAAAATAGCAGGTGTTAAGTTATAAACTGTTACCTGAAATTTAAAAAAAAAAAAAAAATGTTACTCCAGTAATATAATCAAAACCTACATGAAAGCATGTAGTCCTTTGGCTCAGACAGTGCAGTAGTGTGGGCTGCACATGTGATGGGAGTAAGCGCTGTATGCAGAGGGTTAATTCCTATTTAATGGGATGCTGGCCAATTATCTGTGCATGAGATTAAATTACAATTCAATTAAATGCCCATACTTTTAACCAAATAAATTAACTATTAAAGGGTACGATTTTTATATTGAAATTCCCACAATTCCTGAGCTTAACTTCCCTTGGCAACCCTAATCTTTGAAATAATAAAACAAGTAAAGAAAATGAATATATACTGAATTAAGTAGGATGGTGGATAGGTTAGTCTAATGCTAGGATCATTTGAACGTTGGCAGGGCCAAAGTATATATTACACTAGTAGTGATTAAGCTGCAAATTAAACAATGTTTAATGAAAGGAAGCCACCTCTTAATCTTTAAAGCCTACATTTGTCATAATGTTGTAATTGTTTTTTTCTCTCCGTTTTCAGAATTCAATTCGCCACAATTTATCACTCCACAACAAGTTCTTGAGGGTACACAATGAATCGACGGGGAAGAGCTCCTGGTGGATGCTCAACCCAGAAGGAGGGAAGACCGGGAAAGCTCCTCGCCGCCGGGCCGCCTCCATGGACAATAGCAGCAAACTGCTGAAGAGCCGCATGAGGGCCAAGCAGACCAAGAAGCAGGCGGGAGCAGCCGGCCTGGGGGGCACTGGAGGGGCGCTGCAGGGCGACGGCAGCACAGGTTCAGCAGGTGCAGACAGCCCTAATTCGTCCCAGCAGTTTTCCAAATGGGGGGTTAACAACAACAGCCCCTCGTCCCGCGGCACGCTGGATGACACTGACATGTGGACCACCTTTCGCCCACGCACAAGCTCTAACGCCAGCACCCTGAGCGGACGCCTGTCCCCCATCGCTCCTGGACAGGAGGATGACGATAACCTGCCCGAGGACGGACTGCTGGGAAGATATACTGCCAGCAGCTTGACCCCCACCCTCACCGAGACCCTCATGGAGGAGCTGGATCTGATCGACGGCCTCACATTGATGACTGGGCAGCAGGGAGGGGCCAGTCCCAGTACAGCTCCACCAGCACCTCCCACTCCGCTGCCCTCCGCCTCCACCCTGCTGCCTCGTGGCTCCAGCTTTTCCTCCTTCCATCAGCTGCAACCATCCAGCCTCCCACAGGCCCCCAGTCACACCGGGACCCAGGCCTCTGTCTCTCAGTGTGGACCCAGCAGCAAAGAGCCGTCAACCTTTAGCAACTCCCTCTTCAACCCCATGAACAGCTCCGGCTCTCGTGGGGGCGGCCATTACAGCAACCACGTGCCTTCCAGCCTGGAGGCGCTGCTCACCTCTGACTCCCCTCCTCCCAGTGATGTCATGATGACCCAGGTGGATCCCCTCATGCCCAGTCCTGGAGGGGTGGGCCTGATGGGCCTGGGCACATCTGTGCGAGGCGGGAGGTCCAAACCCAACCAGCTGCTGGAGCCAAACACTGTGGCCCCCATGGCGCTGCAGGTTCAGATGCAGCAGCAGCAGCATCACCTTCACCACCAGCAGCAGCCGCACCAGCAGCCACAACAACAACACCAGCATCACTCTCAGATGGGGTTGGGGATGATCCTCTCAGGTATGTCTCAGGACCCGTCGCAGCTCTCTGCTCTCAAAGCCCAGCATGCCACGGTGCCAGCGGTGGGCTCTCATCACGGAGCGCCCATCGCCTCAGCCAATCCCGGCTTGAGCCTGCAGGGGATGAGTCAGTTCGGAGCTCCGTCCTGCTTCCAGACCGGTCAGGACCGACTGCCCACAGACTTGGACATTGACATGTTCACCGAAAACCTGGATTGTGACGTGGACTACATCATCAACACTGACCTCATGGACGGAGATGATATCGACTTTAGCTTTGACCCCATAATGTCTGGAGGCCAAGGCTACACCGGCCCAGCCACCACCACACCGGGCTCCGCTCATAGCTGGGTGCCCAGCTAATTCCTCAGTTGACCGCACAGTTAGCCAGGTACACTTATCGCTCTTCTTTCTAACCATCAGGGTGCAAGGGTTATTTTAATTATTGATTAATCTATGTTTACATTTTTTAAATATGAAGTCTATAAAAAGTTTTCCAAAGCCCAAGATGTTTTTAAATGTCTTGTTTACCCAAATATATTACATTTACAATAAAATAAAACGCATGCAAGAAGCTGGAACCATACAATGTTTTTGACATTCTGGCTCGAATAAACGATCAAGTGATTTAGGGCTCCATAGTCAAATAATGGATAAGTTGATCAACAGAAAATTAGTTTTCAACAATTTTAATAATTGTTGGTCATTTATTTTCAGCTTCTCAAACGTCAGAATTTGCTTGTATTCTCAGTTTTCTAGCATTGTGTTTTTGTAAAGTGAATATATTTGGGTTTTGGACTGTTTGTTGGACAAAACAAAACATTTGAAGAGAAATTATGAGCATTTTTACATTTTCTGACATATTTTAGAGCAAAAAAGTAAGCGATTAGTCAAATCGGTAAGCGCAAAATTGTTGCTGATTAGTTGTCTACTGATCAACTAATTGATTGATGGACTAATTGTTTCAGTTCTACAAACCATATACAGCCCTACACATGGATTTAATTTCTAGTGACTGAGTCGATGATTTGAATACGCCACTTGCATAATCTGCATTTGGGAGCCAATCAACACAAATGACCGTTTTATCATCTGGTCTTGCAGGAACTGATCTCCAATCAAGATAACCTCACAAAACAACAAAACGACCGGTGCATTCCTCCTCCCTGCTGGGTCAAGATGCTATTTTCAAATGCAATGCTTCTCTCTGACTTTTAAGACCAGACCTCACCCATGTCATGTGCCAAGACATGTAGAGAACAGGGAGGAGATTCAGGCTACTATGCACAATATCTTTCCTTTATTTATATATATATATATATATATATATATATATATAAAACACTTCAACAATTTGGCTGCTAGCAGTTTTTTTCTTCTAATCCAAACTGATGATTTTTAAAAGATGTGTGACATGATGTTTTTAAGAGTGAAAGACAAATCATTAACTCCCCTCTGCTGGGATTTTATATTTCGGTTATGTTACACCAGAATAGCTTTTGGGTGGATACGGTACTCGATGGCTTTGGTATTGAAGACTTGACTCAACTGTGCGTTTTTGGAGAAATGGCCAGTTTTCCATTGACACCAGCATGAACTGCCAGACTAAATGCTGTTTAAGGTGCAGTTACCTTGCTGCACTGTGAAAACGTTTTTGTATGACAGGAGTCGGATTGTGTTGTGGAAGATAAGAGACTGGACGACTGGAGGTATAAAATGTTTGATTCAACATTGGCTACACATCTCGCCCAATCGTGGACTACGATTATGTCCGATTTAAATTTCTCACTTTAGAGGGGAAAAAAAGATGTGGCTTTTTTTTTTTTTTTCTTTCTCCGATACAAATTTGGTGATTCAACAATAAGGAGGGTCGTCTGTATTTGCAGTTTGGCATTTTTGACTTCAATCCAGTGTGTTATGGTAGATGTCAGTTAGAGGTTTTTTTTAATCCCTGATGTGCAGTTGAACTAACAAAATGAAGAAATGTGATTTGTGAATTTATACACAGGGCATTCAAGGGTAAATTTATTTGCCAACAAGTGATAGGTTGGCCAAGTATTATATTGTTTTAGACATCAGTATGCCTCCACTGTCAAAAGGTCTACCTGAATATATCTTCTTCCTTTTTGTTTTCATCGAGCCTGTGCATTTTCAAAGCACTTAGGTTTCCTGCAACACAGGGACCCCAAACTAGGAGACGCATTGGTTATACCATTTCATTAAAAGAGTTTAAATCCTGTACAAAATAAAACATGTAAAGTACATGTTGCACATGTACACGATGACACACTATGCAGATTTATCAGGAGAACTAAATGAAATCTTGAAGGAAATTTAAAAAAAATCACTTCTTGAAGAGTTTTTTTTTTTTTTACTTAATATTTTCCTGATATTTTGTTTAGGGGGACGAGAATATTCTCTTACACTTTAATTAATCAGTTCAATTCAGTTGAATTCTCTGTGTGAGAAGTGCAAAAAAAGAAAATAAATATTTGATTATAGTTTTAATATACAATTTAGATGGCGGTAATAAATGAGATATTAATACATACGAATATATTACTAATGGAAAGTGATGTTTTGTTTTTTTTTTACATTGGAGGAAGTATTTTCAGATCATTTTTAATGGTAATTTTCTATACTTTTATTTTTGTAAAGAATGAGATGCATGTAGATTTTTTTTACATAACCAAAGGAACACTAATATTTGCATTGCATTTAGGGAGCGCTTTGGCTGATACAGTATCTCGGTGTACATAAGCTTTGCAAAAGATGCCTGTAACATGAAATCTGACTTTAAGAGTAGAGTGAGGCAACGTGCATCGATACTTGACCATTTTATCTAAAATTCCCAATGATCTGCCTCACTATTTTCTGCATTAATTGTGAATCCAAGTTAAAAAGAAAAAAAAAAAAAATCTGTGCTGAAATGTGGTACGACGAATAGAAAAACCTTTATCGTCCCACTTTTCAACATTCCGCTGAATTCTCATCTCAAAACAAGACTAATACAACCGTTACCTCTCAGGGTCGCTCAGAAGAAAAACGACAGGAAAACAACTCTGCACAGACATAATCGGATAAATATTTATTTTACACATTTTCCCTGTTACAACAGACTGGAAAACACACCACGTCTTTGTTTTGTTTTCCTGGAGGAGTCTTAAAAAGAGTTGACCTTAAATTTGACTTCCCTTTTTTAGAGAAATGTATTCTAGCTCTCCAGCCATGTACGTATATCAGTACTAGCCTATCCCTTCGGGGTATTTTTTATTTTTATTTTGACTGCCAATATTTAAAACACTATAGCATGACTTTACTCTGTAGCAAGGTGGACTTTACCATGTCATCTTCCCCCTTAAATTTTGTGTTTTGTGTTTGTATTTAATTGTTCATAACCACAAATATTATCCCTCTCATCATCATTTCACTGTAGCTATGTGACTATGTTATGTCTCTGATTTGATAAAGCACTCTTTTTTTTTTAGTTCCACAAATGCTTTTTTTTTAACTTTGAATGGTGCTAGATGTCCTTTGTGACGTATCCTGCAGTACGCCATGATGCAGTGGGTGCATATCAGGGCCTTTTGAATTTTCTGTATACAGCACAAGGATCTTGATTTGGTGGTATAGTAGAAGTTAGCACATGATCAACAGTTCTTCCCCCTCTTTGTTTTTATATATATATACACGATAACCCTCCCTTAAACTGGTCATTAAATAGATCTGAAAACACAAGACCAGGTTGTTCAAACTGCATGATTTTATTATTTTAAATTACATGTAATTATTTTAGAAAGTTGTATATGCAACTCCCCAAGTTTTTTCTGAACTAATGTCCAGGTGTTGGAAATGTTATTAACAGTTGAAAGGACATGCTGACTGCAGCATGTAAAAGGAGTGGTGGTTGGTTTGATGTCTGTAGTTTACTGTTGCCTCCTTTAAAAAAAAAAAGGCAGGTGTGGTATTACTTCCCTTGTATCTCCTCCTCTATTTAATAATTATCTACACATTTTGTTCTTCAGTTTTCTTTAAGTAGCCGTTTGTTTGTTTTGAAATCTAAAATTGCCCCATTTGATACAGTATTTTAGTATTTGGCAAGGGTTCTTCTTTCATAAGGGGAGGTTGGGCTTGACAGGGAATGAGTTGTGCATAAGCCAATTGTTTATGATTTTTGATTGTTGATAGTTTCTCTCCCCCCATAGTCTCTTTCTTTACACATTGTACAGACAGCCAGAGATGACAAACAGTTCTGAACAGCAGAAATAAATTCAATAAACTGTTTAACCCACTTATTCTGAGTCTTTGGTGCAAAGTTGCTGACTTTTAATGTTTCTTTAGAGTCAGACTATATTCAGTTCTGCCGCTAGGGGGCACTGTTGTCAAGTTATACAACTACTATAACTGCATAGTAGATAAAAATGTATTGCACAATATACTGCTGGCTAATAAGATACAATTATGAAATAATATAAAAGCTACATGTACAATCTTATTCTATTTGCTTTTAACTGCATCTCACAGTATCAGCAGACAGAATGACTGATGTGGTTGTAAGCTTTAGAAAATGCAAATAAATGGACCTTTTTGTCAAATGAACATAAAAGTCAACTGCACTTTTGAAATATTGAATGTTCCTGTGCTGACCATGTTGCACTGATGGATTCTCTTATTCAATGAAATCCACAAGTGGATTTATTTTTTATGTAGCCAAATGATTGAAAACGGCTGCCTGGAAGGTGCAAAGTAAGTCTAAAAACTGAGGGATTGCTTAAGAAAAATATTTTCGTAATATAAGGTTTATGTGATTTAAATTGACAAACATTCACACACTGGTATGGTTGATTAACTGGTTTCCTGTTGAAGAAAGTAAACAGTAGACAGTAGTTATTGTCATAGAACGTCTTTATAGAAAACATTTCTTCACATTTTTCAAAAAAACATTTTTTTGCCTTTTCTCTTGTTCTCTTTTTTCACTCTTTAAAGATAATTGTCTTTTTTTTTTATCTGCTCAAGTTGAACATTTTTAACATCCATCCGTGTCAAAGGCTCTTTGCTGAGTTGCTGGGGCTCTTAGGTGTCTGATAGAAAACACGGCCGTCATTTTTATCAGAAATGCTGCTGACCAACACAAAGAAAAAAACATTCCCATTCATGTGGGAAAAGCCACAAGTTTTAAACTTGACAGTTGGGGGTGTTTCCCAGCTGCAACCAAAGCCCACATTCAGCCTCCAGTAGTCACATCTCTCCACTTCAGCAGCACTCCAGTTTTAGCCTAAAGGCACCTGTGTTAACAGCACTTTTGCTTTATATGCTCGATATGCACTTGTTTCTTTTCTAAATCCTGCAGTTACTAACTCTAAACAGTCTGTCACACCTCTACGTCTACCCAGGCTGCAGCACGATAAGCAGGTCCTACAGTCACACCCAGAAACAAAACAAAAAAGTACTCTATAGTTTACAAAAAAAACTATAAAAATGAAAGACAGAAAGATACAAATGTTTTAACAACTAGTTTGCACTGCAAATTGTACCGTGGATTTTGACTTGATAATCAGCTTTGATCTGAACTCAAACTCTACTCATGACTAGGGCAGATCTATTGGCCATTTTTCATCTATCCAATTCATCATGTTACTGTTTTTAATGACTTGGTCTGAAATTCAGTCTCTGATTTGATCACTTTTCAAAAAAAAAAACAACCACTACAAACATTTAGCGAATGGCTCAGCTTAATCTTTCAGTGTAGGAAACGGCTCACTGACTTCCTAAGTTTAGTTACAAATTTTCTTATCAAGTGTAAATTGTGTGTTTTTAAAACAGTGTCTCAGCACTGAACTGAACGTAACAAGAAGAGTAATAACTGACCGAAATATCTTGGATCAAGCTACTTCACTCAGAAATCTGGGGTTGAAAACAAAAGCAAAGTCTGAAAGTTTGACGAAAATCTTTGTTACACGTCGTACAGTGGAGAAGGCGTCAGATCCACACACTGTGTGTCTACTAATGAGCTACCTTGTATTATAAATATATAAAGTTTAAAAAAGTGCTTATTAAAAGAAACTATAGTGAGGCGATAACTTCAAGCAGTGTCACCGTTGTGTGTGTTCTTGACCAGCATTAATACGAAATTACCACTTAATGTCCTCCAACACTGACAAGGATTGTTCAAAAAAATATATATAACAGAGGCCCTGGTCTCCCATTAACATTCAACTTGTACAAAAAGATATTTTTTTTGGGGAGAAAGCATAGTTAATACAAAAGGAGACTGATCAAACTAGGGAGAGTATTGGCCACTGTAACACACTGCTACAACCAAGCAGTTTCTCAGACTGAGCTGGAACACAAAACAATAGGTCAAAATTAAAACAACTCTAATAATAATTGCACATAGCTTTTCAGAGTCGAGATGTTTGGCGAGAGGACATCACAACAGGAGAATTTGCAGGAGAAGGGGGAGTGTGGAACACTATGGTTTAAATACATACAAATCTGAGAAAAAAAAAAGCACATTCATGAGGCACAGCTACGAAGCGATGGCACTCTGTGTCCTTAAAAATGCCGCTCTCGTTCCACTTCACCGTCTGCGGTTGAGATTATCCCCTCATCTCTGGGTCTCTCTGTACCGGCGGAGAGCTTTAGCTTTGTGCCTCTCCGAGCACTTAGGCGATCATGTACTGAGTGATGGCTCTCAGAGCGTATAGCAGCTCAGCCTGAAGCCGGGCCTCCATGATTAGTAAATTAACGTGTATCTGAGGGAAAGAAAATGAAAAGTGATTCACACAGAGCATTAAAAGAGGGTTGACTGACGGAAAGTTACTAGTGAAGGTCTTCTTACCCGTTCTGAAGTTTTAAGTGGAGCCAAACTCAGCGGACACACTGGAGTTTTAGTGGCATCTGGAAAACAGGCCACAGCCTTGATGTACAGCTTTAAATCCTGCGCCAGCAACTGATTCACTTCTCCGTAATCATAGTCATCATACCTGTAACCACAAAGAAACGTTTATTTATCTACTAAACACAAATGAAAGTAGGGCTTTTGTAGGAGTCAAAAGTGATGTTTTTGTGTCAGCCTTTACCGTATTCCTAACACACAATGGATGTAATTCCAGATCGCCCTCTTCAGGTCAGGGCTGTGCATCGAGGGAAGGGTAGTCACACTTCTGAATCGGTCGTCCAAGAGGTGCCCGATATCCGAATACAACCTGTTGACTAAGGAGAAGCCGTGGTCCTCCCATGAATAGTCCTGCAGAGCAAATGCACCACATTTTACAGTCAGCAATTTTTTGTATTCATTCTGGATCATCAAATATTCAAGTACAGCAGTGGTTCCCAACACTTCCCATGTCTAATGTTTGTGACCAGTTCAAACAAAGACATTTGTTTCATGTGAATGTTTTTTAGAGACTGGAAGAGGTCAAATGTTTACCAAAAAAAGAATAAATTACATCATTTTGTGTAGCAGAAATGTTTATTTTCTGCTTTTCTATCCTCCAAATCATTTTGTGACCCCTCCGGTTTATCGTCCAAGCCCTAGGGAAGTACTATACAGTATGGCATCAATATAATGGCCCTAAACTACAAATACATTTTCTTTTGAGGAACTCATTTGGGTTTGTGAGACAAACTAATGTGTTAAAATGTCCAAACAAGTATTGATACAGCTGCTCGGTCACCAAATGCACACCTTTAATTGGTCACTGACAACCTGGAAGTCCACTCAACCTGCTTCTGACTGTGATACAGTTCAGAGGTGGGCCATTCAAATACCAAACCTGAGAAGTGTTTGTGTTTTTAGATAAAATGGTTATTAAATTTAAATCATAGCGTACCATATTGTATAGCACTGCTTTGGTTACAGACATCAATAGCATTGATTTAAAACGGGATTAAACACACACACTTGATGTTTGAGGTGTCCTGTTACACAGCTTTAACAAACAAGTAGTGCTTACTGACACTTTGACAAATGTAAAGTCCTCACTTGAACTCTAAATACTTGAAAGTGGTCCTCCTCCCTACGAGCAAACTCCTGATAGCATAAGTCAGGGTCTGTGATAAAACGCGTTGGGTCTGTGAAGAACATCATCTCCTCCTCTTCTTCCATATCTAAAAAAAAAAAAAAGAGACGTAGGAGAGACAGACAGACTGCGTCGATAAGTTTGCCTGATGAGTGGCGATTGCTCAAGTTTCACACCATGCAACCTAAATGTAACGCTCAAGATAACAAATCAGAAGTGAGTGGGAACATCTGAGCAGTGTTATCTTGATTGTGCGTTTCTGTGTTCATCTGCAGATGTAGGTTACCAGTTTGCTGGAGTGTTTGTGTCTGCAGCAGACGCTCTTCTCTCTTCTCACGCTCCTCCTGGGACTTCTGGATCCTCTCCTTTAGACACACCATGTCACAACTAGAGTCCAGAGACTGTTGACACAAACACCAGAAAATCTTACTGTTGAAGTTAAATTAACCTTTCTTCCAGTATCTTCTTAAAGTATCTTCCAAGGAACAGACACAACCTACGGCTACCGGAAATAATCTGATCATACATGTATTATCAGAAAATACATCTTCCACTTTCATCTCATATGTACACAAAGAGCTTTTTAATTCAAAGTGACGTTATGCAAGTTAGCATTGAATGCAGAGAAACAGATGCTTGGACTAACAAAACCATCTGTTTCACATTATGAATTATGGCTGATTTTATTCTTAAGAAATCGTAAGATATCATGTATACTGTCTCTACATAACAAGTGAAAACGATCCAAAATGCTAAAATCTTTGGGTTTTTAAACTGTTGGTTGGACAATTTAAAGATTTTCTTTTTATAGACTAAAAGAATAATCGATTTATTATAAAAGAACAAAAATTAACAAATTAACCAATAATGAAATGAATTGTTAGTTGCAGGCCTAATGTATCTATTTTGTAACTTCCCAATAAAAGATTATTATATTCATTAATAATTCATTTAAAAAAAAGCAAATGCACTTTGAAGGTTTCTTAGCATTACAAATGTTTAAAAGACATGAGGAATATTTTTTTGTAAAAGACTGTACAATTCTCTGTGACTTTAAGAAAATACAAGTCTGATTTGTTACCCGTCTTCGTGTTATGTGTTCGGACGGAGTGGCGAGCAACTGAGGCACGTTGGTGTTGCCATTTGCAGCATCAAAGGGGCAAAAGGATGGCGGGGTACCGTTAGGAGATTTGGAGAGAGGGACAAAGTCCGAGTCTGTGTCGCATCCAAACACAAAGCTGCAGAGGGAGTGGCAGTGGGCCAGGATCACGACAGCCTGCACCAGTTCAGCCAGCGACCAGCACTGCTCGCCCGACTTCAGCAGCGTCTGGAGGGAACAGAGACAAGAGCTCAGGGTCAGACAGCATTTTCATTTCTTTATACCTGTTAATCTGCAGTGAGTGCTCTAAATATATAAATGATTCTGCATTTCTGTAAGGGGTTATGGGTTATCGTTTAATACCGTCTTGTTACCGTTTATGTACATTTTGTTTTGTTTGAGTTTTGCTTTGCTGTACCTGGATGTGTGAGCAGGCAGTGAGCCAGGGTTGGTGGGCCAGAACTTTGTTGATGTGGTCAAGGAGACGAAGGCGAGGGGGCGCTGCCTCCAAACCCTGTAACCACAGAGGGTCCCCGCCCACCCTCAGAAACTGGGCTGAGTGCAGGTACACAAGATAGTTGCAGTGATGTCGCGCCGCAGCCTGAAAGCCATGGGAAAAGGAGTTTAGCACACAGATTCAGGAAAATGACCCACTCAAACATTAGAGCTTGTTATTCTTTAATTTTTAATACTACTAGTATGATCTCTGATAAAGAACAGCTTCACAAATAATTGTGTTTGTTTAGCTACATGTAAAGTAGGAGGGTGAGATCCTTAGTTTAGCTGGGTTTTTTTTTTTTTTTTTTTTTTAAACTCAATCAACACACTTTAAAAGACAAACAAAAATGAAATAAAACACAAAGATACACAAACACACAATCATATACAAATCAATCCGATTCCATCACAGTACAAAAAAAAAAAAAAAGTTTGAGAAGGAGCAGGCAGAAGCATAATGCCTATAAAGTCCTGCCCCTACTTTACAATATCATATTATTACAGGGGGAAAAAAACAAATAGCTGTGCATATACAGCATACAAAAATTCTAAGACATACAATAACTTACAATAATACAACAACACACAACTATATACTGTGTGTACATTCCCATTAATATATTCAGGTCACCTTTCTGTAATGGTCATGTATTGTTTTCTTGAATCTATTTTTGAACTGTATAATATTATGGCTCTGTTTGATTTCATTTTTTAAGGGTTTAGGTATGTACAGTATAAACGAGAACAGCTTAGTCACTGACCATGATGGCGATGTAATGGCGGTACGGCAGCGGCAGGGGGCCGTCCATGTGCAGGATGTAGTGCTGTGTGCGCAGGAAGCTCTCCAAGTACTGAGGGTGAGAGGCCATCTGCTGGGACACGGCATCCACGCTCCCCCTGCTGACCAGAGCCTTCATGAACAGCAGCGACACTCGCTCCTTCTCTCCGTTCACCATCACCTACACAAACCAGACAGAGAGGAGGGAGAAGGTTGGTGTCTGATGGGAAAAAACAAAAACATTGTGCTGCTTGTTGCTGCAGTACAAGCTGAGGTTGTTTTATTATTGTGTTCATCTGTATGAGGCTGAGGCAGAAGTCACTGGAGCTGAAAAGTCAATTTGATTTGTCCAGTGACAGAAAATTAACGGACATACATTTTAATTATCTTCATTGTATCATTCATGTCATTCTTCAAGCAAAAATCCTCAAAATATGCTGGTTCCAGCTGCTAGAATATGATAATTTGTTGCTTGTTCTCTTTATTTTATCACTGTACATTTAATATATTTGGGTTATGGACTGTTGTTTGGACATAATCAGTTTAAAGGCATCACCACAAGGGCTGTGGGATTTTTCTGACATAACAGACTAGTTGCAGCCATCGGCATTGCTCATAGGGACAGTGATACATGTCTTCACTGATTTTGTAGTTCTTGTATAATGATTACAGACATGTACTCTGTTTGAAAAGTGTCCTTTAAAATACTACATACATATGGATGCTCCTTGAATAAGATGATATAAAAAAAACAAAATTATTAGAACTCATTTTGTAGCCAAAGCAGGGTGGCTCAAGATAAGACTGGAATTCAGCATCCACACCATGTGAAGACGGGCTCAGACTGTGGTTTGGATTCAAGTCATGTTCCACAACTTAAATCAGCTGAAGAGAGGCAGTCTCGGAAGAACAGCAGCCCTGATACTGGAGTTAGTGTCAAGAGAGTACATTCCTCACATTATTTTTTTCTGAAAATAAAACTAGCAAACAACGGTGCTTAGCTGGGGGTCTCGACAGGCACACGCATGTTGGCTGCAGCAGGGTCTGATGCCTCGTACAGTTCCGTCACATTATTAAAGGTAAATTCACGGTGCCTCATCTACAGGTATCCACTTCTGTGAATTAAAACATAGGTGCGACTGGGCCGAGGAGCCTGAGGCCAAGAGAAACAGACCCATATGGAGAGGGAAGCTTGCCTGCCCTCATAGACACAGCCATTTATTACCTCCCTCGCCATCATACAATGGCCTCTAGGAAAAGATGTTTGGGAGCTAGGCCTCGGGCGAGGACTCAGTTCCAGTTGCATATGAAACCCGAGTGCAGTGCTGATCAAAGCCAAATGCTTCACTGCAGTTTGAACTGTACGAATGTTGGCAAGGACTTCTTTTAACAGTACAAACTGCTGTCTAGGATTATTTCTTTCATAGACACCTCAATTTATGTCACGGATAGTCGGAGAAAATGTCGACAAGCGGGCCCTGTTACTTCATGTTACAGCTCTTTGGCATTCAATACCATGTTAATCTGGCTGGTAGCTCCATGTGCTATTTCACTTCTCCCTGTAGCGGACAAGGGTTTTCTTGTGATCCTGCAGGAGGCTCTACCTCTTGACCTATATACACTGAGAACATACTACACATTAAACAAATCTCATTATGATGTTTATGTTTTACTTATCTCATAGTTTATATAAATCAATAGATAAAAAGATCCAACAGGAACAGGATAAAAAAAAAAAACGGAGCGAACGAGGTGAGCTGGCACTAAATTAAACCTGAACGTGACCCACTCTCGTCTGTCAACTGACATGGGATGGGAAATAGGCCAGAGGGTCCGTAGAGAACACAGGTGCCTGCCAATCAAAGACCTCTTGACCAGAGCACATTCATACAAGTATCTCTCTGCAAACACAAGAGCTTCTGATTAGTATGCTGAGCTGCAGAATCTACATTACTGCTCCATCAAGCACCAACTGGCTTGGTTACTGAAAGGAAAGGGCATTTCAGAGGTCAACGCCATGTAAAAAACATGCTTTGAGTTTGACCACTTAGCTTGTTCTTTCCAGTCTGTCACTATAGAATAAGCTACGATTGCAACATTAACTGATGAACGATCCATGTGAAACATTTCAAGACACTGCTCTCTGTTCAGTTTGTAATACAAACACCACAACAGAGATTCCCTGAATCAGATGTGTAAGAAATGATGGCCACTGTAAGTGTATTTACTACAGCCTGGCTCTTATTGTATTTTTGAAACAGGTATCAATATTTGAGAGTTTAAATTTAAAACATTGACAGAAGAATGGTGATAAAAATGCTTTTCAGAAAAAATTACTTGTGCACTTACGTATGTGATGGCAGACTGCCATTATGTGCCAATAAAATCAGCTAGCTGATGTATGGCTTTAGTATTAACATGCTTTAACTGCCACAGCAGACAATATGAATCCAAAACAAACCGTACTTCAGTTTTCAGATTTAAGATGTGTACAATAAGTTCCAAACAAACACTGGTGGCTGCTTATGAAAAATCTGACTACCAAGATCCCACCGAGGCTATGACAAAACCTTATCAAAGTGTGACATCATGAGTGACCAGGTGACGCAATGAATCTGGGCACAACATAGGTGTTAAGACTTCTACTTGCTACTACTTTGTTGTTCAGAATGTAAAAAGGAAAACACAATTTCTGGTTGAGGATAAATTCAGCTGGCAGTTAGAGCTGAAAATGACAGACTTGGGTATGATACCGACAACCCTGCACCAACACAAGACACTGTGTGTGACTAATGCCTACACTGGGCTTCACTGGTCTGCACAGCCAGATACACACACTGCAATCTCACCAGAATACATGTACAACCAGTAGAAATGCCAAGACAAGCAAGAGAACACAAATCTCTACACACCAGTGGCCATTTAACTGACTGGTTCTCTCATTCATTTAGTCATCTAGCCACTGTCAAATCTGCAGCTGTGACAAGAACAGTAAAATAAGTAACACTTACTCTTGTACAGGCCTAGGAGACTGGATTTGTCCTCACTGGCATCACGCAATCAAAGAGGAAATTGCTGTTTTGTGAAATTTCATAAACATGTCTGGACAAACGCCACAGAAAAAGTCACCCCGAAACAGGAACTACAGTTGTTGTGAGCAGTGGCACAGCAGGAAATAACACATCCTACAGTTTTAACTGAGTCTGCTGCTGACACCTTAACATGAAAGCAGAATTAAAACTCAGCTAAACCTGCAATACAATATACAGTAAATTTCCAGATTTTGAAACTACTAAAACAAAAAGGTAAAGTCTATCTTAAGACATATTTCCCCTGTTTGCCAGACTGAACAAAAGCAATTCATATTTCAGTGATTCCCCACATAAGTGATCCATCCCACATCATTAAAATAAACATTTTCTAATCAATACACACTAGAGGAAGAAGGTTTAGGCACATTTGTCAAAGCTCTGTCCAGACACCTATCCATACTGCTTCATCTTTAGTGCCTAAAAATAAGCCACAACTGCTGTACAGAGCAGAAATTTCGATAAGGCGATAGACTCGTTATTGTCCACCCACATGCAAAAAAAAAAAAACACCAGCATGAAGAAAAAAAAAATAAAGCTGTAAACAAGCGCGTGTGGGTGGATATATAAAGCACAAAGAGATAATTTGGGTGACTGTGTATTGCATTACAAAGCATATCTTGGTTGATGCAAACAGCCTGATAGAGCACAAGCACACTTTGAGCACACAAAGCTATTCATTCTGCTTACAGTATGCCAAGCTGGTACTGATTTTGAAACAAAGCCATTTTTTTTCTAATATAAAAAAACAAAAACAAGCTAGGGGGTGACAAAAATCAAGACAGCAATGTTGATATTAGAGCACTATGTTCAAATCACAAGGTGATCAAACTTGTGGCCTGGCTGCAAAAGATAAAACTAAAAAAACTCAAGAGGGCCGGTTGTGAGCAAAAATCCAGAGGTGCAGATCACTGACATAAAAGAAAAAAAGAACTTTACTTCCCAACACAGGAGAGGTCATTTGTTATTGATCAGAAAGCAGCAAGAGGAAGGAATGAAATGGAAAAACAGGGGTGACGTCACTGAGGGGAGTAAAGGTAAATGGAGACAAAGACAGGCTTTGATGGCAGGCTGACAAAAAAACAGCAGCACTGTACGGGCAGGAATATGAAGGGCTAAGATGACACACAAAGAAGTGGAACAATTATGCCAGCAGTCTTGCAAGGGTAAATCTGTCAGCTTGAGATGAGACGTGCATATGTGCATGTAGTGTCTGGTGTTGGTGGGCTGCAGGAGGGGGGCTGCTGCAGATACAGGAGAAGGACATTCAATCTGCATTCCGATTGAGTCTGAAGTGGGTCTATCCTTATCATGCGCCGGCATCCTGCCAGCATTAACCCCCTCTCCAAATCACCGCAAACACAAGCAGCAGGGACGA
This sequence comes from Sander vitreus, assembly GCF_031162955.1. Taxonomy (NCBI): domain Eukaryota; kingdom Metazoa; phylum Chordata; class Actinopteri; order Perciformes; family Percidae; genus Sander; species Sander vitreus. The sequence continues at coordinate 14,789,572 of NC_135864.1, forward strand.
ATTTGGCTCTGCAACCTGAACTCAGAGTAGCACAAAACAAACCAGCTGCAGCCCAAAGATGTTTGAAGAGGGGAGGGAAAGGAGCTGCTGGGTAGGACAGCACCTACAACACAACCAAGACAAACAAAACACTGTGCTGCAGGATGAAAAAAAGAAAGAAAGCCAAAATCGCATGCAGTCGATGAGTGATTGGACCCGTCAGAAAACACGGCAGGCAGGTAGAGCAAGGGGAAGATGCAGACACTAAAGATGACAGGGTAATTCATTACTAGTTTCACTCACAAACAAACCAGGGGAATGTAGGTTATCATATCAAGCAGGTGCTCAAATGTAGTGGTACTTAAATGCCTGCCAAATAATTGTTTATTGTAACAGTAAGTAAGTGCTTTAAGTTGTTGTAAAATCACAGGGTTATTTTGCTTTGCAAAAACATAGGTCTCAATAGAAATACTGAAATTACGTAGTCAAATGGCATGTATAGAAAACTGCAATGGCAGAAAACTGCAAAATGACAATGAATGTGAACAGCAAAACAGTGAGAAGGGGTAGTGAAAGTAACACAAATTGGACTTGAACCCAGAGAAGAGGTTTTTGAATCCCTTGCTGCTCACATTCCTCCCTGTTTTGCTCCATTTCTGGACTCTAATCTGCAGCAAACATGTCTTTTTTGGACTGCACTTGAGACAGCGCCCCCCTTCTGTTGCAAAGTGGAAAAACAGCGACACAGGAGAAAAACAACTTTGATTGGCAGTCCAGTTCAGCCAGCAAAAAAACAGGACAATAAAAGTCGCCAACATTTAGAGTGACCTGGAGCAAGAAAGACTGAACAATCCTCATTGGTCCTCATTGATTAAAAGCATTTACACTGTTGTGTCCTTTCGAACCTTCCTTATATTTTATTCATGAGTAATACATGGCACTGCATTACTTCACAGCCACCTATAACTGACACTTTTCTCCCAAATCCTCAGATGATGTCATCGTCACCTACAGATTTCTCTTCATACATACTGCAACGCTCCCAATTTCGTTAGTGCATTTAAACGTTAGTATTTCACTAAACCGGTGTGAATGTTAAATATAACCAAACGTAAAAAATAAAGTACTTAAATCATCGCTGGTGAACCAACAAAGAAAGAGTCTTCGTTACGTTGTTCGTAAGGCTTAAAATCACAGTGACTGCACAAACCGATGTGACAGCCAACGGCTAATTTAGTTTGTATTAAATGTACATTTACTAACGGTAACGTTAGCTTTTAAACCGTTAACGAAATGTTGCAACCTTTAACGTGACAGTCTAACGGCTGGAGATGGAAACTACAACATGTTTCTTAATGGTGATAAAAGGTGGCAGTTTAAACTCATTTTATTGCCTTTTTCAGCTTATGATATAACTCTAGAATGATTGCTCGATAAACCGGTAGCTGAGTTAACGTTAGCTAGCTAGATCAGAAGTTTGGTACTGCTATTTTCACTCGCTAGCTAGCTAGCTAGCTAGCTAGCGAGTGAAAATAGCAGCTAACTAACTTACAGCCGACATAACGTTAACGTTACAGCTAATTGTTACTGGTTGACACTAAGTTATAAGTTTAGAGATTTTAAAAACTGTAAACGGTACTTTTTATATTGTCGCTGTTGGCTAGTAAAACAGATAATTTAAAGCCAAACAAGCCAGCGAACCTGAATGAAAGGTGTTAAGAGACGAGTTTTGTTTCTTTGATATAAAATAAACCCTTCAGCAAATGAATGAACGTTACTCAGGCTACCCAGTTAGCGGCTGGCTTTAATTGTCTTAAAACTATTTTCAACAGCTTTGTCTATTGTCAGCTTTAACCTACCTGTTTGTGGACTCGCTGGCACTGGGTTCTTAGGGGGTACTCCATTTTATTCGTACAGATGATCATTTTCCAAAAACAGAGTGCTACTGCATGGATGCGGCTCTGTCTTTTCTTGGTGCTTTCCAAGCTAACTTAGCTAACAAAGGCAAGAAAATCCTGCCGCTATATGCAGCCAGTCGGTCGGTCTGTAGCTGAAGACTGGGCTGTCTGAGAGAGAGAGGAGAGAAAACCTTCCCGGAGCCGAGCTGACAACTCCAGTAACAGTGTGCCCAATCAAAACACAGGAGGCGGAGCTTGCTCACAGGGTGATATCCAAATGCTAATGAACATCTGCAAACAACAGCGCAGAGAGGCAAAAACAGGCAAGGCACACGCACAGGGTACTCGGACTACCAACTTTATACCAATTCATGGGACGGGGCATTTGTTAGGAGGCAGCATTTTGTTTTTGTGTACGCCCTGTTTTATGCTAGCTGCGCTGTTTTAGCTAGCTACTAATATACTGTACAAAATGTACTTAGTTTCAGACAACTTTCTGGAATCTGGATGCACAGGGGCCTGTCTCATAAAGCAGTTATCTTTATTTTTAATTATCTACATGTCATTAGTCAAACCAAGAAGCCCCTGAAATCTGCAACATAGACTAAATAAATCTGTGTAATCCTGCTTGGTGGGACCAGGCCCAGGTTTGTAGGTTCATAGAGCTGATGGTATGTAACTAGGGGCCTGTTTCACAAAAGCAGAATATATAAATCCAGGATAACTGATAAAGCGAGACTTGACCTAGTCTAATCTGTGCATCCTGGTTTGGTGCGTTTCACGAAGGCCAAGCCAGGCTGAGGAGGAGCGACTAGGTTGAGCCAGGCTGAAGTAATTCAGATAGATGCGCGTCCACGGCTTTCCTCAAAAGACCGCGAGGTCGCTCACAGATTTACTGATGCTAAAATGGAGAATACGCATTGTACATACTTATACAGAGTGAGCAGCAGCTTCTTGTGGAAGTATGATGACGTGAAACACTTTATTTGTATAAAAATAAAAGAAACAGCCGCTGTAATGAAACAGCGAGAAAGCGTAGCAGACGATCACGGACCGACCGCGTAAGTAGCCTAAATATATACCTTAACTGACCACTGCTCTGAATTGAAACCGTCATAATCATTCCATTCAAGGATTAGGCTAATCAGTTGCACTAATTAACAGTTTTACTCTTTGCCTTAAAAGTAAGCAGAAGATAATGTTACTCAGGAAATTTACCATGAAGATCAATTTTCTACAACGCTAGAATATGATGCGTAAATATCTCTCTCACTCTGTTCCTCCCTCTCTCTCATGGGCTGAAATATACATTTCCTAAGTCATATTAACTTCAACTGCTCGCTTTTAATGCGAAGTGTACAACTGTTCGTGTTTGCAAATGACAAGTGACTCATTGAATGGTTTCAGTTAAGAGCAGTAGTTCATAAATGTATATCTTTAGACTATCATTAAGTCTGTCCGCTAGCCTATTATGTGCCACGCTTTTTCTCGCGTTTCTTTTATTTTTTATAGAGGACGAGTTTCCTTCTCTACATATTATATGCCTTGCTCCCTTGTATATATGGACATAGACATGAATGGAACAGAGTATATTCATCAGTTATTCCCCCCCCCCAGCAAAATATAAAGTCAAAAACCATTGAAGTGTCCTCTCCCTGTTGTTACATGAATGTACAGTAGCCTACATCACTAGATAGTTACTGGTCCAGTAAACTAAGACTATAATTTGGGAGGATTGTACAATTAGGATATGTTCTTTAAATTGTACAGTCCTCCCAAATTATAGTCCCAGTTTACTGGACAACACAAATTGTGTGCTAAGAATGCCAAATACAATGTACATGGAAGCTGAACAAACATGATCCTTATTGTGAAAGAATAAAAAAAAAATAAATGAATCAACTAAAATAATTCAAGGTGCATTGGTCAACTCTAGAAATGTATGTATTGCCCTTAGTAACAGACTTCATTTAAAACATTTACAATTTTAATCAGCCTTTTCTACTTATCACTGTCATAATATATTCATCAAACTTCTAACAATATGAACAGCAGTCTTCATACAGCAATATAACAGTAACAATGACTGTCACATGAATAATTATTAAAAAAAATAATGGTCACAACTTTAAATAGGCTAATAACAGTACTTAAATGAACAGCAATATGCACCTGTTGTATTTTAATCCATGCTGATAACAATAGGGTAAAACCACTGCTGGGTGATCAGAAAAGGCTCCAGGATTAAATAAATCCTGGCTGTTAGCCTGGTCGGGAGCAGGCTAGCTGCACAGAATAAATCTCCATGGTGATTTATGTGCCTCCGCTTTCGTGAAACCGAGTCGAGGCTAAATTCATCCAGGATAACGAGGAAATCCCGGCTTAATCCCTTATCTTGGTTTTGTGAAACAGGCCCCAGGTTAAATGTACATGGACATCCTTGTCCACATACTTTTGTGTATGCTTTTTCTGGGACTGTTTTTTAGGGTGGGTGAGGCTCCCTACTTACAATTAAGGGAAATCTTAAAGGGGCACTCGATTGCAAAATTGATACAGCAGAGCAAAAACACTGGATCCTGAAAATCTTTTAAATTCCATGTCCCCAGCTTTAACACATTATACATTTGTAGTATTCAAGCAGAAACTGAGATTTTCCCCCCAGAGACCTGATAAAGCTCCTTCAGTGACACAAATATTAAACTGCTTTCACGGGCTGAAGTGGGAAGTGAATTGACTTTCAGATGAGTTCTTATTTAATCCTACACCACACAACAATATCTACAGTATGTCTATATCAATATCAAGTCAACAGTTTGGGGAAGGCCTTTTCCCGGTTCAATATGACCATGACTCTTTACACAAAGCCATAAATAAATGCTTTTCCCAGTTTGTTGGGGAACTGGCTTGCACATAAGTTCTGACCTCAACCCTATGCAACACCTGTGTACCATTAAACACCCAGTAAGGAAACCGTGTCAAACCGAATTATACTATTGAAGCTAAATCAGTAGTAGTATGGATTGATATGAGTCGTACTAGGTGCTTTAATTGGAATAAAACCTACAACCATAGATATATCTGTTATATGACTTTGATTAAATGAGTCTTAAATCTCTGAAATGTATGCATCCAAGTCCTGTAAGGCTCAAAGACAGTGTGTATCATTAATGTTTGTATCCTGATGTAAACACACAACAAACATTTATTACATGAGAGGTCCACAACAGACCACTGTGTTCAGGCTTGTTTGATTGACCCTTTGCTTTGAGTTGACCCAATTGTTACTTTTTGTATGGACTTATTCAGTCCTCTCATCAGAAATGAATGGGACTTTTGTTCTTTATCAGACATCTTGAAATTGAATTGGTTCAAATGAGGTTGTTTTTCTGTCTGAGAATCACAACTTTCATATCAATTTGTTTCTGTGTTTTTGTACACATGCTTTCTTACCAACACCTTGCTTAAGAGTCAGGTCATGTGTTAAGCGTCACTTTCATTATTCCTGCCAATATGTCATGTAATTGCTACTTCAATTGTTAATAGTTCTCCAATCTTAAGAAATTAGCTTTATTTAATAGGACTTTTTTTTCCCTTTTGAGGTTTTGATTTGCTCTACGGAAACTTCCGTTTTGGGTGAAAACAAATCTGGTTAAATTTGGTCAGTCTGACACTGATTAAGTAAGGAATAATGTCCAACAAGGTGTTCATTGTCAGGAATGAATGTATGATGGTGAGGCCAGAACGCAGAGGATGGTTGCCTCGCGGAGTCCATTCCTAATTATGGACAACTCGAAGGGCATTATCCCGCTTATACCATGGTCACTTGCAAAGAAAAAGAAATACCATACATTTATATTTTCAAATTAAAATCTAATGTTTTTTACATGCTAAACTCAATTTCCCTGGTAACACCTGGGGGTTTAACTAATACCTGGAACAATCCTTACCATCCCAAAATGTTCTACAATGGAAATGTTCACTGCTCCAGTAAATAGGACAGACCTTATACGACTTGGTAACGGGGGGTATTTCTAGTCCACTCAGCTCATAGAACCCTTTGGCTCAGCTATGAGCTAGACAGTTACAAGCATTATGCTAGCAAGATTAAAAGTCAATAACAATGCGTACAGTTGACAATCAGTAAATATAATTTGACAGTACGTTTAAAGCCTCTGAACACCCACACAGGTGTTTTCAGTTATTCTGGCTGATTAGGTAGATTTCAGGTTGAAGGTGGGCCAGAGCTTTGATCAGACCTTTTTCACGGCAGACATGTTAACATGTCATAGTAGGAAAAGCACAGGTGTATTCAAAACCATTAATGATGGCTGCATTCCACTTAGGAGAGACCCTGGTATTTTGCATGCTGACTCACTGAAATAGCTTACTGGGACACTTGATGGAATTGAGCCATCGTTAAGGTTATCAATTTCAGCTGTGCTTTTCCTACTACGACAAGTCAAAATGTCTGCTGTGAAAAAGGTCCATTAGGTCACAAATTCTTTCTACCAATAAGGATGACAAACGTGTCATTTGTCCCACCCTAACAGGTGCAACAACACTAACAGTGGACTCAGAAAGATGTCAATCACTCAGTCTAACCACACCCACACAGTCCTGGAAAAGGTCCAATCAGCCACATTAACTATGAACACCTGTGTGGGTGTTCAGGGCCTTTAACAATGAGACAAGCTAGCTATCCCGCCATGTCATTGTCCCAAAATCAGTATCAAGATTTTCTCAAACAACTGATTGTGTACTTTCAGCTGTAGCCTTAAGAAGCAAGTTAAATAGCGAATGTGAGATGATTGCTTACATGACAGCGGCATAAAACCACAGCAGGGTCTCATACAGGGGATCGGCCTTAGTTTTCAAAGTTAGAGTCAATTCGTTTTTGTGCAAGGATGTCTCTCAGTGTTTTTACTGCCTATTTTTTTAGTTTTTTTGCCCGTTGATCTTATCCTTTTCATTTTCTATTTTATTTAATTCTCCCGGTGCAGTGCATTCATTTAGAAAGGTGAATAGACTGTTTCGCTGGAACTACTTAGTAGGTGTCCTAACACGTTTTAATGGACACCCTGCAGCCAATCGGAATAGAGTATATACTCGGACCATAGTATAATGTATTTGAAAAAAAAATTACCCATGAGTGTTGAGGCCCTGTGCATCAGAGGACTGATATATACACATGTACAATACAATAGTTTAACTACATTGGCTGTGATTTATCAAGCTTTATTGCAACTACCCTAAGACATCAAACAGTAGGCTACAGATTTGAGTAAAATAAAGCTGACAGAGGAGCTCTGGCAGGGAAAACAAGTGACACTGGACTAGACTGTCCATCTCTATTAGATTAACATGCAGTTTGCACAAACATCATGTGAATCATAGTGGAGTGGCAGGCAGAACCAGTCCAAACCAGTTAACTACAGTTTTAATTGATTCAAGAGAAAACACCAAAAAGGTTGTGACTTTTCCTAAAATATCTGCAATAACGGGGTTTCTCAGTCAGGCATTAAAACCAGTCCTAGATTTAAAACCATATTTCAGGGCTGCAACTAAAGCCAACCCACAGTCCAAAACCAAAAGCTATTTAATGTTACTATCACATTACAACAAAAGACAAAAAGGACATTTTCATATTTGAGAAGCTGTAACAAGGGAATGTTTTACCGTTGACTTTTGGTTTCACACAGAACACAACCCCCGTCTCCTGAGTGAAAGTCCTGTGTTTGTTTGGGTTCTTATACTTTGTCACCTCACTTCCTCGTTTGCTCCCGCGATAACTAGTACGGCAACAAAGGTAGCAAATGTAAATATGGGTCATTATGAGCTGCTTGCACATTGACCTATACGGTCGTTTTCTGAGTGCGGGCGGTCTGTTACTTTAATATTAATTTTGCTGGAAGCAAGCAGTTGTTTGACTCTGACAAGGGTTTTGAATAAATTATAATGCCAACACTTCAGAAGCACCATTGTCTAATAATGGAATAATTCAATAAGGTATTTTGAGTGCATTGCATCTATTAAAATCAAGATGTGTTATGTGGTTTGTCCCCTTATACTCTTTTTTCTGCTGTTTGTTAAAAATAACTATTGTAGTCTGGTGTAATCACAGAATCCGAAAGCTGTTATGCCTCATTTATTGCACTCAGTTTCCACAGTAATTCTTCTAGAAACAAACTAGAGGGACTTTCCGGACAAGGAAGTCTGCCACTGTTCTGTTTTTTTACAACAATTTGACCCTTATTTATCAAGCTGCCTTAAATGTCATCTACACCTCAGGGAATTTTGGATATTAATACCTAAAACTAAATGCTGTTAACTTGTTCTACCGCCACATTATTACATTATTATTAATGTGTTTATCAGGTAAACACATCTGGTTGGTAAATTAATAAAAAAAAGTTACTTCAGAAATGTTCTGCCTCTAAAATGGACAAAAATGTTTCCTGCCTTGACTCTAAACACTGTTCAGAGGTTGAACAGCCAAACTAGTCTACATGCTGCCTTTCAGCCATCATTTACAAAACCTCTACTGGTGAAGAAACTTTAATTTGAAGTTTGAAATGATGAATCAGCAGGTTTCCTAAATTACGTCATTTAATTGCACAAACGTGGTGACTTCACACCAGTTAAACAATGAAAAAAAATTATGTCTCTTCAAAATAAAAACAAAAGATCCCAAACCGGGCTGTTCATGTACATACAGTGAGTACCTCTTCCCTGCAGGTCAGAGGATTTATGACAGCCTCTCATACATGATACTCATGATTATTGGAGCAGATGGTGCCCCTGCTTTCCGGCAGAGATACAGATCGAGGTAGAAAAAGGGAGTCATGGCATATAAAGAGGGATTCTTCTTAAAGTGCTCATAATATGCTCATTTTCAGGTTCATAACTGTATTTAGAGGTTGTACCAGAATAGGTTTATGTGGTTTAATTTTTTGAGCAGTTTGTGAACAGTGTTTTCTCTGGAAAATGTTAAGTCCCTTTGGGTAGACTTTAGGTTTTTTCCCTTTGTAAACCTATAACATGCACAAAAAGATATATAACACAATAAAGGAAAGGGGTAAAGCCAAAAAGCATAATATGAGCACTTATATTATACTTATATTAAATATTAACAACGTGACCTGATATATCAAAAACCTTCTCTTAAAAAGGCTTAGAATACATTTTTTTAAAAAGCCACCGAATGTCTGCATGTGTTCTTGCTAGTTTGGACTGGGACCAGTTGGGAGTGTACATGCTGGGAGGACAAATGATAATCAACCCGCAAGGTCATAGTTTTAATAATGAACGTGCCCTTGTTGCAAGAATTGGTACAACTTTCCTCTCCGTGATACAGCAAATTTCTTTAATCTCTTTGTGCAGAAAATTGGCTTTTGTCTGCCTTATAAGTAAAAATTAGAAGTTATAAGAACTAATATTCAAAGAGCCGTGTACAGTGTAGGTTAGATTATTCAGATTTGATTTCATAATAGACACCTTCAGTGAAACTTACAGTATATAATTTACACTTTATCTAATTTTGTTTTTCTTCCAGCATGTGCTCTGGTACGGCCCTTGCCCTACTAATAAAGAACAGTTTGTAGCACTGAGATTACACAGACATAACAAAAAATAGAGCAATGCTAAATGACAAACAGACTTACAGGCAGTTTGGTCTAAGTCGAGACGCCTGTCCTCTTGAGGAGAGCTGTCCCTGACGAGACTTCTCCAGACACACACACACACACACAAACAGAGTAGACAGTAATTAAATCATACATGTCACATACAATTCAAGAAATACACAATTAAACAATAAACGCAACAAAACAAATACACTGCTAAGAAGTATACTGTCTATACGGTCTACTAATGATGAACATTAGTCAACATCATCATTTCCTGATAAGATAGACTAGTTAAGTGCCATTCTTAGTGATAGCTGGTACTTTCTCTTCATGTGACAAATACTAAAAGTGGTGCATTTTTATGAACTGGATTAGTAGTTAGCATTAAGCATAAGCTTTTCTTTACTCTCTCTAGATTTACAAATCAGCAAATAAAATCGACTTGACAGTTGAGGTCCACACTTCAGCGCAGACTAAATTCATTCATTGTATAAAAATTAAAGAAGTGTCACAATCACTTACCTCGCACTCTGATCAGGATGAACGCAGCTCTCTTTGCTGCACTGAACTGATGCCTCTCTGAAATGCTGTTCAGAGAGTTGAAGGAGAGAGAGAGAGAGAGAGAGAGAGAGAGAGCACAGCTCCGCCAAGGCATGCCCCTATCTCACAATGTTAATTTCCCAGACGAGAAATATTTTTTTTCCTATTATTACAACACCACTTAAATGCAGCACAAAAGGGCTTATTTTGCAATGTTAACAAAAGTGAAAAATAATTTTGTGTATCCGCCGTGTGATTCGAAACTGCTCCAAAATGTAATGGGTCCTTCGTTGGCCCATGCTACACCCATTCATGTTTCATGAAAATTGGGTCAGTAGTTTTTCTGTAATCCTGCTGACAGACAGACAGACAGACAAACAAACAAACTGACAAATCGAACATAACATAACCTCCTTGGCAAAGGTAATAATAATTCACAGCACACATTCAGATTTGTAATTAGATTATTATTGCATACAGAAATAGAAAAAACTAAAATGGTTAACAGTTGAGTGCTGTATGATCACTATCAAATGTAAGAAGTAGTATCATAATCTACTACTACATGATATTTTTACAAATCATCAAACGTCAGTGTGACAGAAAACAAGCAGTCCTGTAAAATTAAAAGTTTCACTGAACACCGAGGGCTTTGTCGAGGAAATTCGCAAAATTCTTAGGCTGTCCGGGCAAAAAGGGCTGAAGAACAGAGAGATCCATCGTCCTCAGTGTTTGTGTCAGTGTGCTGAAAGATTTAAAAAAAGCTTGTCAATTTTGTTTTCGCTAAAAAACCTCACGTGTATAAACTATACATGTCAGAAACACATACCTGCATGTGCAGTACAACAAGTGCGAGTCCATGTGCAGCTGTCTGGCCATCTCCAGTTGGTGGTTGTTCATCAGCTTGTCATTGACGACGACCAGCAGAGATTTGCCAGCACCAAGCGCCTCCAAACAACTTCCTGCGCCTAAGGAGAAAAACAAGATCAAGATCTTTATTCATGAGTAGAACTGAAGTCAGTCTGTGTTTTTAGTAGTACTGGTTTCTCATAATTTTACTGTTTATAAAAAACTTTGATTTCATACAGATATTTGAAACAAGCTTTAAAACTGATAATTCATTACAGTGACTTATTGTCAGATGCGTCAATGAAGGTGGAAAGCTCTGCCATTCACGATAACCAATTGAACACAACAAGGTGTCCTGATATATAGTATGTAGCTATGGACAAGGTGGAGGTGAACAACACCATAACATGACACAGCTAAATAATGACATGTTAGTATCATCATTTCATTTGTTTGTATGCAGTTTAGCTCATAATAAGGTTCATTTCAACAGTTGAAAAAGTTTTTGCTATATGTTGTTGGAAGATTAAACCCAGATGACGGATTACCAGACACAAGCAAGCTAAAACACTATTGCATGCTTTTGAAAATAGTCAGCAATATTGTGAGGTGTATAATTTGTCGTAAACTGGGTCAAATTGCAAAAGCATTCATATGATCTTTTAAAGCGCCCATATTATGCTCATTTTCAGGTTCATAATTGTATTTTAAGGTTGTACCAGAATAGGTTTACATGGTTTAATTTTCAAAAAACACCATATTTTTGTTGTACTGCACCGCTCTCTCTCACTGCTGCAGAGCCTCTTTTCACCTGGTCTCCGTTTTAGCTACAGAGTGAGACCTCTTTTCTTCTTCTGTACTATCTTTGATTGCACTCGCACATGCAGTAGCTCAGATGTAGATCATGTCAGCTAGCTAGCTCCATAGACAGTAAAAGAAAGGCTGTTTCTCCAACTTTGGTCAGTTACAAGGCAGGATTAGCTGGGAGACTTCTAAATGAGGGCACACATGTAAGTAGTTCTTTTGTAGATTATGGTGAACTTGTGTCTGTTGTAGCAGTGCTTTGCTATTGAGAACGAGGTAGCATGCTAGCGTTAGCGTTAGCATGCTAATGCTACGAGCTAACGGTTGCGGTTAGCCAGCTCGTTTCGGCTTGTGACGTCACAAACCGTGCCGATTTTGAACAACTCACCCGGAGACTGAAGGCAGGACACATTCAGAAACCGTATCTCACTCAAAACAGCATGGATGGATGTTTTTCAAAGTTGGTATGCGTGTGGAAGCACCAGAGACACAAAAGAACACCCCAAATCCCAGAAAAAGTGTTTTTTTTTCATAATATGGGCACTTTAAGGCCCTGACACACCAACCCGATAATTGGCCGTCGGACAGTCTGGCGAGGTCAGTCACTCGAGTCTGTGTTCCGGGCCGTCGTCCGTTGGAGAAGCCGTCGGCCTTCATTTTGGCCGACCTGACTTGCTTGGTTGGAGGGCGGGCAGTCGGACTCAATGACCAATGTGATTGGTGGAGCGCTAACCGGGAAATGACGAGCGGGATGAGCGTGACTAAGCCTCTCAAAATCTGACAAAAATCTTTTAAACTGACCTTTGTCGATCTGAAACGAAGACAGATTAAGCAACTGCATGGCATATTTCGCGCTTAAAATGTTTTCAGAAACATGTTTCGGTGAACTATCTTCGTAACATATGAGATTGTATTCCGAACGAAGCCGCCATTATGCCTGGTTGAAAAATCCGGGAGCAGCCAGACCCACGTTCGTCCAATCAGCTGCCGGTTTTAATTTTTTGGGCGACAATACAGATTAGCACCGCCTGCCGTATTACGTCTCGCGCATGCCCAGAACGTACGCTCAAGTCGGCGTCGCTTCGGTGTGTTCTGAGGCACTTTTTGGACCTCTGGGAGCCGACTGATCAGTCCAACTGCCTTTTCTGCCAACGGTCGGCCGTCGGGTTGGTGTGTCAGGGGCTTAAGTCTCCTCCTCCTCCTCAGGTTAGATCTGACCTCATTAACAAACAAATGTGGTCCTCCGAGCCTTTTCTGCTTCTGTCTTGTTAAAAGGTGCCCTGCCACACGTATTTCATTACTTTGTGGTAATGTCTGAAGTTCTACCATGGACTCTGTAACATGTTTTGTGGAAAAAAATGCCTTGGTTACCTTGTTTCAAGCCATTCTAGCGTGGTATAGAAAGCCTGCAGGAAGACTCCGCTCGATTTGTGCCAGTTCTCATTAATATTCAATGAGCTAAGCTGCTTGACTCTGATTGGCTAACAGCTAGCCAATGAGAGCCTGGCTATCGGCATCCTTTACCCAGCGCAACTGGGCGAGCTCATGAATAGTAATGAGTTCAGGCAACACCACGTCAGACTGACCAGCTTTTGTAATTGTCCTGATTTCTCCACTTATTTCTTTTCAGTGGCTAGAGCTGACAGAGGATGTAGCAGTTCATTTTCACATTCACAACATAACACAAACACATATGGATCTATCATATTTCAAAAAATACAAGTAAAAACGGTTTTGTGTGGCAGGGCACCTTTAATAAAAAGGTTTCAGCTACGTTTACCAAACAGCTAACTAGCTGACGCAAGTCACGTAACTATGCATTTTCAGTGTAGTTTCCGAAATCTCGTGTGATCATTCCCTATGTAGTTCACTATTTAATAAACACTATATAGGTAATAGTGAGTGAGTGAACGGTTTCGAACACAGCAGAAGTCATGCAGAATAACAATCTTCATCTCTACAACCCCAGTCTAACCAGCACTGTGCACATGGTGGGATAGGAAACACATGAAATGACACCGCAATGGCTCAAATGCAAACAGGCTTCAACTACCCAATTCAATATTTAAAATTTAGTTAAATATCATCCTGTTTTGAGTAGTTTCCTTGATGCCCTCTGGTGCCCTCATGTTGTATCCGACGCTCTGCTGTATTAAACATCAGTTTCCTGTTTAACGTTTGCACACTGCTGACATACCTGTATTTGCTTGTGTTTTGAATTCGACAGAGTCAATGTCTTCTGTGCAGGAAATCTAAAACGGAAACTACCTGTTCTGGCTGATACTTTTAATTATCATGAATGTGTATCATGAATACACAGCCATCATTGAGTCCATCCTCCATCACCATTTGGTACGCTGCTAGTACTGCCAAGGACAAGGGCAGACTGCAGCGTGTCATTCGGTCTGCAGAGAAGGTGATTGGCTGCAATCTGCCGCCGCTCTAGGACCTATACGCCACCAGGACTCTGAAGCATGCTGGAAAGATTGTGGCCAATCCTTCCCACCCCAGACACAAACTCTTTGAGACTCTCCCCTCTGGCAGGAGGCTGAGGTCCATCAGGACCAAAACCTCACGTCACATGAACAGCTTTTTCCCCTGCGCCACTAGCCTTATTAACAAGGCCCGGAAACCACCATGACTCTCCACCCCTGGCTCTTCATGCCACTGTTCTCTCTCTGCTGTAATGCTCTCTGCTGTAATGCTCTTTGCTTTTCTATCTCTATCTTTATTTTTAATTTAATTTAATACATACTGTGTACATATACTTATATTGTTTATACCTATACTTATATTGTTTAATATTCCATCTAGAGAATGTGTGACGTGCACCAACAACACCAAAACAAATTCCTTGTATGTGTTAAAAAAACACACTTGGCAATAAAACCCTTTCTGATTCTGATGTGCATTATGTTTTAAAAAAAAACAAAAAAAAAAAACAGTTTGGAGCAGCACCAGTTAAGTGTGATAGAATAAAAAGAATGTTAAATGAATCTGGCCGCTATTTACGAGGGGAGTGTCCAGGTAGCAGGAGCTCAAGGTTTTTGATATTTGACTCACCTGCATGGCTGATGACCAGGTCAGCCTGCTTGATGTCTTCTGCTATAGAGTCTTTGAATCGATAAGCCTGAAGTCTGACGTGTGGACAGCTGTCAGCAGCTGGAAGAAGAGATCCTCTTCCAACCTGAAGAACCAAACGCTCATATCCACGAGCCTTCAAAGACTGTGGGGAGAAAAAAAAAAAAGAAGTTTCTGTAAGAAGTTCACACTCATGTTTATGATTTTGTGGTTGTTATTAATAACACTATTATTGGTCACACTTCATTCAGGTCTCGCAGATCCAGGACAGAGCCAAACTATCATTAGTTGTGAATAACCTGTGTTTTTACACCTGTGAGTGCTGTGAAAAAGTTATTTTTAATTTAATAGTTTTTCTAAAATGAATGCCCTATATACTGTACTCAAAATCCAGTTAGTAGTATACTATAGTGGTGGAAAGTAACTTACATTTACTCAAATACTGTACTTAAATTAACTAAAGTATATCCATTGTTATTCTACTTTATACTCTACATCTATCTACATTTTAGATATACATATTATACTTTTTGCTTCACTTACTACATTTAAAACTTACTTTACATCAAACTTAGGACAATTTTACAAAATATGATGCATTATTATAGATTAAACTACCCAACAGTATTTGTAGGCTAGTTAAAATTAGCTCCAAATCGTGTTGCTAAAATATTTGCACTTTTAACATTTTAAATGCGGGACTTCTATTGTAATGGGTTCTATCTGGTGTGGTACTGCTACTTTTACTTAAGTAGGCCTAAGTCATTTTAAACACTTCTTCCACCAGTGAGTATTTATACCTTGCAGCTGTAGCAGTAGGTGCCTCTTTTATCTTATAACCAACTTTACTCACCTGTACGGTCTCTGGAGACGTGACGCTTTCAATGAGCTCATCAAAGCTCGTGGTGCCGACAGTAACAAACACTGTCTTCATGGCCGCTCAACTAAAACTGTCCGTTTTCAGGGTTTGCAAAAAAAACAAAACATCATGGATGTATTATATTAACATTTCACAGCCCCCCCGCCGCACCACAGCCATACACTGTATATAGAATACATACAGCTCATCCTCATCCTGCAGCCATAAACCTGACTGCTACTTCCGCTTCACACCGGTGACGTCATGGCCGTGATACAATGCGTGATGCTGTCACCTAGAGGCCTGGAGCTCTAACCGCTTTATACAGACAGCAATGTGTCTGAGGCTACAGAGTGGAAAAGTACCAGTTCAAAGCTCAGTTTAAATGCCTGAGCTTATTTTCTGCACATTTATACATGAAATATAATAGTAGAGTAATACTATTCCCCCCTTCCATCACACCCACACACACATGCACTTACACAGTATGGGACACTACAACCTCCTACTATGGGCCATGCAATATTTGCCAGAACTGTGCATTATGCAGCATATGTATTATTCTTGTATCAGCAAGTTAAATTCCTGTGTGCATTGTACATTTGGCAAATTAAGCGATTCTGAGGACTTCTTTAAAATAAGAGCCAATTACAAATGCCCCTTGATATACACACATTGGTTTTAAGACGTGATATCTTAATTAGTTGTCCAAATCATAGTCAGAAGGAAATTACTCAATGTGATTAAACAAATTAAAGATCAAACTAAAAAAATCAAGAGCCTTATTTAGTAGTTAATACATTTGACTTGATTCTGTTTGATTCCATTGTATTATGGCCTGATAATAAGGCTTTAATAATACATTACTCATGGTCAACAATAGAACTGATCTCAGATAATGGTCAAGCTTTTGTTACAGGAGCATAACAGTATGACACTGTAAACAAAATATATTAGCAGTTTGCCACACACACACACCTGCAAAGCTCCTCCTCTGGTCCCGTTCGCAGTTTACACCACGCTTATTACAAAAAAGGTACAGAATTTCTGTAGCACTACAATAAAGGTGTGACTTCTAAGTAAGACATGTGGCTGAGGCTGAAGTTGGATTACCAACCAGAGAAGGGTCCACTCTGTCATTACTTTGTGGCAATATGATAAATTAAAAAAATGACAGGGATTCTGCAGTCTTAAGGTCATGAGTCAAACTTTATTTAAAGACCATTACTATTTCAGTTGATATTGTGCTCATGTGGTTATGTTTAATCAAATGACCACAAACTAATACAAAGCAAATCCTCAGCCAGATCATATTCCAGTATAGGTAGGAGAGCTGGTAGGTTTCCAGCTCTAGGAGATATATGACTAGTCTGTTGTGTAAACTGTTTTTTACTGTACTTGATAGTTACTTTAAGGGGACAGAGTACAAACACAGTGCACATAAGAAGGACGTTTCTGAAGTTCAGGACAATACTGAACGTCATCCACATTATGAAGCATTTAGGGAGGAGCATTCACCTGATAAGAAAGAGGCTCCTGCTGTGGTGGAAGTTAAACTCAGGTTGAAGAAGGGGAATATTTAACTGTAAGACAAAAGCTGCTGGGACACATTGAAAAGATTATGCTTGAGAAGACAAACATTGAAGAAAGACATATTTCTGGTGATGACTCAGATGACTGGATGAACATGAAATGTACTGATCTGCACAGATCAGGATTCAGTCTACCACAATCCTATTTCTCACAGATCAAGTTCCTGGACCAACATGTCACTCCAGACCTCTCATATCATGTCTAAGTGACTGTGAATAAGTGCCCTGTCCTTTCAATTTATGACAAGCAAACACACCTGCAAACATTAACAGCTGTTAAATCATTGGAGCAACAGAGATTTTAGTCAACAAATCACATCCATCACAGCAAAGCCAGAACATCCTCTTTTTTAAACAGGTTCAAGTTATCATTTATCACGTGTGTAATAAACACTCTTAATTCCATAATACCATAGCCTCCTAGCACTTTATATTTTCCTTTTCTTTATTGTTGCAGTTAGCTTTTACTACATTCACTTTTTACACTGTGCTGCATGTATATAGTACCAGATCCATAGACTGTAAAAATAAGACCAAACCATGCCTGCGTTGGTAGAAAGTCCGTCCACCACGTCAAGATCAAGGCAACTTGGAGCGGGATGTTAGTAGAACACAAGACAGAAGAATGTTAGCATAAAATTGTAATGGTTTCTTACAAACATATTCACACCTAGTATAAACACAGTAGACAGTTTTATGTGTATTTTTTAAGATATAGCTGAATACAAACAATATTAAAAAAAAAGAAAAGAAAAAAAGATGGACATACAAGGTCCAAAGATACACGTTAGGTCATGATCTGAGTAGTACAATGATTATGGACATTTTGTTCTTTCTGTTGAGATAGACATGGTCCAGGAATGACCCGTAATGTGTAGTTGCCGTTTTGACAAACTGATGCATCATTTGTAGAGTGGGGTGATGTGGTTGATCTACATTTAGGTCATAGTTGAAGTCACCTACAATGACTGGTAAGTGTTTCTTTCATTTGATTGCATGGAGGCTTGCAGTTTGTCATTGAAGATTGCAGGGGTGATTGATGGTGGTCTGTATAATGTGACAATACTGGCCTTAGTTGAAGCTTTAGTTACTACCACTGCTGGTTGCTCAATAGAGTTGTTCAATGGCATTGGTGAAAGGTCATTTGAGACCAGTGTCATGATGCTGCCTCCTCTTCCTGATGCAAGTGGTCTGTGTGCTCTGAAGCCGGTGGAGTTTGGTAGGATGTGAGCTCCATGATGAAGATTAAATCCATCTTGAAAGAATGTTTCAACAAAAGGGCATGACATGGCCTCTGCCCTTCATAAAAACTACAATGGGGTCCAATGTTTTTCCTTGAACTTTGGGGATAGTGCAGCTTCATGCAAGAGTCAATGGAAATTGCACATTTTGCCTCTTTCAACAAAGAATGCACTTCTGCAGCCTCTGGTGTTTCTTGATCTCTGTGCCGCGCCATTGCTTCTTTGTTTGATTCTTTACGACGCTTTACAGCTTCTGGCGTCTCTTTTGCTATTTGTTGACATTTCCTTTTTCTATCAAGTTCCTGATGACACTCGGCTTGTTGTAGTGTTCCTTTCATGCGAGTTATTCTTTCTCTCTGCATCCTTTTTTTCTGTGCTTTATAGGATTTGATTTATAGCGAGGCATAGTGACAGTAAAAGAAGTGCATCTTCTTTAGCAAGCTATAAAACAATGTATAACACAAATGATGTACCTCTAAGCATGAAGGTGAATCTGTCAAGCAAGCAAGCATTACCTCAGGTAAGTCACCAAATCTGTAAATTACATTAAGAATGGTGATACAGAAAGGTAATGCAATTATGTGTTATTAGTTTGTACGTTTTTCACAATAAAGCAAATGCAGGAGCTACATAAATACTATTTGTAAATAATGTATGGACTGTAGTAAATATAAACAAAGTCAATTTGCAATCAGAGATACTGACTACTGTCAATGTGTAACATAATATAAAAGCTGAACATGTACAATTTGTGTTGAAATGTTGTTGTGGGAAATGGTTATAAAATAGTAATTGATTACAAAGGTAACAAAGTCTTAAGAGTATGACAGCAAGTGTCAAACAACCTCTGCCTACAACTCTGGACTGAGATAAACCCAGCAGGAAACAGGTCAGGACACTCAGTTGAGTTTTTTTTTTCCCCCCTTAAGGAGCTGGAAGGAGGTGTGGTGACCCTGCTGATCCAGAGACGTCACACAGCTGCTGCTGCTGCTGCTGCTGCTGCCAGCTCAGTGCAGGATGCAGCGAGCACCCAGCAGCCACACCGACAACCCCAGAACGAAAAGAAGAGGCAGCTTTGTGCTCTGGAGGAAGTGGAAACTACAGCAGCACCATGTGTGACAAATGCAAGAAAAAAACTTGCTAAGCACACACCAGGTCCACTCAACTCTGCCAGCCTGGTGCATGAAAACACACACATAAGGAAGTGGAAAGTGTAGCCTATTTCTGAGAGTTGGTATTTTTGAACAATGTAGTTTCAGAAAAGATTTAACTCCTTGTTTTCTTTTCGTCAGATACGACCACAAACATCAACAAGTCTTAGGTCTTACTACTCTAGAGTTACTGTAAATTAAATCTTAAAACTTCTATATATGTCATGACTGTACTAGTAAACCCCCTAACAATAGATTTTTGCTATTTCAAACCAAATTGTGTAAAATATGCATGAGAAGGCAAAATATTGTAATGATTAAGAAATAAGTTGGTGATGAAGATCATGAGAAAGAAATACATTTTGCAAAAAGTTTAAATGATTTTTTTCCCCAAGTCTGTATAAAACAATACTCACATGCCCACATGTACATTGAAAGTTATTGGTCTGTAGCGGTTCCTCCTGTTCATAGTGGCTGTAAATTGATCACAAACTTTAACACATCCTCACTTGACTCGTCTAATATCGACTGCTAAAGCCTCATAACTTTGTAATGCATTTTTTGCACAAAGAGAGGACTGTTGCTTTTGTCCCTCATAACCCTATTGTTTAACTACTGTTATGTAGCAACATTATTATTATGTTATAACCGTGCCTCTGTTCACCTGATGAATGCAAGTCCAATATTGTGTATTGATGCATGTCGAGCAAAGATAATACTGTAACTGTGCCCAATGACAAAAGCAGAAATGCCAACATGTTTATTACCAAATGACAACAGCTTTTTATATCTTTACGAAGAAAAGAAAGAAACATGAGACCAGGGTGCAACAGAAATTATTTAAGGCTCTGTTAAATCCTCAGCGTCAAAACCAAAACAATGTACCATGTATCCTGAAAAGTCACAAAAAGCGAAAAAACTAGTATAAAATTAAAAGTTTAAAACTGGCTACCCATGTCGTTAGTTTTTAATAAATAGGTTACTATAAGGAAAAGAAAAATACATAGTTAAATCTGATTAACTGTGCCGGAACTTTTATCAAACCACATTGCAACGGGAGTTATTTGATGACAAGAAATCGCCGTCTCCTGAATTTAAAGCAACACACAAATATGTACTGTGAGCTTCCTTTAGTCGTTCCAAAAATCTTTCTCCCACAGAGACTCCTCGAGAAAGCTAAAAATGGAAGACCTGCGTCCACGCGATTCATGCCTTGTAGACAGTTTAACAGAATCCTGGCTAAAAACAGTAAAATAAGTCCTCCTTATCACTTCAAGTTGATTTAGTACAACATTTTCAATTTTGAGCATGCATGTTTTCAGATGAGTTTAGCGGCTTCAGGCTACTGCAATAATAAAAAAGGTAAATTCTTGATGTTACAGGTTTAATCCACAAAGTTGTCCATCCTGTCTCAATTTCCTGATGCTAAAAACAAACATTGTACACGCTACTGTAGTTTGTGTCAGTTAAAATTACTATTTTAGACAAGATTTTCAAAATAAAGTGAGCAGCACCTGTGCAGCAAACTGGTCAAAGTATGCATGTTTAAAAGTCAAAATGTTTCAATATTATGAAATACTTTGTCAAATTCCAAACATGAGACATAATACAAGTAATAAAGTATATAATAGTGATTATAGCAGCTTTAAAAAGAAGCTGCAACCTCACAAACACTCCTGCTTATTTCAGGGATACTTCTGACTAAAAGGAGAGAAAAGAAAAGACTGAAATTCACAGATGATCATTCTCGCTCATTACAAGTCCATCTGACTACATCCTGGGTCAACGCAAAGGCCGTTAAGGTTGCAGCAGAAACGTCTTCTAACAGTTATGATATCAAAAATAGGACCGACGTCTTTCCTGTCAGATGCTCTGTGATACAGTCAGAAACCACATTGAACAGAAACTTTACCAGCTGCGGTAAGTTTTTGTCAGTTTGTCCCCCGGTTTATGGTTCATCAAAATCCTTGTGGTGATCCAGACAAATGATGCATCTGTATAAAAAAAAAAAAAAAAGAAAAAAGAAAAAGAGAGAAAACCCAAACAGCTTATTAATACAAGTTTACAAGTTTAAATGGCTAAACTCAATGTGCATCTGTGTGGTGAACACAGGGAATTTCTCTCACAGTATCTCCTTCCTGTTTTGGAACATAATTTCTTTTTCAGGATGTCACATTTTCCTCTTTCTCTGGCTCGGTTCACAGGACTATCTGCTTCATTGGTCTCTACGGCCCTGAGCTGCTCATACAGTTGTGTTCTTCATGCTGCATACTTTCTGCGATCTTATGATAACAAGCTAAACCAACGGACTGCACGGAGCAGCACCACCCACTCGTCTTTCTCACTTCCAACTGAACCGCTCCTCTCCCTCACACTGCACTGAAACCCCACACAGTCATCCATTTGTCACATTTCTCCTCAGCTTGTGAACCATTATACACAGACACTGCCGGGACATTTAATCACATTTTGTAAATTAGTGAGTGGCCAACTGTGCTGTGCTTGTGAGCTCTTTGGGGCAGCCCGAATATAAATGCAACCATGCAAAGGAGGATGGGAATTGCAGTGTTTGTACCTCTTCCTCACTGTACCACACAGGCTGTGCAGCACTGTTCCTGCTTCTCCGGCAGCGTGGAATAATTCATCTGTCGGACGATCTCTGCGAACAGCTCGTCCACCATAGTCTTGCTCTTGGCAGAAGTTTCAATAAAAGGGCAGCCCCACTCTTGAGCCAGAGCTCGTCCATCTGAGCCAGCCACTTCACGCTCAGATTCCAGGTCGACTTTGTTCCCGACCAGGATCAACGGCACCTTCTCGAAACGTTTCACTCGCACTATTTGGTCTCGCATTGGTCTGATGTCCTGAAAGGTGAAAAGGGAGAGGATATGAGTGTGCGTTTCTCATGAAACCTGCAGGCTGTTTGTAGCACTGACACAAATAATCAGTAGGCCAATATATTCTTTATATATATATATAACTTTTTCTTAGCAGCTTTTCAATATGCAGTTCATACTGGAAACGT
Organism: Sander vitreus; assembly: GCF_031162955.1. Taxonomy (NCBI): domain Eukaryota; kingdom Metazoa; phylum Chordata; class Actinopteri; order Perciformes; family Percidae; genus Sander; species Sander vitreus. Next base: position 14,812,213 of record NC_135864.1, read on the forward strand.
ATTAGGTACAGTAACTTCCTCACTGTGGTGACACAGCTAAAAAGAATATGCATTCCTATCTTATGAAGTTTATTTGCCAATGGCTTTCCAAAGTGCCAGGTACATTTTTGGTATTGCATCATTTCCTGTTAGTACACAATATTTAAGTATACTATTTTTGTATACTAACTGCAAAAAAAAAGAAGTATACAATGGGAATTGCAATATATTACATATTGTATACAATTAGCAGTATGGAAACCAGGACAAAGCGTATGTCATGAAACATTCCCTGGCATAGCGTCATCATTGACGGTTTTTATTGAACCTGTAGATCACTGTACTTTTTTTTAGGTTTTTGTGGCATTTCACTATTTTGAGTTTTCTATTAAATACAGTTTAGCCAAATTGAAAAGTGTTGGTTACTATGAGACAAATGTGCGTCTTCCTTTCCCTCTACACTTAAACATATATGAACCTGTTTTGCAAGCTGGTAGCTTAGGTAACTGTCACACACTCGCATGTTTCTGTGCAGTTTTCTTGAAAGATAAAAAAGAGATCTATAAAAATAGCTTGAGACTGAAAACTGACCACTTAATTGTGCAGTGTAAAAAACATCACGATTACTCGTTTTTGTAGGATTTTTTTCTCTAGAATTACAAATATATTGTGACGTATAGTCAATTGTTGTTCTGCAATTCACCCGATACCACAGAACAGCCTATAAAATGATGCCAATTCACCATGAGATCCTATCCTAAGATTACTACGGCACCACTGGCTTTAAATGGATGTAACGTTATGGATTGGATTTTTAAATCAGATTCATTTCCGTCTTTGGATAATAAAGTAACATTTGGATGGTGCAGGGCTCCGCAATCAGGTAGTATAAATCACACCCCAGTACAGCGTTTAAATGCTGTGATTAACTACCTAGCTATGAACAGTTGAAGGTGTGTGAGGTGACATCTGGTACCTGGAATGACTGCTGGTTGACCAGGCTGTAGACCAGGATGAACCCCTGTCCGTTCTTTATGTACAGATCTCTCATGGAGGCGAACTGCTCCGTCCCCGCAGTGTCGAGGATCTCCAGCACGGAGGGAGACGAGTCCACCTCGATCTCCTTTCGGTAAAAGTCCTCGATGGTCGGGTCGTATTTCTCGATAAAGGTGCCGGTGACAAACTGGACGGTCAGCGCGGACTTGCCGACGCCGCCGCTGCCCAGCACGACCACTTTGTATTCTTTCATTGGGGCGGTCAAGGCAGGCTAACTTAGCAGCTAACGACTTAGCCTCACTGTTATACTCGCTGCAGAAACATTTATCAGGCCTTTTAAAGAGCCAAGAAGCGAACTGACAAATGTTAGGCAATATACAATAACTTCTCTTCCTTCATATAAACCCGGGTGTAGCGCTCATACTCGTTGTTTTTCTTACGTTGCCTCGCTAGTTTAGCGAGTTAAAAGTTGATGTCCGTTGACGTTAACTCTGACGTAAGCTAGCGTTAAAGCTAGCTCGCTTCTGGCTAAATTCACGCTGTCCCATGCTCGAGCCTCAAACCTTTACATCCGATCTGTTAAACCACAGGTACCGGGGACTCATCGACGAACTTGCTGTCTAGCTACAGACAGCAAGTCACGGTAATACACATTACACTTCCTCTACAGACAGCATGCCAATTCCTGCACACACCATGGATGTGTTAAGAGAACGGCACGCACACACACACATACATACATACATACATACACACACACACACACACACACAAGCCCGCCGGTGTCGCAAAACGCAGCGCTGGTTATGTCCGTCCGTCCGGGCCTGGTTCTGGTTCCGGCGTCGGCAATCGTGCGTGCTATCGACGGACACACCACAGATTCAATATTATAATCCGAGGGTCCATTGGCTACAGTTTGTTGCTGCTCCAATGTATATCTGACTCTGTGTTGGGGAGGTTTGCTTACAGAAAGGAAAGCTTTTTCTACCAACTGATTTCCTGAAGCTAACCGTCTGGTTTCCGCTCACGACAACAAGACTTCCAGTGTGACTGTTTTCAAAATAAAAGCTCCGCTACATCAGAGTCAGAATGAGATGTATTGCCAATTTATGTTTTCACTTGCATGGAATTTGCTTTGGCGTGTTTGGTGCATACAATACACATATGAAAAATGAATAAACAATAGAGCAAAGTACTGCATCAGTCAAGAAAATAAATAAAGAATATAAATATTGCAATTAAAATATGTAGGCTACCTGTTTTAGAAAGACAAAGACGGCTGTACGTTTTTCAGCAGGGTGTGCAAAATTATTAATCAGGGTATGTACAAAGTTGTCATATATATATATAATATTCAGTATATATAATATGTGCAATGGTCAGGGATAAAAGTCCAGGATGTGTGTTACCGTAACATGTAATGATTCTGGATGGGGGGTTAAGAGTCTAACGTTATAGCAATGAGCCTGAATACTGGAAACATCACCATCACCAAGTTTAATTTGACCCTATGCAAAATTTAATTTCATGGTAGTCAGTTTTTGGACATGTTAATAATTTACTGAGGAGTGCCAAATGTACATGTTTAACCATGTATTGTTTGTTTACTGTTTATTTCAGTCAGATGTTTTGATTGGTCATGCAATAAAATCCCACAGGAAAAAGAAAAAAAAATACGAGATGAAAACATTTATTGATAAATGTCCATAGTTGTGTAGACGCATACCACATAACTGCAATGTTCCTAGTTTGTTTTTGGCTGGGGGAAAGTTTGTTGCCTGCCACAGACTTCCAATCCTCCCTCTCTCTCCTCTCTGTATTTCTACTGTCACTAAAAAAATAAAGGCAGTAATCTTAAAAAAAAAACTAATTATTATACTATATTACTGAATGATAAATGTTAAATGTATTGCTAAATGATAATTGTTAGTGTTCAACCTATACTTTGTTTATGCATTGTTTAAGCTTAAATGCTCTAAATTTCGGTGAGCAGATGTGTCACAGGAAGTGATTTATCTAACCGCCAGCTGAAAATCATGTGTTTTGCTGTCCTCCAGTGGATTATCTGCTCTCCCCTTGCTACAGTGATGTAGAAGTGTACGCCAAATGGTGTCAGTAAAGATCCAACAGGCTTGAAACTTTGAACCAGAGAGGCCAGTGAAAGACCTGTTATTACAATACTCTTCACAATGTATTAAAGATAAATTTAGGTTGCAATGATTCATGCTTTTGTTTCTTTTCAAAATATTCCAAAATGAATTTGTCAAAAATAAGTTGATTGTTTTGGTCTGATATGCAAACTTGCATACATCTTAACTAAACATTGTAGACTGGAGGGTTGTAGAAGGTGTAAGTATTGGCCTATATCATCACAAGTATTCACAAGTGATCAAGACGCTTTTTTAGAGGGCACATATCATATAAAAAAACTCATTGCATTAAAGTTTTTACCAGTAAGTTTTCCCTTGCAAGTAATTTGCCTTGGTGTATTTGGTGCATACAATAAACAAGGAATAAACAAGACAAAGAACTGCTACAGTTAAGAACATAAATACAGAATATTAAAAAGAAATGTTTTTGTAAAAAGACAACACACAAACACAAAATAACAAATATGTACAATGTAACTGTTTTAGAAAGGGAAATAAGGAAGGATGTACAGTTTATGGTTATAATATTGATCGGATGTGCAAAAATTCACAGTATATATAATATGTGCAATGGTCAGGGATAAAAGTCCAGGAAGTGCGTTTATGTATTGTGTAGTGACTGATGGTGGGGGGTTATGTCAGAGATTGTCAGTGGGGTCCCGGGCCTTGTTGATGAGGCCCAATGCAGTCAGGAAGAAATTCCTCCTGCGGGAGGGGAGTGTTTCAAAAAGTTTGTGACCCGGGTGGGAGGTATCGGCCACAATCTTTCCTGGCCGCCTCAGGGTCCTGGAGGTGTACAGATCCTGGAAGGACAGAAGATTGCAGCCAATGACCTTCTCAGCAGAGAGGATCAGAATCAGAAAGATTTACTGATGATACACTGCAGTCTGCCCTTGTTCTTGGCAGTGGCAGCAGCGTACCAGATGATGACGGAGGAGGTAAGGACGGATTTGATGAGGGCAGTGTAGAAGTGCACCATCATTGAACTTCTTCAGCTGCCACAGGAAGTACATCCTCTGTTGTGCCTTTTTAATGGAGGAGCTGATGTTCAGCTCCCACTTAAGGTCCTGTGAGATGGTGGAGCCCAGGAAGCAGAAGGACACTAGCCTTGAAATCCAGACTCAAATCCGAAAGATTAAGGGTCTGGCTATGAGTAATGAAAATGGCCCAACTCGAGGGGCGGCACCAAGCATGAATTTGAAAATATCACTGCACGCAATTGGATAACACAACGACCAATGTTTACTGACTGATTCCGGACATTGACATCGCAGCGCTGTCGTCATCTGTTTAGCTTGTCTCTCGTCTCATCTATGTGATTGGTGCAGCTAGGCTCCAAGGGCATGGGTAATGAGCATCATTACTCATTGCCAGAGTGACTCACTGAGCAAATTCAATTGTGCTCTCGCGAGAACTCTGGATTTCCAGGGTAGAAGGACACCACAGTGTTGACTACAGACCTGTTGGCTCTGTAAGCGGACTGCAGGGGGTCCAGGATTGGGTTGGTGAGGGTTCTGAGGTGTGACAGAACAAGGTGCTCAAAAGACTTCACAACCACAGAGGTCAGGGCGACGGGTCTGTAGTCATTCAGTCCTGTGATCCTTGTGTTTTTGGGGACAGGGATGATAGAGGAGGACTTGAAGCAGGCTGGTACATGGCATGTCTCCAGTGAGGTGTTAAAGATGTCTGTGAACACAGCTGATCAGCGCAGTGCTCCTGTTACGGTGGAATGACAATTTGAACCCAAATGCAGACAGAACTCAAAGCCAGGGGTGTACATGATAACAAGGTTTATTTGAATATACTCAAGTGGGGCAGAGTCCAAGTTTTCAGGAGGGGGCAGGTCTGAGTTAGTCGGAGAGAGAGCGGGGTAGTGCAGAGGGGGCAGATGAGGAAGCTTGTGGCGGCATCCAGTGAATGAGATTTCTGGTTTTGAGTGGAGTGGTGGCAGAGTCAGGTCCAAATGGCAAACTGCAGGCACAAGAGACAGGATTAGAGGTTGAAACACACAAGTAGAACAAATGAGCAAAGTTGGATGGACCGTGACTAACTGTCAAAGTATTATCCACTGATGAGAAGCAGCTGGACCCCTGACTCCCGCACACCTGTATCCACCCCTGCAATTAAGACACGAGAGAGAGAGAGAGAGAGAGAGAGAGAGAGAGAGAGAGAGAGAGAGAGAGAGAGAGAGAGAGAGAGAGAGAGAGAGAGCACTGCTACACAGAGGCAGCGGGCCTGACAGTTTCAGGGTGGAGGGACAGACAGAGTCTGGTCTGGCTGCTTTGTGGGTGTTCTATCTTCTAAACAGTATGGTAACTTCACTTTTGTGAATGGAGATGGTTGTTATCAGATTTGGCTCCCCTTCCTATGTCAAATGCAGGCTCATTAATATACCGCCATCTGATTATCTTCACCTATGGCTTGAGAACTATACCTTTGCAAAGGTGCACCATATTTTTCTTGTAAGCCAATCAGAACAGACTGGTCTTTTCAGGAAGGGGCTTAAAGAGATGGGCGCTAAAATTGAGCGTTTCAGACAGAGGGGGAATACAGGTATATTCAGACAGACAGTATACAAAAAAATAATGTTTTTTTGAACATTAAAACGTGTAAACCATGTTCTAGTAGAAACCCCAAATAGAAGTATCAACCTGAAAATGAGCATATATCTCTTTAACTGAGTGGACTTGCAGTTTCCTAGACAATATTTTCATATACTGCAAGTCTATTTTCATGAGACATTCATGACTTCCACTGTAAATATAACCTTTAGTCATATAGATAACATCAAGTCATACACAGGTGAAAACAAACAATGCAGGAGACAAATAGAAAATGTCTCTTTAAAGGTGACACAAAAAGATAATGAACAACAAAACATACCACAAGAGGATCACAATTATGTGTTTTATTAAAGGTCAAACAGAAATCGCAGAACTCATCATAGGCACAGTAACTTACTCTTAATAGCTATACACTGCAAAATAAATTGGCATGTAGCACAGCAGCACATACAAGCACCACAAGCAGAAAACAGAGTGAAACGATAGATGACTAAGAAACAGCAGTCACTCTCACATCTGTCCTAGAGTGTCAGAGAGAGTTTTTCATATGGCTTAGTCCTGAACAGTCTTTGGCCCTCGTCATCTTCTATGGGTTGCCATTCAGTCTGCGATTGTACCATGGATGTATTAGGATTTTACCCAATTTAATAATGACTCAGCAACAAAGGATTTTAAATAAAGGGAATAGTCTTACACACACATGTGCTGTTTAAGTCAATTTAAATGTAAAGTGTAAAAGAAAACTACATCTTGCATGATAAAGGCACAATTACAAACAAATCATTTTAAAATAATGGCAACAATAAATCAATTTCAAAACAAAGTCACAGTCTTATTTACTCGTTTGTCACTGGAAACCCACAGTATGTTAAGTCCACTCCACATGTGGAGTCAGAGGGCTGTGAACTGATTCACCAGGATGACTCAGTCAATCCACCACTAGGACCTAAGTGCCATGGCAACAAAATCGCTGGCTTTAATAGCAATTGAAGGACGTCACATGTCCAAATCTGCAGGAACAGAGTTGTGTAAGGATGTTGCTGCTGCTGCAATAGCATTGGAAAACCAGGTTGTTTGCAGTTTTAACTAAAATCCTGAGGAGAATTCAGATGTATTGTTGTTTTGGATGATGACAACAAGGGAGCAAAGAATAACTCATTTCACAAAATGACAAAAGTCAAGTGAATTCAAAACCCTGTGAATACATCTCACATCCATGTGCCTCTATAGGCTGAGCTCTATATATGCTCCTCTTTTCTTCCTGGCTGCTTTTCAGCCTGCAGGTGGAGCTACTCTATGCTTTTTGGGTACATTACTGGAGAGAGGAATGCACCTGCATTCATGTATTCTTGATGAGCATTTAAGACCAAGAGTTAGCACTGGTTTATTATATATATTCCAGACTGACTGTTTCTTCTAATCCACCTCTCTTGTTTGATAACAGGGTCAGATATTACAGTAAATTCACTGAAAAAAAGCCTTTTTGAAAGCAAAGCATTCATGATTTACAGCTAGGCAAAGTCATGCTTGGCAAAGAACAGAGCTCTAGCTAACAAACAAACAATAGGACAGATATCTCAAAGCAATCTTTTTATACCGTAATAAAATGATAGACATACTCATATCATTAACAATACACTGATTGGATTTGTCATCAACTCTTTCATCTATATTTATTCAAAATAAATTTTGAGTATTTTGACATAGTTATGTACATAAGTGCAAACAAGGTGAACATCACACATTCGTATACACCTTAGCAAGGATCGACATCACCCAGCACAGCTGGGCAGAAAGAGACCTCTGAACCACCCTCTTGGCCAAACTGAAACAGAACTCACTAATACAAGCTCAGCCCCCATACAGACACACCTGAACAAGGGCCATCCAGTCTGCAGGAGGTGAACAGTGAGAAATGCTGACTAGTTTGATTTTACAGAAAAAGATGAAGATCTTTCAATAAGTCCAAAAGCCTCTTTACCTTCCTGACAGATAGGTGTTTGCTTTAAAATCCAAAGTCCATTCTTATTTCTCAAAAACACCATGTACAAGAACAAAAAAAATAAAAATGAATGTCAAACAAACAAAACAAAACAAACACCTGATCTCCCCTAAGGACCTTTGGATATTACAAGGATTTAAGTTTCCCATACAAAATACTTAATTGCGTTGCAACAACAAGACAAACTAATTAGACATTCCCTTTTTGAATAAGTTAGTGATGTTATTTATTTCAAATAACGTGAAAAAAAAATCACAATTAGGGTAATAGAAAGGTAGCCATGTTGTCATTTTGTTGCCATAGCAACAGCTATTACCAATAACAATGACTCCATCATTGTGTACAAATGATTTTCATATTATATTTTTTTTCTTCTTGGTTTACACAAACTATTAACTATGTATAAATGATTTTTTTTTATTTCCATGCTGTCTTTTTTATGTCAGTTAAAAAAAAAGAAGAAGCTTAACTTACCATTAATACATGTCACTTTCATACACAGCTATCACATCTTTATACAGTGATCAAGAAATAAGGCCCTTTGTTTGTGGCCCGGGCAAAAGAAGTATGCTCAGGACCGAATTAACTGTCCACATGCTAAAGGATCTGGTCACTTGACACAATGATCAGAGCATTTTGCATATTTCAGAGTTATGATTCATGACTGTATAGGAAAAACTACAGTGAGGCCTAAAGGAAATCAAGTACAAGAGAATGAGAAAGGGAAAGATGTAAAAACAAAATTTTCTCATGCCACACCGCAATTCCCCTAACTAACATACTCTTGTGCATCAATACATATGTCTAAATGTACTTAAAAATTCAAATGCCTTCAGAGGCACATTTTGTTAATCAAGTATTCCGTTTGTTTTTTTCCAGCTGGAAAGCAGTTAATGAAGGCATAATGATGTGAAGGGGGGGGGAGTGAGACGAAGGCTAGAGGGAGGGGTTTTCTTGGCTGGACAAAGCTAGTCTTTAAAAAAGCTGTAAGATTTAGACAAACTAAATTGTCAGGACATTCGAATCATCAATTTCATCGAGTAGGAGAGACATATTTCTGTTGAAAGACTTCAAAGACTTGTGAAAATGTAGCTACTCAACACACTCAAAAACAGGGGTAAAGGAGAAGTACATTTCTCTACCAAAAAAAAATGTGTTTACAGATGTACGATTATAGGCATTTAACAGGCGACAAAATGTTTGATCCACCATGGAGATAAAAAGCAAATGACAGTTTAAATAAATAATTCTGCATTTTGGGAAACATGCTTATTGACTTTCCTTTAGAAGGTTAGACAAGAACATTAATATCAATCTCCCGTCTGTGCAGTAAATATGAAGATTGAACCAGAAGACAGTTTTTATGAGCTTAGCTCAGCATAAAGACTGGAAACGGGTATAAGCGAGCTTAGCTCTGTCCAAAGTAGAATGAGAGCAGTATATCGGCCAATATTAGTTTATTGTAGATATATCGTATTGGTATTTATGTCATGTGTACAGAAATGCCAAATTAGGTTTGACGTAATTTATAAAGCTACAAATCGAGCTTGAGATTGAGTCATCGCCAAGCTCGTCGAGTTGTTTTTACATTTCTGATTAAACAAACAAGATACAATGTGGTAATGAGTGAGTTTTAGAGATGCTGTTATGTGTATTTTAGCCATATCTATTCTAGAACAGTCTTTATTCTAAGCTAAGTTTCTGCAGATTCAAGGTTCATATTTAGCAAAAACATGAGAACAGAATCGGTCTTCTCATCTAACTCGGAAATAAAACAAATAAGCGCACTGTTCCTTTAAGAGACACATTGATACCAATTCAATGTGAACTTAAGGTAGCACAATGATTGGGGCTCCCAGATGGTAAAAGGCATTCACCCATCCAAACCAGGGTCAATTCCAGGGAGCTGTACTTCCATGTCGCCCCCATTGAACACAGTTGGCTGTGTTAATGGGTGGTAACTGGTGAGGGATTACATCTTTGTCGCAGCACTACCAACTCCTACTGGGTGGTCTGTCTACACTATTGCTTCTGTGTACAGCCCCTCCAGTGGAAAAACAAATGCTAAAAAAGGGTAGCATGTAAATGTCTTAAATTTTTCCCCACGATTATACCATTGTTTATAGGTGCATTTTGGGTACTTTCCAAGGGAGAGGTACGACAACTGACAAGCAATAAATGGTACTGGGATGTACCTGTACGGTGTACATTTGTACTTAAAAAAGTACAATTCTGCTCTACCTTTTCTGGGAGTGAAAGATATTTCTAAAAGTAGTCACACCATCCATTGACATTAAATATAAATCTATATAACAATACACATTTTAATTTTGAATATGTCTTAACACAGTATCAGCATGGTACCTATGTGACCTCAGAAATAGTCTATACTGTATATAGTGAATCATTACATTTCAACATGCCTGTCTTTTAGAAGGGCATGTGTAGAGTTTTTGCATTAGATACATTCACGACACAATAACATTATTTAAAATGAATAATGTTCAGTGGCAAATGCCATAATATCTGCAGCATTTACAACTAAACAAGTATGTAATCCATTGTCTTTTTCAACACACTTAAGTATGCACACAACTCACTGATCTATTTCTGAACATTAACGATAAGACAGCACAGCTGTCTCAGAGAAGAAACTAGTACAGATGTGATTTACTCTTATACTAACACTCCAAATAACATATCTATCTTTGAGCACTGGTCTGTTCTTACAGTGTATTGACAGTGGTGGGTTGAGGAGACTTAAAAGAGGCACATTTGAATTTGGATAAAAGTTATTTCAGCCCGGTTTCCAGGCTGTTACGTTCAATTTTTCGCACCTAAAGCAATTCCTTACAGACATTTGAAAACCAAATATCCAACTGGTTTATAATTTCTTACCATCAGACATCAAACAGGTGATTTATTCCTCCATCTCCTGACTTTACCATAAATCAGTTCTGGCTATAAACTGGTGTGGCTGCAATATTCAGAGTCTGACTACTTTTGACAAAAAGGACACATCAGTAGAAAAGACGACACATTATAAAGTCAGACAGGACATTTTCAAGTTCTAAGCTTTCTCCCTGAAGAGCCATAAAACATAAAAATCTTGTGCCACGTGTTCAATCCAAAAGCCGCATGAAAGAAGAGAATTACACAAACAAATTGCCTTTTTACGTAAAACACATCTCTGAGTTTGAGAGGGAGACATTCATTTAGAGGAATTATTTAGGTATTGCATTAAATGGGGCAGCTACTTGCATATACCATCCACGACTTGGCACATGCAGACTTTAGGCACAACAACAGGAAACAAATCCAGCTCCCATCTTGTGCAATAACTCTAACATCAGGTGTAAAAGTTGAAGAAGTGCCAATTATAAAAGTCTGTAATCTTAGATCTGACTCTCATCGCGTGATGAATTATCATTTTGTCTTTACTGTGATTTCAGGTGAGTTGAACACAGGAAATCTGGGGTTGTGGGGGAGGCCAAGAAGTGAACTTGACTACACCTGGAGATTGTCATTCTTTTACACCATGTTTCGATATCAAATCATGGAGGAAACAGGACAAACAAACGTTCCTTTTCAGTCATTAGACAATGACCCATCACAGCCATGACTAAAGATACTACATCACTTAAATTCAACTGTTTTAATAACATGACCTCACCTGCTTTAAGGCAGTTTGTTTCTTAAATCAAGAAAGGCGCATTCTTAAAAATCTCTCAACTCAGCCCCTTTAGTATAGAAGTGATTAAATGCTAATGTTATGTCACTCTTTCAATTTGTAGTTCCTTAAGATTGTTGCATTACATAAAAAGTAATGTCTCATATGATGCTATTATCCAGTACCAGATACTGACTGTGAAACTGGGAGACAAGAAAACGTTTCAAATCATACTTAACATTCATGAAACAATATAAATTTAAAGTGGCGATCACTGTTGTTTTAGTTTTAAAATAGGAGCTAAAAGTTGATACATAGTATTTTTGTAACAACAAATATTGCCTTTAATTGCAGATAACAACATATTTCAATGTATGCTGTCAAGTGTTTTGAATTATTTTGGGAAACTAAGTCTCCTCTGCAGCTGAGCAGATAAATCAAAGGCACAAACAAATGAACAACTCGTTGGCGTTTCATCAGGCAAGATGAGACCATGAGAACAAACTGAATGGTATACATGGTACGACACAAATGTTACATTTGTAGCCATCTTTAAAGGTAAACATGACATGATATGAAACACTATTTTGACAACACATACTGGTTGCAGACCAGCAACAGGTCTGTTTGTCACTCAAATGGTCTCAGTTTCCAGTATTAGCTTTTCAGAGTTCCTGACTTTGGAACAGTCAAAAGTGTTCGGTCGCCTCATGTGATGGCTCCAACCTATTAAGAATATTTAGTCTTAAATGTGTGTGTGTGTGTGTGTGTGTGTGTGTGTGTGTGTGTGTGTGTGTGTGTGTGTGTGTGTGTGCGTGTGCGCACACACACACATGTGTGTGCACATGTCTGCTGCACTTTTAAGGTGTGGGCATGTATGGCTGTAAGAACGAGGGAGCTCTATTGCTCAGCCTGATCAAGTCAGTATGCATCAAGATGGCTGCTTTAATGCAACAGTAATACGTCCGGGCTTGTATTGCGTGAACCATCGCAGCTTTCTTACGTTCATAATATCTTATAAGAAGTTTGACACTCAGTCAGTGTGCACTGTAGGCGAGGCACATATTTGCTGCATTCAGAAAAGATGACCACCCTGGTAGTGCGCAGGTAACAGGGACTTTAACTGGAGTTTCGGGAAAGGTTTACTGAGTTAAGTGCCACAGGAGCCGCCACCAGCAGTTTGGGGACAGGACAGTAATGGGTTTCCATGGGAATGCACTGGAGCTCCACTGGATCAGGAGTTAGAAGCTCGGAGGGGTCTAATGGAAAAGAGAAAAGGAGGGATGAAAGGATGAGCAGTGAATTCACACTTCAAAACAGTAAGATGCAGTGACTCAGTAACATTACATTAATATTTATAATGTAAAGCAAGTATTTAAGCTAAGACTTGAGACTATTAGGTTTTCAAATAACTACCACAGGATATGGTCAAGGTGCAATAAGACAATGTATTTTTGAATAATTGTTACTATCATTTTTTGAATATAGCCATTATATTAGAGTAAAGAAATCTACCAAATTATGTGGATTAGGATTTTCCTTCTGAATTTCTTCCTTTATTCTAGGTTTAAAAAAGCATTCAGACCATTAAAAGAATGTAAATCTCTCCATTAGAAACCAAGTTGCACTAAAATGGGATTGGTGGTTAACAACTCCTTAAAGTAAATACAAATAATATCAACATAGCACACTGTATATTGGCAATATATATATATATATAGCAAAGATATTTTCCTATATTGCTCAGCCAAAGGCAACTGCTAAACCTCCTTACTGTTTAGAGAATTTTGCCATGAAATGTGTCCCAATCTGTATGATAGAAGACTGTATATTAAAGGGAATTTACTTAAAAGAAGAGGAGAGTTGTGGGTTGGATCGAGGGGAGGGGGAATTTGTTAACTGTACAACTTGTGAGTGCAAAAAATCCAAAAAGAAATTGTTAAAAGAAAGAAAAAAAAGAAGAGGAGAAGCATTTAAATTATAACAGGGTTGCTACCGATGCCAGACCACATACTGTACGTCCATAGATTACATAGGAGACTGAGACAGACAGTGGGGCATGATACACCAAACTATGACATATAGATGAAAAGAGATACCTATTTTAACTGTTATCACTTGCTCCGACTACAACAAAGTGGAAAGTGAAGACAGATGAAATGTGAACATAAAACACTACAGGCAGGTGTTTCTTTAACATGATGAAAGAAGACTACGTATAGGACTCGAACCTACTGAGCTAAAAAATAAAAGAGAACTGAAACGAAAGAGCAAACCTGATTCGAGGCGGCAGATTCAGCGAAAGGAACATTGGTGACTGGCGTCGAAGCTGACGAAACAGTGGAGGTGGTGGCACCGTGCATCATGGGAACTTTTATTCAGGCGAGTCAGACGAAAGACAGAGGACGAGGATGTGGGCGGGGAGGAGGAGGAGGAAGGGGGGGGACAGGAATGATATGGTTACCATGGCAAAATGTGTCGGATAAAAAGTCAAGTGATATTGCCAGGATGAACAAATATCAAGACACATGCAAACAAAATAAGAGATAAATTACATATTTAATCAGCCAACCGGTTAAAAATAAAATAAAATGCACTGTTTCACCAAAAATGGTAGTTAAACAAACAAGGCAATACACAGTCATACAATCTAATCAGAGAGTATCTGATATATTGTATACAAATGGACAGGGCATGTGTATGGAGAGAGCAAATGATCCATAAGAAACGAAAAACCTTTTTTAATAATGTCACAGCTTCAATGTGACAGTAGTGTATCTCTTCTTTAGAAAGAGTCTAAAGCAGTCTGTGAGTTGATAATCATAATTTCGGGATTGTGTCAGATTTAGTGACTGATTGGCTTTGCAAGATACATTTTAACATCTCACTTTCACTTTGTATTCACTTCATACATGTCTAGAGATGAAGGGGGTTTAGACAAAGACAGCACCAATATAATTTCACACTAGTGTGTTCTGCTTTTTCATTTTCAATTTAATTAATAATATCCAAAGCATGTAGGTAAAAGGAGCTACCAAAGATAAGGTCTATTTTTTGGGGTGAATTAAAGAAAACTCAAGTTTACAAGTCACTGGAAGCACTACTAACCCTGAAAACGGATACATTAAGTCGTCTTTTTCGAGTTTGGCAAGTCTGAGAAAATAAACCCTTATGATGTCAGGAGGGGTATTTATTTTTTAAAGCCTTTGTACATCCACACAGGTGTTTCAATAATGTTGCCTAATTAGACCTCTTCTCAGGACTGTGTGGACGAATTCAACTGCGTTTAATAAACATCTCACTTACATTTCTGCTGGTTTTGTTGTACTTTGTACATACACTGTTATCATTGCTATAATAATACATAGAGTTTGATAACTTACACCTGACCAAAGATCTAATCAACCCGAGTGATTAAAAACACCTGTGTGGGTGTGCAGAGCCTTTAAAAGAAGCTTCCCATACTACCATACTATTTAGTATGCCAGAAAAAGATTTAGTATGTCAAATACAGTATGCCAAAAATACTAGGATGTCCTACTGTATCCGGTCAGATTTTACAGTATGCATGCCAGCATGTTTTTCTGGCTATTCTGACCCAGAATCCTTTGCGCAGAGGGTCAAAGTTCAAGGCGCAATGTTATGAAGTAGTATGTCCCAATTGTATGCATACTGCATGCAACAGTACATACTTTGTAAGGGTAGCTACACCACGTTCTAAGAGTAAATAGAAAAAGTATGCAATTTGGAACTCCGCCCTTGGCTGTATTCTAAACCGCCTAGAATACTAGCAGTACGTGCTGATTTGGCCAAAATATAGCATTTAGTATGCAAACAAAAGGAAAATCTCCAGTATGCATCGGACAAGTATACCTCGCCTACAGTGTCCCACAATGCAAAGTGCTGGAACAACCGTGTTGACTTCCGCTTTCCAAAACTGGAAACTGTCCAAGCTTGGACCAGCATACAGCAAAATAAATCAATTTAACAGTTTCATACTGCATACTACTAATGACATATGGCGTTTGTCGGTAGTATGCAATAGGCGGTTTCAAATACAGACCTTATCTTCTAAACTTTGCAAGTGGCATGCATTTACCAGGTATGGAGAATAGAGATGCTTTTGGATGCATTATGGGAAATGTAGGATCTGGTGTTTTGGACCCTACACAAGGCACTAAAAATCAGGATATCTCGACCTCTGCTGCTAACCCTTTAATCTATCTCTTAACACATCCTGATTTAAAAAAAATTATATTTTTATGTATGAGTTGTCACTAACCCTAACCCAAGGACCAAAATGGAAATAAGCATACTAGCTTTCTTGAGTTATCCTTAAAAAAAAATTTGAAAATTTGTTCACAGGGCCCATATCCTGTATTTATTTTTTTTAATTTAATTTTAATTAACAAAAAAAAGCAATCAATCAATTTCATTGTGGTTTATGCACCAACAGTCACATTTGTTCTGCCTTCTGAGTTTATACTTTTACTGACAGCTAAATTATTTTCCAAATGTATATTATTATCATATCAGCATGCAGCAGTGGTAAATGTAATATAGATGGACACACACACACACACACACACACACACACACACACACACACACACACACACACACACACACACACACACACATCCACAAGATTTGTGGATTGATGAGAGATCTGCAATTAAAATCAGCATCGCCACAACTGACACTGTTTCTTCCTTTTCTATGTGTGTCATGATTCTGATAGGTCTTGATTATTTCAGAAGCATATAATATATTTTTGAATCATTGTTACCACCTCAGCACTAGATTATCACAGATAAGAAGCCTGGCTCACTGGTCTGGATAGACTTAAATAAACATGTTTAATGAGTAAATTGTTCAAAAAAGTAGCTGCGTTGTACTTGTACAAACTACTACTAATAATAATAATAAACTAATATTTTATTATTTTTTAGTATCAGTTTTGTGAATATTTTCCTCACACAGCTTCAATGAAAACTGGGAATCACTGCTTTACACCTGACTCAATTAAGACCTGTTTATCTTAGTTTCTGGGAGGTTTAAGGGGGCTGATACAGGCCAGGCCTACAGGGAGTGCCCTCACCACACAGTCCAGGCACTGGGGTTTTCATAATTCCTATAGCACACATACAGTTTACACACGCATGCACACACACCAGGCATGCTCGCACATAGACATAAATGAATTACTTGCTTACACAAAAACAATGACTTGTTAAACAAACAGGACATCAATGTGTTTGAAGACAATATACATGATGCATTGAAGAAGACAATGGGCTGAAAGCTCCAAAATGAAAGTCTGTTTGGGCCATATGGTCTAAATAGGGATCAAATGTGATGCATAACCGATCATAGGAAAGTGACAACTTTCTTCAAGTTAATTATACTGTACGGGTATGAATTAAAACTAATGCATTGAAACCCTAATACACTATGGCTTTGGAAAGTTGTGCTGTAACTGTAACTGTAAAACATACATGATTTGTAGTTAATTGGAACAAAAACTTGCTAACCAGTATGGTCATGTTTCAATTAATCCATCAATCATTCAATAAGGCCGCCTGTCCACTGCAACATACAGTATAGTTACGGATCTCCAGCTATGATACAGCTGACCTACCAATGTCTCCTGAGGGCATCATGCACAGAACAGAGCCTGTCACATTATGTATAGAAACAAAACAAGAGATGGATGAGAGCAGAGGAGAAGGACAGCAGGAGGAGAACAAAAAGAAAACAAGGAGAAAGAGTTGTGGTAAAGAAAAAGGTGTAATCGGCAACAGCAGGTCGAGGCGAGTCAACAGGTTCAGGTCAGTGCAGGTAACACAAGCGACATCGAGGTTGTCACAGATAGAGCACACGTGTGCCGGCACTCAAACACACACAAGACATTGAGGCTTTAATCAGTATTAGTATATTGTAGAAGTGGTATTTCAAAGCAGAAATACATGAAGATAAAATGTGCATGAATATATTCAGCACAGAGCAGGTATGTGGGTGTTTTGCTGTAGACCTTAGTGTTGTATAATTTAGGCATGTTGCATATCAATAATTCATGTCTGAAAGCCTTCAAGCATTTCACTAACCACTGTTTGCTTACAGTTAACATGACAAGACACCCGCAAGTGTTTCTTGTTTCATTATGTTTTAAATATATGTTAAGAAAATGCATTTTCATAACACTATTTTATGTCCCTATAAGGTTTCTTTTTTCACTGGCTCATCTTTGGTTTAATCAGTGACTCTTTATTCAATTCAATCAATTAATTATTTAATCTATGAAAGGTTAGACAATGGTACATTGACAAACCCAGATATTCAAGTTAATTTATATGTATATAAAACAGACAAAATTGAACCAGTAAATATTCAGTATTTTTGCTTGATAAATAAGTTCAACGATTAAGCGGTTTTAGAAATAGTTGGCAATGAATTCTTTGTCAATCAACAAATCAATTACTCGACTAATTGTTTCAGTGATTTTATCCAATAAACAGTGATTATACATTTCCAGCCAACCCATCCTTCAAATCTAAATTAAACCCTTTACATCAAGTCTCTGCTGATTGTTAAGTAACAACCAGACAGCCAGTTTAATGCAAAAACACATGAAAACCAAAACAATCTCAAAATCATGTCAGAGGACCTTACATATGGTTGAGAGTAGTAGGCCTGGTGTTGGCTATCTCCTCTCACTTTCTTTCTTTACGCTGCCAGCTGCTACTTACATGAAAAAACATGCAACTTTGCTTTTAAATCAAAGAACCTCCAGGAACCTGCAATGCATGCACCCACCAATCCATGCACAAACAGTCCCACATAATGGCTCGACTCTGATGTGTTTATAGTCTGCTTTTTTGGAGTGATTACTGTAATGTAACTTTGCTTTGGCTTCAACAGCTCTCGTCACACGTCAAGCCAGAGTGGAGCAAATGCAATCACACAACAGATAGTGTAGAAGTGATAGAAGGAGTAAAGGCAAATGGTTACACTGTAGAGAAGCCACAGCATGCATAATGTTGCAACTACACCTGTAACTCCCTGTATTCCACAATATCACCTAGTCGCCTCACATAAAAACCCTTGCATTCAGTCTGCCCAGAATCAAGCTCCATGATTCCAGTTTACCTCATTCATGTATGGTAACTGTATGGGCTGTGTTTCAGTGTGTGTGTGTGTGTGTGTGTGTAGAGACTCACCACTGGGGATGAAGGCTGTCTGCTGGAGCTGCATGTTAGCCAGGGCTTGCTGGTAGTGGAACATGCTGGGGTTGAAGACGGTGGCAGCAGCTCCGTTGCTCTTCTCTAAGATCGACCTCTTTGGTAGTGGCTGCATGGCACCTGGAGGCAGAGCCTGCAAGGAGAAGAGAATGGGCTCTTTAGAATCGACATCCAGTCGGCATGGATGTTTCTGTTTACCACCACAAGAGGACACTGCCGTATCTCAGATTATCTGAAGTGATGTAGGACAGCCCAGAGGTCAGGCCATGAGCGAAATGGGATTGCTATGATTTCATTCACTGATAGGGCCGGGGATGAAACATCAAACTGCAGTGGAACATAACTAAGATGAGAGATGTGCTACCTTTTTTTCAGTTTTTGGAACATGCCTATTGGATTTTGGGTTTTGCACTCTACCAAGATTATTCATTGTTGAAGCATAACCTCCTTTTTTTTTTAACTAAGATAAACATTTGCTCATAACAGGGAAATATAACATGAATACACACATAGATATCATATTTTATTTCAAAATTATATTTGTTCTTAATTAATTTAACATTAAATCAGTGAATAGTAACAGCAACAAAAACCGAATGAATGCCAGAATATATAAACTTTGGGTACAAAATGTGTCTAATTCCTTTCATTCTACTATTGTGCATATTTTTCTAACAGTGTCTTTCTTGTTTTTCGGCATCAGCACTGAAGATTGACCTGATTATGTTACAGCTGCTCGCAATGCTAACTTTAGCCCTTGTAGCTGAAAGTACAGGCTCAGGCTCAGGGACATGCATGGTAGCAGACATTCATGAAAAAACATAATCCTGGCTGAGGGATACTGTGATACTCTGATCCTTCATTCCATCAGTAAACAATATCCATTAGGGGACAAGAAAATCTTCTACTGTTTCACTGCTATGTTAAGCAGATATGGTGAACTTTTGAAAAGGGGAGTATTGGTTTACACCTGTGTGTATTTAGCATATCATAGAACATCATTTTATGTTTATTTTTTCTGTAAAAAGAACAAAGAGTTCTCAGTATTTGGACTCACCAAGCCTGTGGACGCTGTGTTGTGACTGGCTTGGTGCTGTGCAGCCTTGATCCGGGCCTGCAGGTGAGCTGGGGGATGGAAGTACTTGCACTTGTCTCGGCTGCAGCGACCTTTAATGTAGTCCATGCAGACGATGACTGAGTTCTCGCTGCAGTCCACCATGCCGGCCTCTAGAGGGTGAGCGTAGCGGCAGTCGCTCTCGCCTCGCGTGCAGTTACCACGCTGGAATTCTCGACAAACCTGGGAGGGGCAGCAGGAACACTGATCAACATTTACCTTTCATCATACTTTGGCCAAACATAGAAACACAACAACTGCGTGCAGGCTGCATACCTCCAGCTTGTCTGTGCGCATATGTTTTTGTGCAGAGGTACCGTTGCCCATGGCTGCCAGGCCGGTGGGACTCCCAGGGACCAGCAGGGGAGTACTGGGCAGCAGCTCAGACATCAAGCCCATGCCTGGGCCCATGTGGCTCAGATATGGACTGAATGCCATACTGGGACATGTTGCCAGGGAGGGTGTCATTGGGAATGTTGTCTTAAGGAGGGAGAGAAAGGCAGAGATGGGACAGAAAAAACATGTTATGACAGAGCTTTCTCTGGCTTTTGTGAATGATTTGGTAGCAACATTATCAATGCTGTAGGTTTTCTACTGCAATGAGAACCATGCATGAACCAATGCAGTTGCCTATATCTATGCTACTACTACTTTAAACATTAATAAAACCTGCACATGAGTAATATATAAAAGATTTTGCATGTCAAGTTTCAAATTTCCTTATAAAACGCAAAATAAGATCAAGCTACCTTCACTGTTGCTAAATAAAACTTCTCTGCATCATAATCTACTTTGTGCAAGAGTTTTAACCAAAGATATGACAAAAACAAAAATAAACAAAAACTGATGTGTAACATGGCAATTATTAATCATTTTTTAATTAATTTAAAAACATGTCTGTATATAATTCACACTGTAAGGAAGCCATATTATTCCCTATATTATCTTTATTGGAGGACAAAAGTTAGAAGAAATTTCATAACTTGATGCCAGCACTAGCAGAGAGTTAAATATTATTCTATTATTACAAAATAACTGCCACTCCGTTGCTGGAAAAACATCACTCAAAGTCCACTGAGTGCAGTTAGTATTTTGATAAATAAACAACATTTTTGAACACACTGCATTATTTGAAAAGTCGTCGTTTTAGTGTGGGCTGCTCACTATGGGCTGCAACTGTGCTCCAGGCAGCATGAACTGCATCTGTTGAGCCAACATGGCTGCTGCGGCCTTCTGCTGGATCAGGTTGTTCCTCCCGTTAATCTCCAGCTGGGTTTTCAGGTGTGGCGGTGGGTGCAGGTATTTACAGTTCTCACGGGAGCAGCGCCCCTGAGGAGGGGAGAGGCGGGAAGAGAGATGAGAGTGTGAGCAGACCGACGGGGTGACACTGAGAATAATGTGACACTAAATCAATCAGGGTGTGCCTTAACATAGAAAGCTCACCTTAGGCAGTAACTCATATAAGTTTAGCAAAGCACTTATCAATATGATAAAGTTCAATTTGTCAAACTAAATATCAAGAGTCAAGCGTGTTTACAGAGCAGAACTACAAAGTATGTACAGTATATTCTGGTGAAATAAACCACTTTCTAAAAGTGTTCATCATTAAAATTATGTAATCGGAGTAAACAAACAATCTGAGAAAAACAGAAATGTAGAAATTGAATTGCCGTCATTTAAAGTTGTTTCCACAAGCAAATGATTTTGATCATTAAGCTACAGTCAATCTGTACTTAACATTTTATACTGTTAACAACTTTTTTTTTAAAGCAATGTGAAATGACAGGTGGAGTATTTGAGACCGCTTTAGATTTTTTCACATCAGACAAAAGATGAACCTCGCTGACAACAGATAAAGCTGGAGAGTGAAAACACATGCTCGACTCTCACCGTCCTGTACGACGGATTCTGTATCTCTACCTGGTAGTTATCAGTCAGTCGATAAATAAGTGACTTTACAGGAAGAGAAAAACGATACATAATACAAGTATATGTGACTGACTGCAGCAGATGCACTTGTTTGGTTCAAAGAAGAGCTAAAATGGGATTAAATGGAGAATAGAGACTAGTTATCTTATTTTCTTTGTAATAACGTTTTGTTTACTTGCATTTGCACTAAAACTTGCATAATACTGTCAGTGGTGGTGGCAGTATTCAAAGCCTTTAAGCCCTTAAGTAAAAGTAGCAACACCACAAAAGGATACACAAGAAAAAGTCCTGCTTTCAAACTTAAACAAAAGTATGTAGTATTATCAGCTTAATGTACTTAAAAGTATCAAAAGTACTAAATGCAGAAAAATGGCCCCTGTGAATGTTACACAATTATATATTATTATTAGATTAGATGTCAGCAGCTTTTTACTGTTTTAGCTAAAGATATATAACAATGCAACATATCTTATAAGCTCATCATATATTTTATATGTAAAGTATTACATAATCAAGTAAAGAAATGCTAGAAATGTCAAACATACGTTTGTAGTAGTACCAAATCTGTACTTAAGTACAGTATTTAAGTAAATGTACTTCCACCACTGGACTTTACCAGCTTTATAAAGTATTGTTGGAAAGATAATCTCTAATTATTGGTTTCTTCATGATCTTTATTACTGCTCACCTCTAGGTCAGAACAGGTTGGCTAACATGTTAAACTCAAGTAAAGGACAGTTTTTATGAAGTGTTGTACTTTTCTGTATCGGAACGTTGTGTGTTCCCAATAAAGACAATTAATTATAAAAAAAAAAAGTTTGTGTGACTGTAACCAAAGTCGTACACGTGTTTGAGCAAGGTAGATTCTCTTTATAATAAATCTAAATAAGCAGCAATAAATGGTTATAAAAATCATTCCCAGAGGTCACATAGCTCAGCAACATAGATAGAGAGATAAATAGAGAGATAGACAGATAGACAGAGAGATAGAGAGATAGACAGATAGATAGACTTTAACATTTTAGATTATAAATTAAAGTGAATATTGGGTAAAAGTTGAACAATGAAGAACTGCAGTTGTAGTTTCTCTGACAAGTGGATAACACCATAAAAATGTCTGTATATTGACTGGCTAGCTCACCTGGTAGAGGGGGTGGCTGTATATAGAGGTTTACTCCTCGACGCAGTGGTTGTGGGTTCGACTCCAGCCCATTGCTGCATGTCATTCTCCCCTTTCAAGTCTAAACTGTCCTATACGGTATAGGGGATTAATCTTGTGATCAGTGCCATGTGTTGTGAAACTATGGGTCCAAAATAAGAGTTTCACTAACTTAGGGTGCTATAATTCTGTATTTCAGTCAGCTGAGGCTTATCCTGATTCAGGACCCACAAACCATTTTACTTTTTTTTTCCACTTGTCATTATTGGCTTCATGTCAAACCCTAAATCTGATTTTGAGCCACTTATTCAAAAACAATTAATTTTGCCACAGAATGTTGTTAAAGCAGTGTCCTTCCTCCCTGCTGGAATTTGTGGGGAAGGTGAAGATGGTGCTGCAGGAACACTGCAGGTCACACACAAAAAAACTGCAGTCTCCATTAAACCCCTGGGCCGGCAGCAGCTGTACGGCCCTGCAGATGCAGATGAGCTGTTAACCCGCTAAACTACCTCCACTGAGTGTCAGCCACATGCTCTGTCGTCAAACCACACCCGCACGAATCAGGTGATGGTGAGATTGCTGCACAACTGGTGACAGAGAATAAAGAACTCTGAAGACAAACTGACGTCATGGTGCAGAGACTTTGACGGTGATGGATGATGTCGCGCTGAGATGAGGACACATAAAAAAAGGGTTTCAGCAGCAGGACAGCTTTATAGGACAACTGCAGTGTCTCCCATACCAGCTTCCAGAAGGAATTCACAGGATCTCACCCACAGGACAAAAAGCATACAAGCAAAACATGTAGCAGCCCGAGAAATGGTCAGGATGGTACACAAGGGCAAAGCTTACACAAACGCTGTTGCCTAGACTGGAGATGCAAGCAAGCTTTGCATCAGCGAGCTGTGTGTTTAGGGATGAGTCTGTAATGTGCAGTCCCATGAGCCCAGCAAGCCTGCTCAAACTCACAGGGAAAGCAAAGTACCTATTAATAAGCCTAACTAAGCACTTTATGCATTGTGTGCATATGCAAAAACGGACCAAAAACATTGCTACGGATACAAAACCTTTATAAACGTTATAAAACCTGGTGTAGAGAACGAGGCCAATGAAACATGGGGTCGAGGTGAGTAATGAGTCAGGAATCTCCTTTTGGTTCCCATAGCAACACACTACGCAACACAGAAAGTCCCCGTTAGTTCAATACAGTAGTGTGCTGTTGATGCATTCAGAGAGACGAAAGAGATGAGACGCTGATTAAATGAAATGATGAATAAACAGATCTAAACAGTTCCCATATTGATACAGGACAACCTTGATCTTCAGTAAGTGGATCATGATGCTCAAGTTTTTGTTCATTCTTATATGTGACAATGATGATGTTGAAACAGTTGACTAATCGATTAGTTGATCGGAAATTTAGTTGGCAACAATTTTGATAATTGATGATTGTTTGACTCTTGGGACGGCAGCGTCGGTCTGTTGGTCGGTCCAACACTTGAAAATAACAACACTGAAATATTTCAACATCTATCTGATACATTTTGTTCAAAGTTTTCATCTAGGGCCACCACGAGGCTGACATTTTGGGTTTTTAGTATAATATCTCAACAACTAATAAATTAAATTAAATTTGGTATGGACATCAATGTTACTCAGCCGATGAATCATAATCACTTTGGTGGTCCCCTGACATTTCACAGAGCCTCACAAAGCTACTCCAAACTCTTAGTCTTGTTCGTGGAAAAATGCCAAAAATATGCTGGTTCCAAGATTTTTACTTCCTGTTTTTACTCATCTGATATGTTAGTAAACTAAGTATTCTTTGGGTTTAGAATTGTCGTCTTTAGCATTTTTATCTATTTTCTGTCATGTTATCCACCAAGAAATGCATTGATTGATCTACAGTATTCTGCGGATTCATCGTAAATTAAAATAATTGTTAGTTGCAGCCCTACCATGTTGTCATCTAATGTCACAATGCTGTTATATATGCTGTACGTTGTGCAGATGTGATGTCCACACTAATCATTTAGGATGACAGCAGCACTCCAGTTAACAACATAAAAAGACCTAGGCGGTGAGCTCCCTGCCTCCCTCCCCTGCAGCAGGTTCAGACCCACCAGACAGAGCTAATGGAGGAGCAACAGGGACTGACAGCGGTCGGCTCGGACCGGCCGGAGATGCCAGATATGGGAGGGACGGTGAAGAGGGAGGCCATTAGCAGATAAATCCATAAAATTAACAAAGAAGGGAGGGGTGGGCGGAGAGCAGGAGGAAGGAGTGATGATTTAGAGCGGCTCGAGCGAGGTGCTTCTTTGTTTATTCCAGTCAGTCGCCCAAAAAGAACGGCTGTCAGCTAAGAATAATCCTGAACAACAACGGGGATAGAAACACTGCTGTAAAGAGGAGGTTGTTGACATACTGTGCTGGTACTAAAGCCCCTCTACAGCTCCTGATAAAGAAAGCCACTTTGACCTTCAACTGTCACCAACTTCAGTTCTTTCTCTCACTAACAACATGACCCTGGGTCTTCAAACATTGAAAGTGGCCTTTAATGCTTGTTCACTGCCTTTGGTACAAAGCAGTTTGCCTCTTTCTCCCATCAATGCAACCAGTTGAGAGCCAGGCTGTGGCTCTGTGCTAAAAACAGCCGTGCCACTCAGGAAGATCAAACTATCCAATCGGTACGCACTCCAGTGCTGTTGCTAGGCCCCCCTCTCTGTTTCTCTCCCTCTCCCTCTCCATCTCCCTCCTGCTCTGGAGGACATAACACAGAAAAATGGCTGAATAATAAATTCTAACTCAATAAACGAGGAGACGGCAGCTGCACTTAGACAGAAAGCCCCTTGTCTGGGTTTCACTTTTTCTCTGCATGAAGGCTGGTCGCGCAAAACACACACACCGACACAGCAACAGCCTGTTCTCGATTTTAGCATAATCGGCCCTCGATAGGCGGAGCTCTTTTAAAATACAGTAAAGCATCATCACTTTTCAGACTGTTAGTTTTTCCGCTGTGTATGAGTGGAGCGAGTGTTGTGGTTCTGTGGTGGAGACGAGAGTGAGGAGAGCAGCTGAAGTGATGTTGAAGCAGCATGATCGACAAGCCCACATCCCTGATGGACAGACAGACTGTCGGCAAAGTGGCTTTATGAGAAATTTCCATCACGCCTAGCCAAATTCGAAACAATGAATATCTTGATAACCAGAAGACCTTACTCTGACTTCTGTGTAACTAATAAAAAACAAAATCAGAACAGGATAGATAGCTGCACAGTGAGAACCATGTACATTTCATTTTGAATGATTGTGAGTCTGGGCGTCTACATAGGCCAACAATAAGAGGAAAGAGAGGACTTCTGAAAATAACGTTAGCTATTCCGTGGAGGAAATTACATCCATTACAATCACAGAACGTACGAACGAACGAGTGTTAACCCTTACATACACTATGAGATGAAATTTGTCCACCATCAAAGACTTTTTAATACCATGTATACTGTAGTAACTATCCCTTTAATATATCTGGTTGTATCACCCACCCTTTTTCATCACTCCAGGATGATGACAGGCCAAAATTTTTTATATTGAGCTGGTATTCTCAATTTTCTTTAAAGATCATTCTGCGAGAGACTTTTTAAATTGTTAATATAGACAACAAACTTGTTTGTCGGAATTCACAATATTAAAAAACACAGAATCACAAGGATATATATGTATATATATATATATATATATATATTTATATTTATATATGAAATTAGAGAAATTCTGACAAAAATAGCTCTAAGTCTAAAAAGGGCGGATCATCTGACCAACTGACATAGTTTGCTAGGTGTCCAGGAAATTGTTTAGCTGAGGTGGCGAGCCACCCACATCCTGACACATCTCCTCTCTTAAACAATTCAGTTAGTACGTAGATGACACCCTAAACGACAGTCACACTCATCAAATATATTTATAGCGGAGGTGGGCCACCTCACCTGAAACAAAGACCACCTCTGCTGCAAAACACAACAGGAAACCCTGGTTTGTGTGTATCTGTGTGTGAATACTATGCCGAGCCAAAAGGCATTAACTAACTTAACACTGGTCACAATGCGGTGTGTTTAAACAAACAAGATGTGTGATGTCTGTTGCATTTTTACCTTGAGTGAGTCAAAGCAGGCGATGACTCGGCCATTCTCCACATGGCAGCTTCGGGAGGGGTGAGCAAACTTGCACTCGGCATCAGACCTCGAGCAGGTGCCTCTCTGAAACTCACGACACACTTCCAGGGTCAGCCATTTGGTGTCCCGCCCCATGGTCATGCTGACAGCCATCAAAGTTGCTCAAAAACACTGAGCAGCGGTGAGGGCAGATGGACGGAAAACTGTCTGATGAGAGCAAGGGTGACTAATAGTGATGCAAGAAAAAGAAATCCCCAACAAATCAGAAACAGAAGCAAAAATATTTTCTTCAGCGCAAATAGGCAGCGAGTCCTTTCGGTTGGTGTATTTTAGTGGATGTTTATTTGTTCTTCCTGGGAAAAGTGGCAGCTGAAGTTTGAGATAGAGGGGGTAGACTGTGGGCAGAGGCCAGCTCTGTTTCGAAAGGGAAAAAAAAGAAAAAACAGAAGCTACACATAGGACATCACTCTGGCATGTGACACAGCGTCTGTGCCTTCACCTGAATCGACTGACGCCCACCGTAAGTCACCGTTACATTCACGTCAACATGGCCAGGGCTGGGGCAGTCACTGCAGTTATGTTTGAATGGCCTGAGAAAGAAGATTTCTGTAGAACAAAAAGAAAAGCTGAATCTTTATAGGGATGGTGTCCTTGCAGTGATGAGACGAGGTGGCAGCTCAGCTCAGGGTATGTGGGGACTGCAGCTTAGCAACGTGGGATGGATGACTTTGTGGCTGTCAGGATAAAATATAGCCTCCATTCAAGGCCAAGCACACACTGAGCCCCGTCCTGCTTTCATCCAGCAGTAAACAGCAGCAGACAACTCCTCGCAGTAGGCACTTTGGAGTTCCTCTTCCTCCTGTTATTTCAGTCTCTCTCTCATCCCTCCTTCGCCGTTGTCTATTCTTCTGTTGTCATCCTCCTCACTGACCTCTCTTCTGCATGCCCTTGCTTGTTGTCTAGCTGTGGACTGTAAAACAGAACAGAACATTAATTCAAAGCACTGACAAAAAAGCAGCCTGTTGAAGAGAAAAATGTCGAAGCTACAACCTCGTGTGAAGCTTGTTTAAACGGAGGGTGATGAGGACCACGAGGCAGGACGGTGGACAGGAAAGAGCCAAAGGGAAAAAAGCGAGGACAAACAAATAGGGGAACAGAGCATACGGAAGGGAGGGAGGCAGCATTGAACAGGAAAGGGCAAGCTATGTCTTGATTAAGTGATACAAGAGAGAGAGAGAGAGAGAGAGAGAGAGAGGGAGAGAGAGAGGGAGAGAGAGAGGGAGATTGCAGGCAGGACAGAGACGTCACTTTAACTCCCCTGAGCTCCACGGAGCAAAAAGTAATTGACTAACTTGACATGAATCATGCTGCAATATACTGTGAACAGCCGTGTCCTTGAAGTCGCACTGGCTGGTATGTGTGTGGTCAACGCTGATGATTCCCAGACAGTTATTAATGTGAAGAGAAGAAGTAAAAAAAAAAATAGGATAGACAGGACAGAAAGAGAGAGAGGGGGGGGTAGTTCTTCACAACTGCAGCTGCTGTGCTCAAGCAAGGCTCCAGCCAATCGGACAGACTTTTGCAGGCACACAGAGAAAATCACTGACCAATGACAGGGCAGTTTCCACAGCAGCTCCTCCCTCAACAGAGCCTGTCCTTGTTCCTCCCAGGATTTTTTCACAGTCATGGCTGAGCCACATGCTAATATTCAAAATGTACAACAACTCCAAACAGCTTCACACAGACGTGGAGGAGTAAGTCATGCCTTATTGAAACTGGAAGTGGACTATACTGCAGTGTAATGCAAGCAGGGAGGATGCATGCTGTGCAGGGAGCAGAACGACGTGTCCAGACACTAACTGACTACAGATAACAATCAGTGAGGTGGCTCAATAAACATACACTCAGAGAAGAAACTACAATTTTGTTTCACAAGACAAGGTAAAGCCCCAACTGTATTTTGGAGTTGGTAAAAAATTAAGAGAAAGGAAGGCTGTCATGAATGAAACATAGTAGCACATGAATGCACAAAGTCAATAAACAATAGGCGAGATGCAGGAGATGAGAACACAAAACAGGAGAGGGGGACTGGAGCAGATATCAGTCCCTGCGTTTGATGGCGGCAGACACAGACGGAGGAACAGACAGGGGGGGGGGGGGTGTGAGAGAACGAGTGTGTGTGTGCAGATAGACAGCCCAGAAGGAGAACACCGCAGTGGAGTGGGAGAAGGAGGGATAAGGGGGAGGTGGGAGCTGAATTGATACACCCACCACATTCAAACACAAGAACAAAGACACATCCCAGCCCCAAAAAAAAGAGGCAGGAAAGAGAAATGAGCAGGTACAGCAACTGCTTTGCTTGCTTAACCATTATGCTTGTCTGTGCCTCCTCCTCCTCCCAGCCTACCTACAGATCGATAGAAACTTTTCCCAGGGGGATAAAACAAGCCCTCCTCCTGCTGCTTTGCCTGTCCTGCATTCAGGTCCACATCAGTGTCAAGCGTCCTTGCTTACGCACACTCTGACGACGCAGCTCAGAAATATGCAACCCGCATCATCAAAATGCTCAGCAACACTCCTCACTTCCTCGCCTCGCCACACCAGACACCAAATGGCGCATAGTTGCCATTACGATCATTCTTGGAAAGCTACACAGCAATGCTGGCTCTCCTCCAGTGCCATTCTAATTTATACGGCACCATGTGCTTTTAAATATACACAGTAATGACCTTTCACTTGCTGAAATATACTGCTGTGACTTTGCTTTCCAGGAGTTTCCCCCTCAGGAAAATTTCACCAACTGTTTAACGCTCAATGGTGTTTTAAGCCCCCAACGTCTCCTTCCAGGCAGCGCTGCGACTGTTGACTTCAAGGCACCTAACCATAACCATAACCATTGCCTAATCCTAGTGCCTTCCAGGCAGCGCTGCCTGGAAGGAGACGTTGGGGGCTTAAAACACTGATAAACCTGTTTAACCAAGCCTCCCCTTGTTAACTTCACCTTTGGCCTTTACAGGTACCGGAAGACAATGGAGGCAGTTAAAAATCACGCCATGGCATAAGTTGTCCATCCATCCATCCATCCATCTTCATCCGCTTATCCGGGGTCGGGTCGCGGGGGTAGCAGCTCCAGCAGGGGACCCCAAACTTCCCTTTCCCGGGCCACATTAACCAGCTCCGACTGGGGGATCCCGAGGCGTTCCCAGGCCAGGTTAGAGATATAATCCCTCCACCTAGTCCTGGGTCTCCCCCGAGGCCTCCTCCCAGCTGGACGTGCCTGGAACACCTCCCTAGGGAGGCGCCCAGGGGGCATCCTTACCAGATGCCCGAACCACCTCAACTGGCTCCTTTCGACGCAAAGGAGCAGCGGCTCTACTCCGAGCTCCTCACGGATAACTGAGCTTCTCATAAGTTGTATGTCGGTAAAATGTGAAATGCTCACTTGGGGGTTGTGTTTGTTACAGCATGTTCGTGAACAGACAAAACGACCCATTAGAGCTATTAGTAAGCTAATACATCTGACATTCAAACTAAATAGTAAGTATATTTAATTAGTTAGTTTTTAATGAATAAGTGGTTGTAACCTTGACCATCACATAAACAAAACTACTAAAACTAATGTAGCCATGCTAGCTGCGCTGTGAGGCTGTACTTATGCAGCTTTAGTGCTTCAGGCTAAATATTAGCATGCTAATATGCAGATGATTAGCAGGTATAATGTGTACCATGTTCAGCATATTAGTTTAGAGTGTTAGCATGCTAACATTTGATAATTATCCCTAAACACAATGTACATCTAAGGCTGATGGGAATATCATTAATTATGCAGGCATTTGTTTATAAAGTGTTGATGATAACTCCAGAGGAAAACTCCGGAAGATCACCAACATTATTACAATCATCATGGGGGAACATAAGGTATGAGGTATTTCACTAAAAAGCAAAAATATCAACCTCTTGTTGGCACTACAGCAAAAGTTAGGAGACCCCCAACAACGCTAGGATTCAACATCTGGTAACCATGAATGTACAAAACTTTGTTTCAATCCATCTAGTAGATGTTTCAAAGGACAAGTGAAAACTCAGTTTCTCAGAAAAACTCAGATTAGGACTCAACCTCTGGGGACCATGAATGTTTGTAAAACATTTTATGGCAATTCATCCAGCAGTTGTTGAAATATTTCAGTCTTGACCAAAGTTGACTGACAAACGACAAACATCGTTGTCCGTCTTCGTGTGATAAGAGAATCAATTCGCTGGCGCCAAATATCGATATTTTAATAAATAAAATAGATAGATTTCCCTGCTCCCAGGGTCGCTACTTCATGGCTCCTCGAGGTGGCGCTAAACACATGAATGACAGAAACTTGAACATAAGGTAACTAGCTGAAGAGGAAGAGGTTTTCAAAGTCTGGACCCATAGTTGCTCTATAGTTCTGTAATTTTAAGTTATAGACTGAAAAACGTATGCAGCACAATTGTGATGTGTTGTTGACTTGCAGTGAATAAAGAGAGAAAACCTGCACCTAACCTTTTCAGGGGAATGTTGTATTCTTTTTGTTTTCCAATATCGTGATTGTCAGCAATATATTGATTATGGCAGAATTGCTGTATCCTGATATTAATCGGTATCGTGAGCCATGTATCGTTTATCGTTTCGTAAGGTACCCTGTGTTTCCCACCCCTAGTAATGAGCAGTCACCTCACCAACAGCTTTGATTGAATCCCCTGTGTAAAGTAGTACCATACCACTAATCTTCACATTAGTCAATGAATAGTTTACTAACAACAGCAGACCGGTATAACCACCAGATTAAATCCAACATCATGCCATCTTTATAAAAACGTAATCTAACCCTAATTTATACAGATGACACTTCTTACATGACTTGTCCGTATTAGGTGAAAAAAAGGTCTACTTGCATTTATTTAATGTTTTAAATCCTAATCAGCAGTTGTTTTTCAGAGATAGCACTCTTTAGAAATACAGATCGTTGGAAGGATTGGATGGAACACCGACTGCCAAGCTGCAACATTAAACAACAGTACTGTACCTACCACAGCAGAGATAAAACATGAGGAGGCCAAAAAATACACAAGCACAACATCCACAGCCAACGAGCAAATACTTATGAGGTAGATGAAGCGCAAGGATACCAGTGAGAAGTTCTCTTATAGCTAAACATTGATCAAGAGCTATGTTAAAGGGAGGCTTGATGCTATATGCTTGAGGCTGCCACAACTATCTCTGTGCTGTACCTACAACACTGACGACTGGGTTAAAGCTCTAAAGTAAAAAAAATAATATATACAGGAAAGTGTATAAATAGGCTTTACTTACTCAACAGTACATGTAAAAAAATAAAAATGTGTCATTTAACCTTTTAATATACATGATATGGGTGCGACTAATGACTGTTTTCATTATCGACTAAGCTGCAGTTTATTTTCTTGATCAATAGTGACAACATGCCCATCATTTTTTTTTAGAGCCAATAGTGACATGTTTAAATATATTTAATGTATTTAACATGATATAAGACAAGGAAATCTGACACAGTTATCAAAATAGTTGCAGATACATTTTCTGTAGATCACCTAATCTATAAATAGACTGATAGTTTCAACGCTAATAAACACATAAACTTAAAATGTAATAAATTTAATTATAGTTATAGGAAAACTGTAATGAAGAGTGTACATTTTGTACAGAAATAATCTTGGCCTAGTGAACTTGTCCGACCTTTACAATGCAGCATAAACAGTCATTTAAAGGGATGCGGCATGATGAATAAATATAGAGCGCCCCAGTTATAACAGTCATTGTGCTGCTGCTGGTCCTCCAGGTGTCTGCAGTGAGAAGAGGGGCTCCAGCAGTCAGTAGGTGGGGGTCAACATGTAGGTGGAACAGGATGGGGGGAAGTATAAGGAGGACAGATGGGGGTGGCTGCTGTTGACTCCAGCGCACTGCGTCCATCATCAAACACAGTGCACCAAAGGGCTACCGGCAGTGTAACCTTCACCGGAGCTCTGACGTCTGCATTATGGCTGGTGTGCAGGCTGGGTGCCTGCCACCTTGACAGGGAGCCCTGCACCTTATCTGCTCACACTAATAGATAGCCTTATATCAATAAAATTGAGTTGGGCATGCATTAAGTGAAATTTAAAGTGAGTGACACATTAACAAATAAATAAAATACAAAAACCCTTTTAGTTCTCCTTTTAGTCATCTCCTTTAGTTCCCTTTTTCTTTTGCACAATCAGGGTGTAGCCAGGGGGAATAGTTTAAGTGTCTGTCATTTTAATTTCTTCAGCAGCAATTTTGGTGATTTCAAAATTTTTTAATTCTACTGTTGTACCTTTTTTAATTCCTCCAAATGAAGAGCATTGGATAAATGTGATAAATGTGAATGCAAAGTGTTTTTTAGAAGAAAATTCATCTTCATCAAAACGAGATAATTAAAAAAAAGTTGAAGTGGCAGTCAAAACACTGAAAGTATCATATATTGAAATAGCAGTTAAAATGGAAGAGGTAAAAAAAAGTTAAAGTTTCAATTTAGGTGTGAGTGCTAAGTAAAGTTGAAGTGCAAGTGCTAAAACGATGATGAAGATTCAGATGACCTGCAAGTGAAAGGAGTCTATGTTTAAAAATGTCACATTATTGCACTTGCTATTATTATTATTGTGACTTGCTCTAGATTAAGAGCATTTTGTGAATATGTTTAATGGGGTTTTAGTCTGATTGTATGCTAATATGATTACAGGCTGATTTAGGCTTGACAGCAGGTTGACAGAGAGAGAACAAAGAGATCACAAAACTATGGAGTTTAGTGATTTAAGCATGTATACATTGGAAAAAAAAACGTTGGCTCATATCTGTTCTCCAACTATGAACGTTATAGTTCACTGTCAACTCTTTTGAGAGCAGCGACAAGGATGAGTACAGAACAGGATAATGTCAATGACAAATGTGATTGATTAAAAAGCACAAGGTGGAAGATCCATAAATCATAATGAGAGTGAAAGCTAGCAGCCTGGAGGGAGGGAGACAAGTAATTAGGTTAAGTATCAGTAATCCTTTTAGCTCATTAAAGCACCACAGTTCACATTCAAGCAAACATTCAACAAGCCTATCCCATCATACAGGACAATATAGCCTGCACAAAGTGTGAAATACTTGCAGTTTGACTTGCCTGTTGCACTTTTAATTCAGAAAAGAGACTGAATAGTGTAGGCCCTGGAGCTTTCATTTTACTTTGCTGGCTGTGAGCTGGGGTTTTCACATCCCTGTGGTGAGATCATGAAAAGTAACTGTGTGAAGAAACAGTGCAAATATTATAGCTGAACTAATAACGTATCGTCAGCATACCATTTTTGATTTGTTATTGGTTGTTTAATGGTTTTATTTGCAACATAAAATATGGAGCTTCCCAGGCAGTTAATGTGTGTCTGTGTCAAAGGTGAAATGAAAACAGGTTATGTGGAAAATGTGTCTGCATGCCCATGTGTGTTTGCCAGTTTAGCAGTGTTTATATTAAGTAAAGAAAAACTAGCTAGACAGGTGCAGAGTCCACAACCTGATGGGAGCATGAACACGTCTGGACTGGCTGTATTGGTAAATGAGGCTAGATGATGGCAATACATCTACTGGAGGTGTGTACAGTATGTGTACTGTAGGCAAATAGTGACAACACAGTACACTATGGTGTCTGACCCCTAAGGGTAAACAAGGACAAGACTAGACCTCTCTGCACTGCATGCATGGAGGCTTGCTGCAGACATACAGATAGATATCCAGGAAGGAAACTGCAGGTGCTCTTCGCTTCTAACCTAACATTACAGTGAACAGATAGACTCAGAAAGTAATTTCACATTGTTTGCACTTCAGTCTCTGACATGGCAACAAAACAAGAACTTGCACTTTAAACCGTGGCACTGAGACAAAACTCTGCATATTGCATTTAACCAAACCCCTTGTTTGCAGATACCGCACTCAAGGCATTATTTCTATGCACACAAAGCATAACCGTCAGCTATCAGCCAACCTACCCAAAACATGCCACACGTAAATGTTATTACTGCTGTGCCTATGTGTAACAACGCAATTACGCCCGTAATTAACAATAACAAAGACAGCTTTGCACTTCCACGTAACAGAGTGGAAGAGGCATTTTAAATGACTGCAACATGGATTAAATATAAGACTAGGTCGCATTAATATTGCTGCAAACTGCGCCAGACGTGCTCAGCCTCTTACCTGTTTACAGTCAAATCGGATTCAGATGTCTTCTCCTAAATTAACGTCGGTTAAAATATGTATTTGATGGTTTTTATCCACAAAGACTCGTTCTTAGTCTGGTATGCAATAAGTATTGCGTAGAAGTGAAAGCGGAATAAGAAATAAAAGCGTTATCGCTAGGAAGGAATAATAAAGTCGAAGCAAGTAAAAAGAAAACGTGTTATACCGCCGCGGAGTGAGAGAAAGAAAGAAGCGGGGTCTGGCTATGTTTGCTGCAACTAAATTTGCTCGGCTGCAACACTGACTAAACATACACAGCAAAATAACAGATTTGAGTAAAAAAAATCAGAGGGAGGGAAAAATGGTGAGGGAGGAGTTGGGAGGGAGAGAGAGAGAGTGTATACGTTCGTGTATTAATTAGATAACATGATTAGCATTGGGGGGAAATCAATGTCACGACAAAAGCACGGCAGGTAATCAAGGTAGGCTGCCATAAACACGTCACAGGTAGACACAAACAAGACAGGTATAGGATTACATTTATAAAAGGCTAATTAAAGACTTCCATGGTTATGAATGACTCATTATTACTGAAGTGTAGATATTTCGCCCTGTCAGATTAACATTAGCCAAACAACGTATGCTATGGATAGTGGATGCATGCTAGCAGCAACACAGTTTTCCCTGTCAAATATCACACTTGTTCACATTTGTTTGGCTATAGACATACTGAATATTTTTTTGTATATTGAAAACAGGCGGTATATAGGCCAAGTAGAAATTGCTACAGTTGATCCCAAATGAAGTTACGTTAGCAGAGGTCGAGGGCCAGAGATAATAACTTGTGTATAAATGTATTTTGGGCTTTCAGATTTTTGGCATTGGTTTTTAAATTTGACAGAGACAAAAACTGAAGACATGATTCAGGTTGTTCAAAGTCTAATCCGAATTTAAATCTGCCCTTAAACTTAGTTTATATATTTCGGTAGACAATTAAAAGCACGCTGTTCTCATCCCCCAAACGATCTCTGCCAAATGCATGTGACTGATAAAAAAAAAATTAAAAAAAAAATCTCTTTTTAACAATCTTATAACCTCCATGAATTCTTGAGCATTTTCAGTATATTGCTGAATAATTTTTCAAAATTTAGGAGCAGCTGATCCCTCTATTAAAGCCTCTGACGATCACGCTGAAAATGCTTTAAATCCTATCCAACCAAATTGAAGAATAAGCTGTGATGTCAAGTAGCACCTCAGTATCTCCACCCAGGAAGTTTTGATTTCATTAAAATTATTTCAGCGCTCCCTGCTGGTGTTCCAGAGGTTTGCAAGTGAACCATAAAAGCTTGCAGTCTTTTGTGCACACGGTCAGAAGCACATCAGACAAAGAAAGAAGATGTCTAAGTATGTCAAGAATAGAACAATACAAAACAATGAATGTAAAAACATTTTTATGTAAAAAAAATTAGACTTGGGACACATTCAGTAATTTTACAACATTAGCAGTTTATGCTACACAATGAGGTATCTATGGAAATTCCATTCTCCTTTTCTGTTACTGAAAAGACACTTAAAAACACAGGTACATTTTAAAATGTAGGCATTTCAGACAAGACAACAATTTCACAAACATATAGATTGTAAATCACAAACAGTAGCATATTATTTATAGAAAAAAGTATTACATTGTTCTTTTTAACAAAGAAAAAAACAAAACACCCCCTCATTCCAAGCTACATTACAAGAGTTCAGATGTGTTTAAAAGCCAGGAGAACAGTCTAGAAGGCTTGTGTGATCACTGAAAGGTAAATGATTGCAGGTACCTAGACCAGTCAGGGAAATGTCTCCATTATGAATGTCAGTTGTGGCAAAGAAATACAATCAGTATCAATAAATAAATAAATGTGTGTCATTTGTTCATGGTGAGAACAAAGAAAATTTAGTGGAAGGCATATTCTAAAAATAACTTTGATTCATTAACAACAGACAAGGCAGAACTTGGCACACCTAGTATTAAGAAACCCTACTGCCTGTTTCCGTCACTACCACTGCTCCACATTGTCCGTGTAATCCTCCATGGTGCCGTTTTCATCCAGATCCCACCAGTTTGGGAGTAGTACTTCTGACTCCACAGTGTCTCCACCAGCCTTTCCCCTCAGCTGCTCCTCAGTTACTACAGAGAGGCTCACAGGCTGACGGGGTTTTTCTGTGGGCTTCAGCTGCCTCCCTTGCTTTGTTGTGAGCCTTCCACGGAGACGCCTCCTCTCCTGCTGCCGCCTCGCCCTGGCCTGCCTGCGCTCCTGCTGCCTCGCCACCTGGAAACGCTGCAGGAAAAGGTCACGGGCATACTCGTACAGCTCTACATCCCATCGGTTTAGCAGGAGGATTCTGTATTGTGTGTCAGAAGGGACCTCAACACTGGAGGCTCGTGTGCCATTGAGCTGTGTGAAGGGTGCGATGAACTCCAGATTGAAGGTACGTTCAAACAGATACTGGGTCTTACGCTGGTACTCGGTCAGCCCGAAGAAGGCCATGCCACGTAGGTTACGTTTGGCGCTCTCCAGAAGCACTGCCCAGCGCTCGTCCTCACTCATGGTGGAGACGTTGTAGCAACCCACCAGGCTGAGATCAGCCAGCATGCGGGTTTGCCGGTTGTTGGCCAGGTTGTAGGGGCAGTCCATGAACTCCTGCAGGGAGCAACCTGACCAGTCGTCTCCTGAGTAACAGCTTGGCAGCTCAAACAGTGTTGGTGAACGTCCATCACACACATGTTTGGAGGACCTCCATGTAGCACCACGTTGCACGTGACGCCACTCGCTCAGGTAGCGTGATACTGGGTCTCTTAAGATGGTTATATAATAATAGTTCCTACTGGGGAGAAAAAGAAGACATTAGGTCTGTAATAAGCCAACTCAAATAGCCTCAAGATGTTACTGCGATTAATATGTCTATTTGAATTAGTGCTGCAAATAATGTTTTTTTATTCATTATTAATTCATCTCTTAATTTTTTTTCAAATATTCAAGTAAGTATTTGATGTAGCCATCGTTACACTTGGAGAATAGATTGGTTGGATTAGTTTGGCACGAAGCTCCTGGAATTATTTGTTGAACAAAGTTTAGCCACTAAATAACGTTTATAAAGATGTTTTTACATTCTTTGTGAAAAAGCAAATATTTGTAGAACAGACTGTGACCACCTGCTCACAGTGTTAAAACTTCCTCCAAGCGTCACGTTCACCCTCAATATGAGGGTGAATTAGCTACATCAATTGAACTAATATATTAAATATTATATCGATATCGTTATATGAGACTAGATATCGTCTTAGATTTTGGATGTCGTAATATCGTAATATGACAGAAGTGTTGTCTTTTACTGGTCTTAAAGGCTGCATTACAGTAAAGTGATGTACTTTTCTGAACTTACCAGACTGTTCTAGCTGTTCTGTCATTTACCTTTTCTCCACTTAGACATTATGTCCACATTACTGATGATTATTTATCTAAAATCGAAGTGTGAAGATATTTTGTTAAAGCATCAATTGTCAACCCTAGAATATATCGATATCGGAGGTTTTTGGTCAAGAATATCGTGATATCTGATTTTCTCCATATCGCCCAGCTCAAAATTTAACAAATAAACAGCTGCATCCAATGGGTCAGGTAAAAGGGTTCAATTACATATTAACAACTGTTGCATACAGTACACTACTATTACTATTACACTTAGGTCATTATTAAGATTCCTATCCCAAGCATCCTCCTACACCAACCTGGGCAGGTTCTCGGGAGCCTCTTGTGAGTCCATGCGTGACGGGACGCAACTGGTCAGCTCAGTCCAGTCCGCATGAAGTCCGCAGCTCCAGCCGGTGGAGAAACGGGAAAACAGCCAGGTTTCTTTTTTACCTGGCCGGTAACAGGTACATTTCTTCTGACCTGCGTGACACTCGCAGGGCCTCTCCAGCTGAATATTCCGCACCAGGTGTCGACCAAACGTCGTGCCACCCGTTTTCTGAATGTGCAGAAAAACAATAACATCATCTCCTTTGATGTTGAAGTCTACACCACGATTTAAATCTGCTATGGTGAAATTGAAGCGAGGGACGAAGCGGACCAGAGCGCCGTCTTCTGCAATGTAAGGGTCCTTTTGGAGCCCGTCTTGGATTTCATTGCCACTGCTCCGGGAACCAGTTGCACTGCCGCCCTCAAACCAGGATCCCAGCTGGTGTAGCATCTGGCACTCAGACCTGCTCGGGCACACATACTGGATCATAATGACGCCAAAGAGCAACACCATGAGCAGGACGATAAGGAGCCGGTGGTGGCTGTTACTGCTGGACTTCTCATCCATCTTCACGGGACGGACAAAAACACATCACTATGGCAGTCCGGACCCCTGCCTTGGCTGGGGAACCTCGGGAAATAGTCTTTTATGGCCGCCAAATGAAGCAAAAACAATGCAGTTGCTATAACCAGCTAACGACAGCTAGCCCGTCTGAGTCTAAAAACCCCGAAGCATAGCTTATTGTAACGTTCGTTGTATTGTAGGCAGCAAATGCCTCATTTGAAATAGTAAAGTAGTTTTACAGTACCATTAGTTAGTTCTACAAAGTGGTAATCTTTTCTTGCAGCAGTAAACCCATGTCTTCCGCGACCATCGATTCTTGACCTTTCTTCCCAGCAGCCTCTGCGCTCAATATGGGCGTCAAAATTACGTCATCGTGTGACACGCGAATCCAGAGCCATAGAGAACACAAAGTAAGTCAGGGCGGTCAGCCGGTTGAAGCTTTTTTCACGCTTTAGCATAATATTTTTGTCAATTGTAGATATGAAGAGTAGTCAGACATGTTTTGGCCATCTGTAAACTTGCCATGCATTATTAGTTAGCTCCGCCGCCGAAATAGCTCAGTTGGGAGAGCGTTAGACTGAAGATCTAAAGGTCCCTGGTTCGATCCCGGGTTTCGGCATTTTATTCCAGCAAACCAAACCCAGCATTTTCCAGTAAAGACACATATCGTGTCAATATTTGCTGGCACGTTGTTTGGAGCATCTAAGTCAAAAGTCCGTACGCCCTAGGCATTGTGCATTAAATAAGATTTACGATTTGTAAGGCATGTGAATTGTTTTGCCATTGCTTCATATGAGACATTTTTGATTGCTTAAAGCAAACTGCTAAGTTGTGCATTATAGCTATATTATTTCAGAAAATCGCATTAAAGAAGACACACAAGGCTATGGAAGAAGTAATTTGCCTTTCTAGTTGCCTTGCCATCAAATGCTGGCAACAGGCCTTCATGCTCCTATAAGGTAAAATAAATGATTAATCAAAAACCTCTGAAACAATACACTTTACTTACATTTGACTTTTCTTGGCCATTTTTGAAATAGAAATGGTAGATTGCATGGAGGGCATGGACAAAAAGCAAATGAATACAAACAGGACACACCAACAAAAAGTAGGCCCAAACTAACTCTAGCAGGATATTAACTCTTGGGGGAACTTGACAATAGGTAGCCTATTAATCAGGCACAGTCGTGGTAACAATATTGTTAGTCAATGATTATGTTTTGTAAAAGAAGAGTAAGATGTTCATGATCGGATAGAAAAAGTGCCCATGCAACTGAGGGGTCAGAGAACTGAGGGGTCAGGTGGGAGATCAACATGCGCCAGATTGAAGATAAGCTTTCTATATAGGTTACTTTGGTAGCCATACACTTAAGATTAAGGAGTCACTGTGCCTTCCAAATGTATGTTTAACATTAAAACATGATGTATAAATAATAACCATTTATTTTCATCCATTCAGCCCAGTATAAGGTAATGTGAGTTGCACAGTGTAATATGCAACTCAGTTGTATACAATATATCTAATCTATTGTTAGCTGCTGGTTTTATCGTTTTACTTGTTTAATATGCTTGTTTTTATGTTTTGTGTTTTATTGCTTCACCTGCTTTTATTGTAGCCTACTTACCATGGTTTTACTGTAAAGTGTCTTTGAGTACTCTTAGTAGTCTTTGAGAAAAGCGCTTTATAAATAAAATGTATTATTATTATTATTATTATTGTTGTTGTTGTTATTATATGCAGTAGGGGGTCCCTACTCGGTCTCTCTTTCAGCTAAGGGGTCCATGGCCTAAAAAACATTAAAGACCCCTGAGCTAGAGAATAAGACTGAAGGTCGAAAGGTTGCTGGTTCAATCCTGGGTTTTAGCATTTTGTGACAGCAAACAAACCCAACATTTTCCAGTAAAATCACAGTTTCCATCAATTATTTGTAGGGATGTTGTTTGGAGCAT
Source organism: Sander vitreus (assembly GCF_031162955.1). Classification (NCBI taxonomy): domain Eukaryota; kingdom Metazoa; phylum Chordata; class Actinopteri; order Perciformes; family Percidae; genus Sander; species Sander vitreus. The sequence goes on from NC_135864.1 coordinate 14,853,725, forward strand.
TGGTCACATTAAGGAACTAGCTCTGTCCTGACAAGATCTGTTAAAGCACAAATTAATGGAATTTCTATAGATTTTAGATTTATTTTATTGTATTCAAATATGTAACAAATAAGTAAAAAAAAATAAGAAGAACAAACATATAAACATATAGCAAACTCTCAATATACACATTCTCATAAACAACATTAGGAGACGGAATCTCCAGTCAGGAGTTACTCTCCTTAAATTAAACCAATTTTAGGCCAATACAAATAAGGAAATATATATGTAAATAAATTAGGGCTGTCAGCATTAACACGTTAATCGCGATGCGATTAAGGGCCGAGTATAACGCGTTAATTTTTTAATCGCATTAATTGCACGCCGCCATTTATTTATTTATTTATTTTACACTTCACTCGGCTTCGCGTCGTGCATAACAGGCTACTATTTTGACCCTTTGCCGCACATCTGCTGCTGCAGGCTGCAGGAATGATGGAGAAAGACAGCAACACAATTATTTTCCAAAACTCCCGGACGGGTCGAAAGCCATGTGCACATTGCGTAAAGCTGAATTGAAATATCACCGAAGCACATTAAGCTTGAGCTACCACCTACGAGCTAAGCATAGAACAGTTAACGTGACTCAGGTTGATGCTAGCGGGCTCAGGCAAAGCACTATTTTGGAGCGTGCTACTTGCCGACCTGTGGATGAAACCAAATCCAAAAAAAATAATACCGCTCTTGCAAAATGGGTGGCAACTAACTGCAGACCTGTCAGCATCGTAGAAGACTCGAACAGTAGTTTCACGCATACACAGCCTGTACAACACGGAAAAAGCAGCCAAACTGGAACTGCTGCAAAGTGATGCAAGGTGATCACTGGACGTCAGTGAGTAATGAAAATTATTTAGGAGTTACTGCACACTATATTGACTCTAGATTCAAATGTGTGACTAGATTCAGACATTTTTCTTTTGTTTACAGTAAATAAATAAATAATAAACAAATACAAATCTTAAAATCAAGTTTATAAAGTCAATGTCTTTGCATTCATTTGATTCCCAATCAAGATACACTGGTGATAATTGCTTTCCATTGTTAATATGTACTTAAAAACAGTTCTGAAATGCAAAATAATAGAATTTTAATCATGTGATAAAATATATATAAATATATAAATTCAGCGATTAATCGCGATTAAAAAAATGATATATTTCATATATTGAGCTGTATGTGTATTGGCCTTGTTTCTAGAATGGCAGCCTACCCTATACAGCAACATTATGAGGCTCATAAGGGTTCACTTTAAGTGTCACAGACATCATGTTCATTCAATTCTGTGGTAATTCAATCTGGCAATTTGGAAAGTATTTAATTGAATGTGCATCAACCTGAAGGTGACCTTTGACTTCAGTTTCCCTCTTTTCGCATATTTCAAGGTTGATGTGGTAATGATTTTTCCAAATATGATTTTTCTGAACAAGGCTCTGCATTACAACCAGCACCAGTTACCATGTAATGGAAAACGCCATTACAAGCTGGATGCCAGTCCGTCCCACAGAGAAGAATTTCACCCCAGCTCCACCCACATTCCTCTCTACCAAACCGTGACATCTATAGTCTGGGGCAATTAAAAAGACATAATACACTGTAGACCTGAGTTCTTTATAGTGCCTGAATTATCAGTCTCTAAACCTGCTTCTCTATATCAGCTTCTTTAACTGCAGAACATTTGACTCATATGATGTCCCATCATTTGAGAATATCTGTGTCTCCAATGAAACTAGCATTTTGCTGAACTAAATTCGGATAAAACGTATACAATAAGTCCACACTGACCACCACAGTGTTGTCAAGCCTGAAATGACTGCTGATTAGCGCCATTAATCAGCCCCTTCATCAATGATCATCCAGATAATCTGTTTGTCTGATTAAATCTGCAAGAGCTGATTCAAAGATATCAGTTTGTAAAGTCAGACCGCTGCGATTACGTCACTGCTGGAGGAATTTACCAACGATCGTTTGTGCAAAAGATGTTTCACTCTACTCATTAATAAAGTGACCTCCCAGTCTACAAAAGGGGAGTTTACGTAATTAAAATACATAAAAAGTAATAGTAGAAGAGTTTCTTTTCGGCCCTGTTTGTCTGCTAGTAAGATAAATAAAACACTTGTAGATATTACAAAAAGATAGACCATAACAATGATCACGTTTGTTTATTTTGTTTTTGGTGTGGTCCCTAGATATGAGTTCCACAAGGAAGGCTCTTCATACAGTAATCATGCTATGTAACTACTACTAATTTGTATAACTTGTTATTATTATAGTTATATGTACATATTTGTTTCTGTAGGCTATTTATTGTTTGTTTATTTCATATGGATGTTAAATATGTTTATGTACGCACCAACAACCAAGGCAAATTCCTTGTAAGTGTTACTTACTTGGCAATAAATCCCTTTGTGATTCTGATTTTGACAATAATATTGATGACTCGTGTTTCTGTCTTTTTCTTTCCGGCGTAGTGAGACCTCTTAACCTCCCCCTCTCTGTGAGGGGCGGTGTGTTGTGTGTTGTGTGTATGATGGAATGCGCAGCCATGACTTGGTCCCCGCCCTGATTTCTTTAAATACCCACCACCACAGTGAACCGTTGGGAATATACGGGGATGTGCTGACATTAATCGGTATTGGGTTTTAACAACGTATAACCTTAGTTCTGGTTTAACTTGTAACATGGAGCTGGACCGGCGGCTGTTGCTGGCCCACTGTACGGCTCACGGCCTATCGATCGTAGCGGGCTTGCTGGTTGTCGTCCCCATGGCTCTCAACGGCTCCGCTTTCAAAGGCCGCTGCGCACTCTTCTCCATCGGCTACTGGAGGACAGAGGACCGGGAGGAGCTGACGGGACAGCCGGAAGACCTCTCTCACTTGGTGGTACAGCAGTGGGGCCCACCGGCTGCCTGCCAGCTCGCCACATTTGTCGGTATTTTCACGGTGCTGTACGGTGCAGCGCAGGGTTGGAGGTGTCTCTTCTATCTGCACGGGCGACATGATGAGTGAGTCCTCACAGATAACTGCAGGAGCCTACTGACCTAATTATGCTACAGTTAGCCTACTTCTGTTATTGCCGTACTTCTGCTTCTTTATTTGATCGTAGGCTACTATATACTTCACTGCATTTATTTTAAAGCTTTAGAAAATAAATTATGATACATGATTATAGTTTAAACCATTTAGCAGTACATAAAGTAATTAAAAGTAGCTCCATCTTTACCAGTTGCAACATTAAAGTGATGTAGTGTAGCTACACATCAACGCATCAATAATTGCATCCACTAGTAACGTCATGTTATTCTGAAATGGGCCATTCTGAAATACTTAATGAGTAACGTTATTTTTACTTAAGTAAAATATCTCAGTACTTATTCTACCACTGGTAATATATAGTAGTAGTACTAGCTGTAGTACCTACTGCTGCTGCAGTAATAGTGTAATGGCAGTTGTAGAGGTATAAAGTACTGTAGCGTATGCACGGCTGGCTATCTAGCTAACTGAATGACGAGGAGACGGTGGCTGAAGATTATCTGGAGGACTAGGGGCACAATCTTCTCCCCATGAACACCCCAAGAGTCTCTCACATGTTAGTCCTGCACGGTCGCTACAGTACTATTTCAAATGTATTTTACAAACTCTGCTTTCTTTACACAAAACCTAGATAGCTATGTACTTACATAAATACCGTTTATAGATATGCCTAAAGTAGTCTGAAGGAGTATGCAGTCATGCAAACAAAGAAGCTGAAAATACGAATTATAGCTATTTCTTCATCACAACTTAGTTGGGTATCAGAGCTCCAATAATTGATGTTGTCTATTAAATGAAAATAAATGTGCACATTAATATTTCTTAGAGCACAAGATGCTGTCTTCAGACGCCTTGTTTTATCTGACCAACAGTTCAAAAGCAAAATATAGTCACTTAACTATCAGACATGTCAAAGAGTAGCAGCAAATCATCACATTTCAAAAGCAGGAACCTGAGATTATTTTGTTAAAAAATAGCATAAATGATTACTTAATTATCAAAATAGTTGCCGCCAGTTAATTTACTGGCGATCGATCAACTCTACTTATCATTTAAGCTCTGTGGTTACCCACATACCCGATTTATAGCTTTTAATCTCTGTTTATTATATCTGATGGCTGTCTGTATGTGTGTTTCTGTTTAGCACCCTGTTTTCGTCCTTCCTGACGGTGCTGCTGAGCGTGTGTGTGCTCTTCCTGTCTGGAGGGGCCAGTGTTATCTTGTCTCTGGGACTCGTCTCCTGGTGTGACACAGTGACTGATCACAACACACGGCCATACAGGTACGGTACATCATCTGATGGTGGAACATCCTGTATGTTGAGTTAGATGGTGATCTATCAGCCAAGAGTTCTTCTAAAACCAGAGGATCTTCTGTCTGAACATACTGATATCAAAACCAAGCAAATCAAAATAAAAACAGTAAACATTCTGTGAGTGTGGATCATTTCTCATCCCTTCATGTTTGTTTGTCATGTTGTTTTCAGCTGTTCAGAGTCCCAGTCTGTTCCACTTTACCTGGATGTGGACACCTCCTCTTTCTACAACGAGCTCAGTCTGGCACAGGTAGGAGCGCTCACAAGTGCACACAATTAATAACACACACATTCTGTACAATAGATAGCCAAAGTCATACCCACTTTTCAACATAGCATTTCGACCAGACTAGAGAGGTTCTAATTTTATTTGTATTTCTAAAATGCTAAGACACGATGCTGGGATATTCTGTGCTACAGGTATCTACTACTGTACTGCATTATTATTTTGTTAGCATTCAACAGATCTTCTTCCTTCACTATGTGTGCAGGTGCACAGCTAATGCTATGTATTCTAAACAAATTTGAAGTTTTTACTGAAAGCAAATGGGAAATTTTAAAAGAAGTAAATATAACAACAGTAAAATACAGTGAATAAGAATTAGCACAGTAACAATTAAGGGACGTTATGCTCATTCATATTAGTTTTAGTGTTTGAATAAAAAGCTCCTATTATGAAAGGCTGTTTTAAATTACAAATACTAAAAAAGGAAAAAAGGAAGCTGACCGGTAGAAAATATGGCAATATAAAAGTTATTATCTCTGTCAGTCGAACTACAACAACTTTTACAGCTTTGTGGATTGCGCACACTCGCTTTTTTTCCCCCATGGTTGTAGCTATTTTTCTGGCTCTCGCAAGAAAGATAACATCCCTATTCATGAAGCTCTGATTAGCTCTTTGGTTTTTCCAAACCAGGAAAAAACTGAAGAATTCTTGGCAGCAGCCTACACACACACACATACACACATACACACATACATACATACATACACACACCCCAGCAATCATAGCCTTGATGTTTTCATTATATAAGCTTAATTAATCACATCTTGTGTCCTCAGGCGTTTCTGTGGGGAGTGACGGCTCTGTGGCTGGCTCAGTCCATCCTGGCTTTCCTGCGGCTCTACCACTCTCACAGCCAGCACATCAGCGGGCCGTGTGGTCCCCGAGAGAAGGAGCTGCTGCTAGGACACAGTCTATCTGAGAACAGCTCCCCCACACCTCCACATCCTCCAGCAACACCCACCATCATTGTCTAACTGAGAGTGTGAGGTAGTGATACAAGATGATACAATTAACTCTGCTATCTAAATTGTGTTTTAAACCTCATTTTTTTTCACATCACTATTATTAATACCCACAAGGTCTACAGTTCTTACTACTGCATGTAGAATATGGGCATGAAAGTTTTTATTTCGATATAATTCATAATTCATCTTTTTATAAAAGAAGAGCCTGACCGATAAATGGTATAAGCGTATATGTCAGTCGCTAAGAAATTTCAGTATAGAAATGCCAAAGATTTGTTTCAGGTCATTTAGAAAGTGTGTCCACTAGGCCTGTATAGTTGTCTTCCAGAGAGCACTGACTCGTTTATTTTCACCATCCAGTAAGTGGTCAGGCTGTATTATATAATGATATGATAGTTGAGCAGGGCCAACAAGCACCACAACTTAGCCATAGTTTGTGCCTCTTGTATTAATTCAATTTGAGTCACAGAACTAAGCATCTATTTCTTTGAATGATCAATACCAGTTGATCTCTATTTTTTTTTTCTTTCGAAATCCTTACATTTTCAGTTCCCTGCATGATAAAACACAGTTCCCCCGTCTAGATAGTCGGAAAGTATGCTGCGTTCACGTCATATCAGTTAAGAGAATTTGTTTATTTTAAGCGCCCATGTAACGGTGATACATGAGAGCCACTAACAGGGATTAACTTCAACTCTGTCTAGGGACAAAGGGGATTTTACAGAATAAAAAAAGACACTCATCAGAATAGTTGAAGCAGATGTATTCAGTGATCTAATAACTATCTAATAACCACAGTGTTATCTTGAAGCTAATAATTATCCTTGTCATTAGACCGTGACTTTGTGAATCAATGCATTACAGTTTATTGACATCACTGAAAAGCAACCAGTTGTTGTTGTTGTCTGTTTTGAATATATTTAATATGCATGGTTGTTTACATTTCTGCTGGAGTCTGACATTTTGCACAATTGTGTCCTCATCAGGGAGAATACACTTTTTTGAATAAGTAATATATAAGTAATATTGAGATGTAGCACTGAGGCGCTTTTATTGTGAAGCACGTGGTGAGAGTGTAACTGAACCACCAAGTAGAAGGCTCACTGTGTGAGCATGACGCGAATGTTCTGTTGTGTAACGGAAAAATCTCTGCTGACCTTCTCTCTTCTTGTGACGATTTTTATCATGATGCTGTTTGTCTGGACGCAGCCGCTTTCAGGGCATTAATGAAGCAGTCAAATCTTCTCAAATGATACTTGTAAAGTCTGCAGAGTGTAAACCTTCAAGTACCTGTGATGTTTTTCATATTGAGAGAGATTTGTACGGAGCCCAGAAGGGTCAGTGAAGAGGCATGAAGTTACTAACTTTGCTGAGTTCCTAAAACAAATGATTCAAAGTTGTTTCTAAACTTTTCTCCTGTTATCATCGACCCAAGTGGTTGTAATGACACACAGACAGCGGAGCAAGAAATCTGAAGTAAAGAGAGATGAGACAGTATTAGTAATGTCTTGTAATAAGGGCTGTCCTCAATTAACGAAATTCTTAGTCGACTTACACGCATACGATTTTGTCGACTAACCAATTAGTTGATTTAATTTACAGATCTGTAAAACTGAGTTTCTTTGTCAAAGAATCATGCAAAAGCAGCACTTTAAATGTTTACCAGAGACGTACTCATACGTTTCTTTAAAAAGTCATTCACCATGAAAAAAGGCATAAGAAATGACTAATCGACTAAAGAAATCATCGTTGACTAGGACCAACACGACTGATTAGTTGACTAATGGACTAAGAGGGGCAGCCCTACTTGTAATATATAAAATGTTTTTTGTATTGCTTTTTACCTCTTATACCTGTTTGTGCTCATTCACAATCATGTTTTTTGTCTTGTTTGTTGAATAAAAAGCTTCCCATTATGAAAGAATGTTGTCTCAAATCATCTATACTAAAAAAGTATGTCCATATACATCAATATTGACTGATTGTGTGTGTATGTGTGTGTGTATATGTATGTGTGTATATATATATATGTATGTGTGTATATATATATATATATATATATATATATATATATATATATATATATAATGACGAGGAGACGGTGGCTGAAGTTTAACCGGAGGACTAGAGGCACAATCTTCTCCCCATGAACACCCCAAGAGTCTCTCACATGTTAGTCCTGCACGGTCGCTACAGTACTATTTCAAATGTATTTTACAGGCTTTAGCCACCGTCTCCGTCATATGTACATATATATATATATATATATATATATATATATATATATATCTCGCTGCTTTGTAGTATTTTATAATTTTACCGGAGACAACCAGGTCACTTTTTAGGATTTTTATTCAAAATGTAATAATGTTTTTACTGTACAGTGTACAAATTAAGAATAATGTAATAATTATTTTAATGTATACTTTATTTACTGTACAAATTATGATAAATATAATGTATTTTTGCACCGTTTTAACAACAGTATCAGTCAGAGTGCTTAAAGTGAATGTTCTCTTTGTGAATCTACATTTGATCATCTGGATCCATTCTCTGGCCTCGCTCGCTGTCAGCCTTCACATTCTGATAAAGCAGCACAGAACATCAGTGGTTGAATGTAACTTACTACATTTACTCAAGCACTGTACTAAAGTACAAATTTGAGGTACTTGTACTTTACTTGAGTCTTTTCTTTTCATGCTATTTTTTACTTCTACTCCACATCATTTCAGAGAGAAATATTTTACTTTTTACTCCATGATATAAATCTGACAGCTTACAAATTAAGATTTCTGAACACAAAACATATGTAGTTTATGAAATACAAGGTTTTATTATAAATTAAACTACCCAACAATATACAGGCCTACAAGTACAGCTAAAATGATTAGCCGATTAAACACTTAGTTGATTGACCGAACTGTTTGATCGTTACCAGTTTCTAAAATGTGAGGATTTTTCTGCATTGAGTACTGTGCTTGTAATACTTTTAAGTATATTTTCCTGATGATACTTACATACTTTTACTTAAGTAACATTTTCACTGCAGGACTTTTACTTGTAACAGAGTATTTTTACAATGTGGTATTATTATACTTCTTCCACCACTGCAGAACAGTACATTTGGTTACACTGTTGTAAGTTACTGTACTGTACGGTAGTGGTTATCAGATAAAAGATGGGTTTTATATTGAGCCTGGAAAATGTAGACCCTCCGTGTTTCAACACCAAGTGTAGTACCATTTCCAAACGTTTGGTGACAGCAAAGACTCCTGCAAGTGTCTGATCTGCCATAAATTAGAAAAGAGAAGAAGTAAAGAGCCAATCACAAACCAGGGCACCATATTGAACCGATGTTTTGATCCAAGCTGCTGCCCTTCTCCTATAGTTTACTTTGAGTCCGATATTTTGCCACAACTCGAATAAAAAAATCACCTGAATTTGCACTCACGCGGTAGCAATGAAGCTAACGGACATTAAAAAGCTAAAAGTGGCCGAACTGCGGTCCAGACTTAAAGAACTCGGGTTGGACAACAAGGGACTGAAAGCTGAGCTGTTAGGCAGGCTGTGGTCCGCGTTAGAGGCAAGACAAAGTGTGAAGGACGGCGATGAAGAGATACAACTACAAAATGACCGCTCACAGACACCTTCAGCACCGGTGGAGACAGTGGACATCTGCACTCAGTCCTCATCACCCCCGACAAGAGCTGGTGTTTCTGAGCGATGTAACGTTAAACCGGACTGTATCCGAGAGTACACAGACACCGCCACGCAGACAGAGACCGATACCGGTCTGCCACCTCTACAAGTCTCCGAGTGTATTTCAGAGTGTGGGCCAGTGCACCAAGCGGAGGAGAGAGAAGTTGAAATGCAGCAGGGAGGTGCAGAGGATCCTGGAGATGACAGGAGAACTCTTTCATCAGAAGAGATGGGCAGAGGAAGAGCTTTCTACGAGTTCAAAGAGGAGATACGATACAAAAGGTAATGCAAGCTAGATTTTAGTTAGTAGTTTTGTAAAGACGCATATAAAAGCATCAGGCTCAGTCAAAATGTACACTTGCATTATAAGTTATGATTATACTTCATAACATGTGCTTCAGGATGTTTTAATGAGTTTTATAAGAGGCAGAGGTGAAAAGTAGAATTTTGAGGTACTTTTACTTTACTTGAGTATTTTTATTTTATGCTACTGCGATAAATGTAGGTTTTGGACAGGTGTGGCAGCACTGTTACTACGTCAGCATTGTAAAACATTCAGTCTGCAGCTTCTCACGACTAAAAAACATTAAATGGGGCAATTGTTTAGGCATTTAAAAAACACAAATGTGCTTACATGATAGGCAGACATGTCTATATATTTTACTGATTAAAAAAAAGACTGTTGCAAACCACACTTCCTATTAGGTTTCATTGATTTTATATCTTTCAGTTGCATGAATTCCAGAAAAGTAGAAGGTAAACAAGATAAGCCTGTCTGAATATGCACACGAGACATGACGGGGAAACAACAATTTAACAGGCTTTGTGTTGAAATATAGCCAAACTATATCTAAGCTATCTAAGCTTGAATCTTAAAAATGAAGCGGGTGTTATTAAGCAGCATGCATCTCTATCTCTTGTCGACCAGAACCAAATCACCACAATCTCCAGTGGACACAGAAGAGACGGGGGAGGAAGATGAAGATAAAGTCAGACTAGATCCATGTAAGTCTTTGGACAACACTCACTCTCTTTTGGGTGCAGGATTGAGTGACAGTGTTTTAAACTTTGATTACCTTTGTCCCAAGTCATTAGAGCGGTGCAGAGGCATTTTGAATCCCTGACTTTACTTGTTTTTCTGTACAGATGACAGACACCTCCACTTTGAGGTGGATCCTGATTGTGCATGTGGCCAGCCGCGGTTCTGGGCTCGATTCCCCTCGCTGTGGTCAGGCTGCAGGCTCACCCACGGGGTGCTGCAGGGCAGAGTGAGCTTTGAGATGAGGCTGGAGAGGAAGTTGCTGACTAGACAGCTGGAGGAACAAGAAGACATGGATCCTTACGGCCTGAGAGTCGGCTGGTCTATGGCCAACACCTCTCTACTGCTGGGTAAGGAATAGGTTCATTTTAGGAGAATTGATTTGAACAGAGGCCCGTTTTCTGGAGATGTTTCTTCTCGTTAAGACCCCTCTGTTCTTTCTCCCTCTGGCTTTTTATCCGTATCATACCAGGTGAAGATGAATTCTCTTTTGCTTACGATGGGCGCGGTAAAAAGGTGTCAGGTGGGAAGGAGGAAGAGTTTGGAGAACCCTTCTCAGAGGGAGATATCATTGGCTGTTATGCTGTGAGTGATTGCTTTTCTCTTCAATTCTTCCTCTGTCCGCATTCTTCGAAAATTTGACTGCTTTGCTGTTGTCTTGTGAGTTAGAGGACATTGCTTATTCTAATCCCAACTGTGTGTGTGTGTTTGTGTGTCATGTTTACACATGCACATCGACAGTCTTTCTCCACAGACGGTGCTGTTGAGCTCTCTTTCCATAAGAACGGTCGTTTCATGGGTGACGCCTTTTCCCTGGACGCTTCTATGCTCCTGGGTCGTCCTCTTTTCCCTCACGTCCTCTGTAAGAGCTGTTCAGTCAGATTCCTCCTAGACCCCACAGCTTCTCCCTGGTACCCGGGTCCTCCAGGGTTCATACCGCTAGCAGCTCTTTCTGCTGGGCAGAGGGTGCGCACCACATTGCCTCCTACCTTCAGGGAAAACTGTGAGGTGAGAGACAGTAGCTGGGGTTCCATCCAAACTATTTAAATGTGTATAATGGAAAGACAGAATTCCTGTTATCCCAAGGTGTTTTTATGCATCCCTGTGGTGGAAAAGATTGTTGTTGATGGACCAAAGTGGGGGACATTGCTAGCCATAGAGCCATAATGCTAGCGGTGCTAATTTAGTTATTTTCAGACAAGATACAAAAGTAGTTGTTACATTTGAATCTTACGCTCCTTCCCTTCAGATGTTGTTGATGGTTGGTCTTCCTGGTTCTGGGAAAAGCCACTGGGCAAGGACTCACATGAAGCAGCATCCGGAGAAACAGTACAAGCTGCTGGGCACTGAGGAGCTGCTCGCATGTATGATTGTCAGTCAAACCTCCAGTCTTCACTCTCATGTTTTATATTCACATTCAAAGATGATGTTTAATTTCTGATCAAATGATCCCAAAATGTTCTGTGCGTGTGTGTAGAGTGGCGGACAGAGGGACAGCAGGCTGCAGCAGGCCTCTCAGTGTCTAACTGAGTTGATTAAGATGGCTGCTCAGACAGCTGGCAACTATATTCTCGACCAGGTAACTTCACTGCTTAACACATCGATTTAGTAGCTGTGAAACCGATTTGACTCTGTTAACTGACCTGACCTGTATATATTTGGATATTTTCAAAAACTTTTTTCCAGTGGTAGTGTTAGAAAGTGTATTTGAAACAACCGAGAGACTGATATTGTAAGGGGTTCAGTATTTCTGAAATGTCATTTTAGTCGCAAGCATGTGGAATTATTTATTCATTGAATCACTGACACACGCATGGGCGTACCAGCACTTGGACGTTGTATTCCAGCTCTCTTGCCATATGCTTTTTGTCATCTCTCTGTTTCCAGAGCAACATTCTCTTCTCTGCCCGGCGGTACAAGCTGCAGCTGTTCATAGGCTTCAGGCGGCGGGTGGTGGTGGTCTTTCCCTCAGCAGACGAGTGGAAAAGACGACTGTCTCGGCACCAGACGAGCAACGGGGAGCAGGTCCCTGAGACCGCCCTGCTCAAACTCCAAGGTGTGACTTGTGCCCATTTTATAGGAAGTATAACATCTAAGTGAATAATAAGAGCATACCTCAGTGCCAATGAAGGCCAACTCAGTCAGTCAGAGACATGGGTGAAACTGGTGTTGGCAGGCGATGTGAAAGGTATTTTTATTAGGGATACAAACTTTTAATGTAATAATAATTACCTTTTAAATACCATTCTCTCTTTGGGATTTCTTTAACTCACAGGGAAGGAAAAAGTAAAACTGACTTCTAACTTTGTGAGGTAGTTCAGTAGTTTAACAGAGGTGTTTAGCCTATTAATCACACTGAAATGCAATTTGGGTTTCAGTTACTTATTTTATTATTCTATTTGAATTGCTGAAAAACTGACGTGGGCATCCATTTAGAGGTCTTGAACCAGGCTTGAAGTGTATGGGACTACACAACAAACTTAAGCTTCTCTTAATGCAGACAATCATAATTAAACCTGTGACAGCAGAGGTGTACATGTGAATGATACCAACACCTTCAACTCTCCTGCTCGTCTCCAGTGAGCTGCAGTCTTCCAGAGCAGCAGGGCGACCTGCTGGAGGAGCTGCAGTATGTCGAGCTGCCTCAGGAACAGGCACAGCCACTCCTGCAGGAGTATAAAGATGAGGCCCGCAGACTGCTGCCCCCCATCCCCAAACAGGAGAAGAAGAAAGCCCGACTTCACAAGAAAAGACCCCACCCTCACGGCCCTCTACCCTCGCATAGGACCCAGTGGAGTGGACTTCATGGTCAGCATGAGAAGTGATGGCAGCTTGTTGGGGAAACATGATATTTTAAGATGTTAGTTAATTTCTTTATGGTCTTTGTAGGATGGAATGACACAGGACTCAACGTGCAGCCATGGAGGCAACAGCCAAGATATGTGAGTTTTATGCACATAGATATACAGTAATATATATACATATAATAATGTTTTATATCTATGGTTATGCAGCCGTGAAATCCTACAAAACAAACCTCTTTGTTACATAATTTGGGGCTGTTGCGTTGTCGTTAGCTTAGCTGCACTTTAAAGCTGGAGTGTGGAACGTTTGTCTCCCCCTCTTGGCAGTGGGAGTAATTATACAAACACTGTTGACGTGCTTTGCGGAGGTCTCTCCGGAGGTCTCTCCCCCCTTCCTGCCTGTCAAGGTGTTGGGAAATACAGGTAGACTGACATACCGTGTAGCCAATCAGAGAGTCAGAATAAGCAGCTACGCTGTGAAGAACTGTAAGGGAGTGAGCAAGGTTGGGTTATGGCACTTCGTGTACTGCTCATGTAACAAGGTTGTGTACTCAACAAGAGTACAAATAAGAGGTATCGGCATCATTCTGCTGCACCACAGTCACCACAACTTCGGTATACTGAGAAATACAGAGTGTTCCCTGGTAGCGATAGGCTCAATCGGCATTGTGTGAACTTGTTTGGCAATGGCTTTGATATAACGGACGTTCATTTATATGTAAAGGTCCAGCACTCTTGCTTTAAAGCAACACCAAAGATTCTTTTGTACCTTAAAATAATGTTTACAAAATCGTTTCAGTGGTTCATCAACTCGTAACAGGGTGAACGGCACTTCTGCATTCGCTTTGTGGCCCTCTATCGGCTAAAACTGCACTATGCAAGTTTGCCAGATCGGGTAGCGGATCTGTAGTTCGAATGAGAACTGTTATGGACAATTCCGCTTCCAGCCTGTAGGGGGACCGAAGAGGAAAAGTACTTTGGTGTTGCTTTAAGAGGTTGTGTTTAAAGGTCCCATGGCATGAAAATTTCACTTTGAGGTTTTTTAACATTAATATAAGTTCCCCCAGCCTGCCTATAGTCCCCCAGTGGCTAGAAATGGCGATAGATGTAAACCGAGCCCTGGGTATCCTGCTCCGCCTTTGAGAAAATGAAAGCTCAGATGGGCCGATCTGGAATCTTCCCTATATGTCGTCATAAGGGGAAAGGTTACCTCCCCTTTCTCTGCTTTCCCGCCGCCCACAGCTGCCCAGAGAATTTGGCCCGCCCATGAGGAAATAGAGCTACAACCGTGGCTGCAAGCTGGTCAAGGCCACACCCCCACCCTACACCTTGCCCCACCTCTCTCCTCCTCAATAGCATTTAAAGCTACACACACAGAAATGGCACGTCCATTGTGGGACTGGCTCGTAGTGGCTGTAATTCTGCACCAAGGCTGAATTTCGGGAAAGAGACTTCAGATACAGTATTAGGGGACCACTAAGGCCTATATAAAAGCATCCAAAGAGCAGCATGTCATAGGACCTTTAACAAAATCACCTGGACCTCATCGCTGTGTCTTGTAGAAATCATTGAAGTTCAGTGTGAGGGAAGATTATTACACTGAAATCCATTTATTTTTCAAAGTTCTTATGAAGGAAACACCACAAGTGTCAAACTAATGTTTTATGACATTTGAACAGGGTGACTTTTAAAAAAAAAAAAAAAAAAGTATTCAGAAAAGAAGTTAATGATGATCTGACAAGCTGAAGAAGTCAATTCATAAAAGCCATGGTTTAATCAATGACCCAGTGAGGACATGAGGACAGTTTGTCAGTAATATAGGCAGGTGAACTGTTCACTCACCCGAAGCTATAATAGTCAGAAGAAAATAAGATAGACGTATTAAAAGTATAAAAGGACCCAATTCCCACAGCTATTTTAATCGAACATACTATTAAACTAATAACCCTGATTCCATTTCTTCTCCTGGTTCAGCTGAAGCTGAGCTCATCAGGTCCAATTTAATATGTAACTGCTTTTAAAACCGCTGAAAGATGCTAAGTAAGTGTGCAGGGTGCAGTGTTTTTTAGGGCAACAGCCCTCTTATCTTCATTTCTTAATCAAATCTCATTTTACATTTTTTACATTTCAGTGGAGTGTGCCTTATCTGGACCAGAGCTACTACTACTACAGAGATGTTGGTAACAACAGATATGAAGGGTACTGTTGAAGAAACCTGGAGCAAGAGGAAACGGATGCGTTTGAGATCTGTTTACATTGACGATCACTCTGATGTCATTTAATAAAAAAAGAAAAAGAAAAGCTAACTACATCAGCAAGTTATATTATACAGAGAACTAATGACTAGTGTATATGTTGCACTCGCTGCTTTGACCAATCAAAGATAATCAGTGTTTTAGTATTTATTCATTTTACCGAAGACAACCAGGTCACTTTGTAGTATTTTTATTCAAATATTTTAAAAATGTCAACATGTTTTTACTCTACAGTGTACAAAGTATGAAAACATTTACTGTATTTTGCACAGTTTTACCACCACTATGGTCAGAGAGAGCTTAAAGTCAAATAGTAATAAATCCCTGAATTTTAATGAAAAGGTTTCTCTTTGTGAATGTACATTTGATCATCTGGATCAATTTTCTGATGCGATCAGCTGAACGTCATGTCATCTGCTCTGGTCTCGCTCGCTGTCAGGCTTCACGGTCTGATAAAGCAGCATGGCTCCTTTAGCTGAAGGACACAGCTCCGACCACAGAGGGCTGCTTCTGTCCAGCTGCAATACCTCCTTAAAAACATTTCAGGGACAACAAAATCCAGTCTTGTGTATCTATACCTTGTTATATACCGTACTTTCCTTCTAATGCAACTGCCAAAACAAGAAAGCTCATTCTTGAGTTGGTATTCAGACAGTTGTACTCAGTTATACATCTGTAACTACTCACCGTCCTGCTGAAGAAGACAATATCTGTGGACTCATGGGCTTCTGCTCCTCCTTTCCAGTACAATTTTCTGACTTCATCAGTTGTCAACGAGCAACTGAGGACACACCGATAACAAAGACTCTACATCAGTGGTTCTCAAACTTTTTTCTATAATGTACCCCTTTTGAATTGTTTCTTTAAGCCAAGTACCCCCTGACTAGCGCTAATCACTTTCTGTAGAAAAAAAACATTTAAATGATAAAAGGAGACAAAAACTGTAAAAAAAGACCATCCATTCATTTTCGTCCGCTTACCCGGGGTCGGGTCGCGGGGGTAGCAGCTCCAGCAGGGGACTCCAAACTTCCCTTTCCCGAGCCACATTAACCAGCTCCGACTGGGGGATCCCGAGACGTTCCCAGGCCAGGTTAGAGATATAATCCCTCCACCTAGTCCTGGGTCTTCCCCGGGGCCTCCTCCCAGCTGGACATGCCTGGAACACCTCCCTAGGGAGGCACCCAGGGGGCATCCTTACCAGATGCTCGAACCACCTCAACTGGCTCCTTTCGACGCGAAGGAGCAGTGGCTCTACTCCGAGCTCCTCACGGATAACTGAGCTTCTCACCCTATCTCTAAGGGAGACACCAGCCACCCTCCTGAGGAAACCCATTTCGGCCGCTTGTACCCTGGATCTTGTTCTTTCGGGCATGACCCAGCCTTCATGACCATAGGTGAGGGTAGGAACAAAAACTGACCGGTAGATTGAGAGCTTTGCCTTCTGGCTCAGCTCTCTTTTCGTCACAACGGTGCGATAAATTGAATGTAATACCGCACCCGCTGTGCCGATTCTCCGACCAATCTCCCGCTTCATTGTCCCCTCACTCGCGAACAAGACCCCAAGGTACTTGAAGTCCTTCACTTGGGGTAAGGACTCATTCCCTACCTGGAGAAGGCACTCCATCGGTTTCCTGCTGAGAACCATGGCCTCCGATTTAGAGGTGCTGATCCTCATCCCAGCCGCTTCACACTCGGCTGCAAACCGATTCAGTGAGTGCTGAAGGTCGCAGGCCGATGATGCCATCAGGACCACATCATCTGCAAAAAGCAGCGATGAGATCCCCAGCCCACCGAACTGCAACCCCTCTCCAACCTGACTACGCTCGATATCCTGTCCATAAATACTACAAACAGGATTGGTGACAAAGTGCAGCCCTGGCGGAGGCCAACTCTCACCTGAAACGAGTCCGACTTACTGCCGAGAACCCGGACACAGCTCTTGCTTTGGTCGTACAGAGATTGGATGGCCCTGAGAAGGGACCCCCTCACCCAGTACTCCCGCAGCACCTCCCACAGTATCTCCCGGGGCACCCGGTCATACGCCTTCTCCAGATCCACAAAACACATGTAGACCGGTTGGGCATACTCCCAGGCTCCCTCCAGGATCCTTGCAAGAGTAAAGATCTGGTCCGTTGTTCCACGACCAGGACGGAATCCGCATTGTTCCTCTTCAACCTGAGGTTCAACTATCGACCGAACCCTCCTTTCCAGCACCTTGGAGTAGACTTTACCGGGGAGGCTGAGAAGTGTGATACCGCTGTAATTGGCACCTCCTTTTTAAAAAGGGGAACCACCATCCCGGTCTGCCACTCCTTAGGCACCGTCCCAGACTTCCACGCAATGTTGAAGAGGCGTGTCAACCAAGACAACCCCTCCACACCCAGAGCCTTAAGCATTTCTGGACGGATCTCATCAATTCCTGGGGCTTTGCCACTGTGGAGTTGTTTAACTACCTCAGCAACCTCCACCAGGGAAATTGACGACAATCCCCCATCATCCTCCAGCTCTGCCTCTACCATAGAGGGCGTATTAGTCAGATTTAGGAGTTCCTCAAAGTGCTCCTTCCACCGCCCTATTACCTCCTTAGGTAATCCTTACAAAGGAGCACTTTGTAAAAAAGACAAACTTCGAAAAAGATGGTAGAAAGAAGGAAGTAAGGAAGGCAAGATTAGGTCCAAAGAAGGCAACATAAATGTCACATTTTTGGTAGAAAAAAAAAAAAAGTCTACATAAAGAGGAACAATGTTCTGGAAAACAGCCTACTAACTATTAAACATTTTGTTAAATATCTCACATACCCCCTACAGTCCTCCAAAGTACCCCTAGTGGTACACGTACCCCCATTTGAGAAACACTGCTCTACATTATATCTTAATAAAGCGATTTGAGGCAAACTTCCATCATATCAAAACTGAAGGAATGAATACCTGACATAGAACTCAGCACTTGGTCTGCCGGCGCTGGTGTGATTCAGAGCGACACCCATCAGGACCGGCTCTCCGAGGGAGCTCAGAGGAATATTCACCTGCACACGTACCGAGGGAAGACGGGATGAAGTATGTGAGACAAACAACATACAACACTTTTAGTTTTCAAAGAATTTCTCAAGTGAATAACATACATTTTCTTTATGAAGTCATGTTCAAAAAATGATGACTGAGCTCTTCCAATGTATTGGGGAAAAAAGCTAATGTGAATATTGTTTTATATTTTCTTTGAATTTGTTTTAAAAACTGGTTCAACAATCAGTAAGGTTAACAAAAAGATTATCAATAAAGCCAATTTTCACCAGGAAAAACTAAAATGCTTTCCAATTCATTTGAAAGATGTTATAATCACTTAATATTCTACACATAGACGTTTTAAGTGCAGTCACCAGAGTTCATCTTTCAGAAAGCCAGTACAGTTATTCTTGGTTGTTTTATTGATCTTTTAACAAGTCTTTTGAACTGGTCTTATCTACAGATTTTTTTGTTTATCGCTGAAGGACAGAATCAGACTGACCTTTAACTAAATTAATCAACAACAATTTGGATAATAAATGAATCACCTAATTCAATGATTAACAATTTTTGCTGGTTACGGCTTCCCAAATGTGCAGATTTGTTGTTTTTTTGTCTTACGTGATAATAAACTGAATATATTTTCTGGACTGTTGGTTGAGTGATTCAAAGACATCTGGGAACTTTTTCACATTTTTCTGACATTTTAATATACTAAATGATTAACCAATTAATAAAATCAACAATATGAAGTGCTTAAAAAAAAAGTATAATGACTTTCAGCCATAGTTTAGAATGGGAGTGAAAAACAGGGACTCTTATTTACCAACAACTCCTAAAGCTCTGGACTTATTTTATGCCAATATGGAAATGTAGCCTTTGGTTTTTATTCTATTAAGTCATCTTAAGTCATATAAATAAAATAACTAACTAAACATCAACTTGATGAAATAAGTTAACAGTGGACTTTTTTTTCCCCCACCTCATCTCTGATTTCAGCGCACACAGACGAGAACAGCTCTGAGACGACGGGCCTCTGCGACATCATGTCCACACTGATCTGCTGCTCACACACTGCCTGGCCCAGGCGCTCACACACCACCTGAGGAGGTGCATCAATGGTATAAATAACATATCAAGCATATTTGAATGACACTTTATTTACTTCACCTTTGGCTCTGGGTGACCTCCGGGGATGTCCAGGAGCCCTCCTGCCTCTGCCACTCTCTGGCTCCTCCTGATCAACACTACCTGACCGTCGTCTGTACATAGGACTGCACCCACACCCAGAGGCTGAGCCAGCAGTGCCAGAGGATCACCGAACTCCACCTCTCCACGCTGACGTAGCTCTGCCACTCTACACGACCAGTTTGTTCCCAGGTAATCTTTGTAGCATGTAAGGCCTAGTCTCAGAGTGAGGAGGTGGCCGGTCCCTTGATCCTCTGTATTTTTGGAAGGACGTTCAGCTGTAATGCTCTTAGACTCACTGTATTTAGAGGAAGCTTGTGACAATGCACGGACACTATCTACATTTTCTTTCTGATTCCCAGGTCTGTTTCTTTTGTCCAAATTGCTCTGAACAGCATCCTGCAGAGAATCAGTGACACACAAACTCTCCTCTACCCTTTGTCTGCTGTCTTGTAATTCCCCTTCCGGTTCCTCTCCAAGGTCTAAGAAGGGGATGAGGGGTGGATGAGTGCAGGATTGGTGTTTAGGAGAAACAGAACATGATGAGGCCAAGCAGAAAGAGTGCAGTCTGAATTTCATCCCGTTGAAAAGCCACGACTCTTTGGATACTCGCTCTGTCCACGCCTCCTCTATTTGACGCTCTAGAGCCGGATCAGTCTGCCTGTTGAATCTAAGAAGAGGGAGAGGAAGCATGACAAAATCCTTAGGTTACTACAGTTACATTTTGCCCATACTGTATAAGGATAAGGTGTTATTCTATATTTTTCACATATCCCATAAAAAGACCCTTATACCATGACTGTGGCCTACTGGGGCTGAAAATGTAATTCTAATAATATCATGTTTAATCCATTGTGTTAGGTAGAAAGGCCTTAAAATTATATTACTCTCAGAGGCCTGATTTATTTTTATAAATATTTATGTTCATTTGCAAATGTGTTAGGTGGGTTCCTTTTATAAGTCCTCGTTTTTTTTCTTCATATTTTTATGTTATTGTATGTTTCTTCTTTTTTTATTTTATATGCGCAAATAAAGAAAAGAAAATAAAGAAATTAAATGTTCCTACCTTTCAGAAAGCTCCACTTGTACTTGAGACTCCAGCAGGCCCCTCCAGGCTGCACAGTGCAGCAGCACAGACACCTCCGGGTCCATCATGTCTCACTGTGGATCATCAGTGAAGTCTTCACTCACACTGCTGCAGCTCTGTAAGTGTTTTTAACTGTTAATATTTCTGTTCATCTTATACAAACTTCACAGTAAAGAAACAGAAGCTGTAAACATGTTGTAAAGAGCTGAATCTGATAACATTTAGATGCAGTAAATAACTGTGTCCAGGTAAGAAACTGTGTGTCTTGTTGGCCTCTCCCTCCACTCCCAATACACAAACAGAACACAGACACACATTCAGAGACAGCACAAGTCATTTTGCTGCTTTATTAACAAGCCAGCCAGTATTTTTCTGCACAGCATTATCAAAAATACGATATGTTAACCCATAGAGCAACGTACGTATGTGTATGGTTTACTGTTTATTTGACCTGATATGTAATCGAGCTGTAGTATTAAGTAATCAACTTAAAAGCTGGCATAATGTGGACTAGAACTGTCCAGTCCTTTAAAAAGAGACACAATTAGACAGAAATCATATTTTTTTTCGTTTGCTAGCTAGTGTCCAGTTTGCCATGGATCACACATATGTGGCTATGCTAATTATATTCGTAAGTTACTTAAGTTAGCCTCAAGTGTTAACTGACAACTTTAGAGAGGAGCTACTTCCAGCACATCCTGCAACTGAGCACAGACAGACATAAGTACCATTTATTAAGTACAAATCACATCATGTTACTTGTATTTCATAAATCTAACGTTACTAAATAGACTGGACAACTATTATTTAATCTGTTAAATGTGGACACACGGCTGTTTTGATCTTACCTTCCTAGGTGGAAGCGTATACAATGGCTCTGTGTAGTATCTTCCTCTTTTTCAGACAGACGGCAAAATGTGTTCATTATCACCATCCAGTGACCAAGAGCCCGAACTACATGTATGTCACATCATTATCTATGTTCCTAAATATTTTACCGACAGCTGTAAAAAAGTATTGCGCATATTTAAAAAACAATTTACGTGTTATGTAGTATTCAAGATTTACTGCTACGATAAATAAATACCTTAGTAGGTGAACACGGCAGCAACAGGGTTAAAATCCTGGGGAAACAAACACGTGCAGGGGCGTGTTTATGTTGTATAAAGCCATAAAGCTAAAGCTGCTCATACTTCTGGTCAACTTCCGGTCAGGATCAAAATAAGATTCTTGGCAATGTGTTGCAAGTAAACAGTACTACAAAGAAAATGTAAGACATGTTATTTTGCAGTTATTGTTCACAGTAATTACACTTAATTACAATTTAGGTTAATTTTTGGCAAAAAAAGTCAGATAATAATTACATATTTTATAATAATTGTGTTGTCTGCTATGTTGAATATTATAGTTTTATTATTATTAACAAACTGCATGACGTGTCCCTACACTCTATATGAGGCACTGTCGCTCAAATACCAGGCCCGGCGCAAGTATAAAATGACTAAGGGGGCAGGTAAAAATTGCGAGGGGGCGATTTTTTTTTCATAAAGTAGGCTAAAATTAACTAATTTACCCAGGCTTTACCCACGCTGCTGCAACAGGGTCAGCACTCGCAAATATAGCATTTCTTGAAGCAGTTAAGTTGCCCATTTATTTTCATAAAATATTTTTAATAAGTTTAGCTAGCTAGAGCAGTAACATTAAGCTAACGTTAGAAACTGCTAACGTTAAAAACTGCTAACGTTACACGAGTTACGTCTAACTAGGATGTGTGGCTATCGCTTGACAGTAACTGAGGCACCTGTCACATCAGGGTCTGAGGGCGGCTGCGCTGCAATGATATGGGAAGGGGGCTTGGCCCCCCAGCTGCCCCCCTAACTTTGGTGTTCAAAAAAGCTGTGCTTGTAAAAACAAACTGCCACTATGTCCACAAGCTTCTTAAACCATGAATACAAACAATACATTTATAATAATTTATAATAAATAATAATAATTATAAATGTAATCTTAGCCCCCTGACCCTCAAATAGCTAGGTCCCTGAATCAAACGTTTAGAGCGGTATTCGCACAGTCTGGCTCGTCGCACACAGCAAGTCTTCTGCGGTGTGGCGGCCCTGCATCCCTGCAAAGACTGGAGCGACAGAGCTGCCCCCGAGCCTCTGAAGGTGAAGTCAGTTTCCCCAGGTGAAGTTTAACCACACGTTTAATTTAAAGTTAAATTCCACGCCCCCTACACGCCCCTGCACGTGTGCAATTATTATTTATTATTAGCTTGTGGACATAGTGGCAGTTTGTTTTTACAAGCACAGTTTTTTTGAACACCAAAGTTAGGGGGGCAGCTGGGGGGGGGGCAAGGCCCTACAGTGCCTTGCCCCCCGCCCGTAGTTCCGCCCCTGCGGTAGATTGAAATGGAAAAACGGCACTTTATTTTGAAGGATAAATCTTCAGTGTTCCGGTTTTAATCCAGCTAGCATGATGCAGCTGAGTCAACGGACCCACAGAACAGCTAGTTATGAAACTGAGTCTTGGTGGTATGTCACTTTTCTCTAAGTTCTGGCTTCTTTTACCATTGTGTCGCATTGTTTAACGTTTGTTCTTCGTCTTTTACACAACACCGCTAGCTAAAGTAAATCATTATCAAACTAACAGTAGAACAAAATAACGTTAGCTGTCAGGCTACCGTTAGTTCTGCTGCACTGGTAGCACAACAAAGTGTCCCTACTGGAAACTCGTTGGCACTGTTTGCCCTTTATTTGATAGTGTATAGTGATTAATGTGCAAACAGCAGCAGCAGCAGCAGTCTGTAGCTGGTATTGTGTAGCTGAATAAAATAAAATGAATAAAGAAGTATGTATAAAGCTAACGTTAACTTAGTTTGGGTCAACACGACCCCAAGATCAATGTGTCAAAGTGTCAAAGTGAGTGACAAGTTGTGTTTCACGTTTCAGCAGATAATAAGAGAGATCCGAGGACCAACTGCTAGTGTTGTTTGATCATAAAAGTGTTAAAGTCCTTAATCAAAGATACTTCACTCACCTCGTCCCCTGTTGTTGTCCGTAGCCAGTCAGATCACCTCTCAACAGATGAGGGGAAAGTTGCTGACAGCATCATTTTCAATGGAAACACACTAGAAAGGTAAAGACAGGAGAACTGTTTCACAGAAACTCTAACCACGTTTTCTACCAACAGTGTATCTCTCTATTTATATTTACATTTATTAATATGTTGTCAGACTAAATGGTCCGAAGACATGGTCAACAAACAAACTAAGAAAATACTTTTTCAGTATCTTTCAATGACTAAATACTATAGATTACATTTCATGTGCACATGAATAGTCACATTTTATTATTATTTTATTATTTCATATATTGCTCATATAGTAATCTTAAGGTAAATGCCAGATAGCCCATACAATGTATTTAATTAACAATTTAAATCCAGTTGGCCATGGTTGTGGGAGTGGCCAGCTGCCATTTCCGTGGTTTTGTTTTTGTTTTTAGCGCCAGAATTGTTTTAAAGATATATCTTATATGGCAAAAAAACCCCAAAACTAAACATGTCTAGAAATTATGAAAACAATTAGCCATTTTTTTAAGCACAATGCCTTCAGTGTTGGTTTTGTCCCTAAGTGCCTCTTTGTCTAGATGTACACTAGAGTAATAAAACACCAGATTATGTCCTTCCAACAGAAGTAGATTTATAACATTTGTATACTCAAAGTGCAACATACATATATTTAAAATGGTGTGAGGCCTGGGTCTGGAGTCTGTGAACTTGGTAGTTATTATGGTTTTAAATATCTTCCTGTTTCTCCTGTAGTGCTCTTTGTATTATAGATAATGTTAACATTTGCCCTTATTGCACAGGTCCTCTGTGTGGAAACTCAGACTTTTTCCATCATGCGTTTAGACGCTCAGCTGCGTCTCTGTCAGAGTTGTCTTTGGGGCTGCAGGAGCGGGCTGCGCCTGCTCTCCCAGAGCTATGCACACAGGTAGACTTTATATATGTGTGTGTGTGTGTGTGTGTGTGTGTGTGTGTGTGTGATAGTGATTGGTGATAGTGTTTAGTTACTCTGCTTTGTATTTTGTTTGGTTTTGAGTGCTTTGCTTTCTCAACCACAGAAAAGCTGTGAACTACTACAATCTTCTGGGAGTCAAATCTGATGCCTCCTTGGAGGAAATAAAAAATGCCTTTTTTGACAAATCTAAGAAGGTAAGGTCCTAATTTGTGAACAATAAAATGTATGGCCACATGAGGGAAGCCTTTCACAGCGTAGTTTATACTTATTAACTGTTCCCACAGTTAGCTTCCTGACTGTTTGTTTTCAGGTTGTGGCTCCCAGTGTAAATAAGGATGTGCATGTGTATTTACCTTGTGGTTTGGGCGTAATTGAGGGGTAAGACAACTCACTCTTAAGAGAAATACGCATGGTTTTAAGCGCAACTGCAAACCATACATTTGAATACATTTGTTTAACAGAGAAACATGTTTGTGTGTTAATTCAAGAAATGCATGTCCAGATTAGCACATGTTAGCACCAGAATATATCTCTTGGTTTATTGGTTGGTTTAGACCTCATTACAACTGACCAATTCATCATGCAGCTGCACCCAGACAGCAACCCATCCAACCCAGCGCTGCACAGCCAGTTTGTGGAGCTGAACGAGGCCTACCGAGTGCTGAGCAAAGAGTCGAGCAGGAAGGAGTATGACTTCAAAATCAGACGCCCATACAGTGGGGGCCAGGCCTTCAGATCTGCCTCCAGTCACACCAGCTACAGATCTAGGTGAAGATATACAGAATATGTCCGTTTGTGCTTGCTTATTAGTCCAATGTAACCTGACCTTCCTCTTCACTCTTTAACACTGTTAATGTTGGCTTGTGGCATTGTTTTTTTTTTCCTGCTGGAACACTCTTGAAAATGCTATTCTTGTGAAGACTGAACAACTCTCAAGCGCTGCAGCAACGCTGAATAAAGAATTCATCTCTGTACTTTGCCAAAGAAGGAAAACTACTTCTGCAACTTCTGACTAGAAATTAAGATTTATATTTCTAAATAATTCTTGATGGAGGCGCTGCATAATTTGATGTTTCAGGTTTTGTTTAACCTTGTGCAGTAACCAGCCTTCAGCAAATTGTGTTTTTTGTTTTTTATTCGGATAAACGACTTGACACTTAACATCTTAAACATCTTTTTTCTAGTTTTTGAGAAAAGACAGAAAATCAGTAAGAGGTTACTGTCTTCCAACAGTCAAGTGGAAGATTCAGACTTAGAAAAAGTTTCTTGTCAGTCACAGTTTGATGGAAATGTACTACATAATAGTCCCTCAGACTTTCCTCATTAACGCTTTAATTAAGACTGTTTTTAACATTTGTACCATCTGTCCCATCTCCTGTTTTTGATGTCACCAATCATGATTCTTCTTCAACTACTTTACCATCAGTACGGATACCCAGGAGAACTTTCGTTACTGGGAGCAGTTTCGTCAGTCTCAAGCACAGGAGATGACGGCAGAGGAGTGGCAGAGGAGGAGGAGGAGAAACTTCCGCCTGGTGAGCTACTGCTTCATCACGATGGTGCTCAGCGTCGGAGCCCACGTAGTCTTCTTCAGGTACAAAACCACCACATGATGAAGACACTTTTAAAGGGAAAGTCTCAAGCATTTAAAAGGTGAATGTTAGAACAATAGAAATGATGTGACAGTCTCCATACTGTACCAGAACCTTGTATCGAACTTCCCACTGCGGTGCGTCTATCTTATTTCCTGTGTTTGTTTTTTTTTTGCTGTGCATTCACATCCAGATGATGATTGTGGACATGTCTCTGTGCCATGTGTGTTGGCACAACCTCATGGCATGTGGCCTTGTAGTTGTTTTCACACACCGACTCTGTGTCACTTATGTTCGTGGCGATTCCCTTCTTTGTGAGCTGAAGAGCTGTTAGAACAGCTGTACAAACTCATAAAGACAACTGAGCATACACAGTGCCTGCTGAGCGACGTCAAGTTTTTAGGTTAAGCAAAGTTTTTCTGCGAACGGTGTCTTAACTCAAGTGTTTCTCCGACTCTTTCAGGAAACTGGAAGAAGTTCACAATAACTTTATGGACGAAAAAGATCGAGTCATCACAGAAATTTACAATGAATCCAAAGAGAGGGCCAGGTCAGCGCACAATCTTCAAATTAAACTGTGTTTTTCCTTTGTTTGATGGCACATTTGGGTGGTAGCAGTACATTTGTTTGAGTTTTGTAACGCTTGAATATGGAGTTAAGTGTAAGGGTGTCTTCTGTGCTGTTTTTCAGGGCCAACGGTTTTAAGAAACAGACTGAAATCCTGCGGCAGAAACATGCTGAGTTTCTGGAGAAATACAAGATCCGCAAGGATGGAGAGGACAAGTAGGAGAGTCCTTAACTGTGCTCTGTGATAATGGAGTTTCAACTGCCAGCAGGTGAAAGGCAGTGGACTGGATGTGGTACCTGTTTTAGGATTTTTAAAGTTTTTTTTATTTAAATGAAACATGTTGATGTGTTTGTCCTCAGTTGAGTACTTGAAGACACACAGAACATGGGCGTGATGTGGGAATGTTTCATCTGGTCATACAAGTGTTTCTTAGTGACCAAGCCAAGCTGCACATCAGACTGCACCGGTCTGTTGAAGCATTTACTGTATACCTACTGTAGAATATTTGAAGTGATGTGACGGTCATAAGGATCCACCTACAGTATGTACACGAACCACAATGAACACTGTTCAAACTGCCTCTTATGAACTCACAGGAACATGCTATTTATTGTCCTCTGCCTCGTTGCTGTGTTAGTGGGGCTCACAGATAACAGCAAATTAACGCCAGATGACAGCAGTTGAGTTGATCAAGTCAAGACGAGACAGACTAACTGTAATGCCGATATGTTTCTTGCTGAAAGAAAATTGTATTGATTAAAATCATATCCTGGGTTGCACACAAGAGGACGCGCCGTAATGTTCTCTTAGGCTTGCTGTAGTCTCGCATAGCCAGACCTATCTCCACAATACATTTTAGTGCTGTGCCAGCGCTGGAGAAAGGTCCGCCTGAACCCATCATAATTAAGCACTAAGGGAAACAAACACTTGTTTGTATTTCTTTAAACCAATCACAATCATCTTGGGCAGCGCTAAGCCTAGGATGAAGCGACGGTGCCCTTTGCAAAACAGTGTCAGGAGGAGATTTGTGTCTGAAATAGGCGGCCAATAGCAGGCGCATACACACAGTTTGTTTGTTTGTTTTATTTGGATCCCCATTAGCTTCAGCGTAAGCTAAAAGCTATTCTTCCTGGGGTCCTACAGTCTACATCCTGTGAGTCAGACTAGGTTTGATGAGCGAGGGCGTGATTGAAGGGGGTGAAGTATGACACGTTCGAGTCAAACGTTTCAGCAACAATGGTTTGTCAAGCAAAGTGGTCGAAATATCGAAATATGCTACAATGCCTGTTTGCTGGTCACAGTTATGAATTTTGGGACATCACTGTCAAACTCCTCACTGTTCCCTCTGTTGACCGTGTGTTGCTGTTTGAAAAGCAACGCATAATAAAATGTCCTCCATTTGTTAGAAATGGAGTCAGAGAAGAAAATCGATATTATCACATGAAAAGAGTGACACACTAACTTACTTAGAGTCAAACTATTGTATTAATAATGAGACTGAACATGTTCACATTGAATACAAAGAAGTTTGCTGGTTATTTCAACATTTACCACTTTACCTCTGTTTTTAGATATTAGAGATTGTTGTTTTTCAATTTTTGACTGCCTTATCTATTCCCTGATGGGATGTCGGAGGGAAATGATTAAAAGATCAACTTTTTCTCATCAATCATTACTTCCCCTTTTTTGTTTTCTCTCTCGTTCAAGTATGCTTTGGTTCTGGTTTTGTAATACAGAACAGACTACATTTATTTCTCTCTAATACATTTAAGCTCCGTTTGGAAAAAGGACTTATCAAAGGTTAATTAATCATTTTAGCATTATCTTTCTACAGTGAAATTAATTTCCTTTTATTGGCAGAGTTAGCAGGAGGCTCTGACTGACATCCAGATAGACAGTTGTCCTTTAATGAGCAACCACACAGGAGAGTCAGTACTGCTGTAATTAGATAATTCTTCATGTTTCATTCAAGTTTATTTTCCATTATCTCAGTGAAAGTGAATTTGAAGAACTGCTCTTTTAAACCTCTAATTTCACATTTGGAGCTGCAGATGTGATTAACTCAAAACTGACTCTACAGATAAAGTACACAGCATGTTTATTTGCATATTTACATTCACATGAAAGCTCTATTTCATTTTGGTTATGAAACAATTCCTAAGGACATCCTGGGTACACATTTGTTTGTTGGTGACATCATGGAAAAGAGGCTTGGTTACTAGTTATTGTTTTTTAAAGAATGCTTGCACAAGTATAAACTGAATTTATGAAATCCAGAACTACCATGTGAATTGTGTTTTAGAGATGTTGCCTTTTTTCTTGACTGACCTGAGACTTCAGCGTGAGATAACATATCCCTGCATAGCTTACAGACACCCTCACCCTCATGTGGCGTGTGAGTGCCCTGTCATAACCCAAACACACTATAATGCCTGAGATTCTGGTGTCGCCATGCCTCCACACACACTCTATGCAGGAGAACCAGCCTTGAAGACGTTGACTATTATCTTAAGTTTAATGAGCTGCAGAGGGAAAGTGTGTCAGATCATGCTCTGAAATAATACTCTGTGTTTGAAATGCCCTCTGATTTATTATTTGGAATATTATAGATAGTCATATAAAGTAGAAAAATAAATCATTAATAGAGAAGTGACCCTCAGGCGTTTACACTATACTGCCTTATTTGATGTGATTTAGTCCTAAAAACTAACATTTGATGTTCTTATTTGAATAAGTTCATAGGGGGCAGTGAACCATAATATTCACTATGTTCACATTTAGAGTGTCAAAATATTATGCGATAAAAATCCTAACCAGGGCCGTAGCCAGGATGTTAGAATCCCCAGACAACACCACAATACCAACGCACCTCCTGACATCAAAATATTCTTAATTTCCTAATCATTTTAGTGTTTCATAATTTTAATAATTACTAAATGATATGGCCCTTTCCAGAAAATGTCCTAGGAAATTATTTGATATTAGTGGAATTTATAAGGAAATGATGATGAAGAAGTTATGGACTAAATAACGAGCCAAACTGTATTACCCAACATGAAGGCTTGGACACAGCCCTCTCCACACTGCCAGGAAACAACTGTGGTGAATAAATACTGAATCCTTTATTGTGTTGTTTGCCATATTGCTGCAACTAACAATTCTTTTCATTACAAATGAATCTGCTGATAATGTCCCTGATTAATCGTTTTGGTCTACAATGTCAGAATGGAAAAGTCCCCACCACAGTTTTCAAGGTGACATCTTCGCTTATTTTGTCCAAAGCATCAGAACACCATCAGAGCTATATAATAAAACCAGTGAATATTCACATTTGAACAGTAGGAACTAGTTCATTTTTGGCACTTTTGAAAGAATAATCGATTAATCAATTACCAAAAGTTGCAAATTAATTTCCTGGGAATCGACTTTAATTCCCATGCAGATGGCCAAACTAAAACAACCACAATTGCAGAAATAACACCGAGGACATGACCTCGCAGTGTCTCAGTGGCAGCTAGCCCCTGACCCCACCCCACCACCACCACCACCACCATCCTGGGACCAGTAGAGACGCTGCACCTGTATGCAGTGCGCCTGTCCCGTTTGGAAAAAAGTTGGCAGTGCAATGGTTACGCTGCGTGCGTCTCAAGGGCAAAGGAAATGAGGAAACCGATCACAACAACTAATGAAGACTCCTACCTCTCTAGACCTCTCTCTGTCTGCGGACTACCCTGCTGCTCCGGCTCTGTTCTAGCTGTGCTACCATGTCAGTGGAGGATGTTATTCTAGACATATTTATAAGAGGACAAAAAAACGGGAAGATGCGCCTAAATGGGAAGCGTCACATTTTCAGTGGGAGCGCCAGTGTGGAGAGACTGTGACCGAGCCAGGGAGCGGAATATGCGCCACTGTCCAGCCCTGCACGTCGGACTAAAGCGTCGGATCTTTGCCGGATAAACGTCCTATAGCCTAGCTGGATGATGTGATTTTTTTTCTCTCCAGGATTTTATGATCGCACCACGTTTCAGCGGGAATCTGGATGATCCAGTCACGTCACCCTGGACCTCCACACCGGTTTCATGGGATCAGGACCAGACTGACCTGAAATAGCTTAAATATAGGGAGCCATCAGTCAAAGTTTAAACAAGTCTCATTAAAAAAATTACATAGTTAATAAATTATTACTTGAGAGTAGCAGATTTTTCTGTCTGTGTTAAAAAGAGTGGATGGAGGCTTATTTTAGACACAGTGTCCTACAGTGTCTGACTAATTGAAATAGCCTACAAACTACCATTAGAGTTTAGATTGAGAGCTGCTTTAGATGATTTCGATAATTTAGTCTAAATGCAACAATATATTATTCCAACACTGAGGATGCCACCCTGGGTGTCAAGGAAGGGAGACTGGAGAATGAAAGCGGGATTTCTGCGTCTTTAATCGGACACAGAAGCGAAGGAAGGAGACGGCCGAATAAGCCCTTTTTTCTTTTTTTGGATTGGTCCAAAGAATATTTTTTTGCGTGTCCCTTGGACTTCTGCACAATGGGGATTATACTTCAAGTTATTCTAGGAATGTTTCAATTCCTGCTGCTCACCAGAATACCGACGTCCCATGCCAAGGTAGGCCTATATATTTGGCCCTAAATGACTGCATGTCTGAGGTGGTTAGTCAGCCATCAGCTATGAGCTTGTGCGGTTTATTTCCATCTTATAGTCACTTGATGAAATCCCTTTTGTATGGATTTGCTCTGGTGAAGAACGTGGAACTTTTAGCTTGGTGGAAGTTATCCCCTAGGTCAATGACACCTGTCACTAAGCCATAGTGTCCAGTGACAGGAAAATTCACTAGTCTATCTAACATTATTATTCAGGACAGCCATATGATTTATAAGGTGACATTATGGTATTGTTTCCTCATCATTTTCATAATTCAGTGCCGTTTTCTAGTGAGGCACCTTAAACAAACTGAGAAGTTGTCGATGTTCAACATTTTTGGCTAAGTCCTGGATCTTCACAATCCTACCTACAGCACCTTTAATGTTCTTCTCATCCAAAAAGTGTTTATTCCAAAATCAAAATAGTTGGAAATTCATTTTCTGCCAATTTATGATAGATTCATTAATTATTTAATTTTTAACTCCTATAAACTACTACTTTATAAAGGGCACCTCATTAAACAGTGGGACCAATAATTCTTGAAATATTTAATTTAAAAAGCTATTTTAATTATTTATCATTGATAAGAAATGTTCATATAGGCCTACTGACAGTTTCCACAGCAGCAGGTGCTCACAAAGAGAAAACTGCGTGTGCTGGTTCTTTATTTATGTCTGGAGACTTGTATCAGGAACACAGCTCTGCAGCGGTGTGGGATCCAGCCCTGACTCTGTGCTGCTGTTTAGTGATGCATCATCCTAGACGCTACATGACACAGCAGCGTGACTATTCACCTGCTCACATCTGAAACTCTCTGGTTTCATGCTGTCTGCTTTTCTGATAGATTATTTGGAAAAGGGGTCATCCTTTTTTCTGTGTGTGTGTGTGTGTGTGTGTGTGTGTGTGTGTGCGCGCGCCAAAAGGAGGTAATTTCATCCCAGTCTCTGATACAGAAAAGACACACTTACTTAAGCTCACATCCTACCAGTCACAAAATGTCCTTAGTCACAGCTTAACTCAGAATCAATGTGGGCCAAACGTGTGTGTGTGTGTGTGTGTGTGTGTGTGTGTGTGTGTGTGTGTGTGTGTGTGTGTGTGTGTGTGTGTGTGTCTAGAAGGGGGTAGAGCAGTCAAAGGGGGGCAACTGGACAAAGTCTACATTCCCTTACAAGTGGCCTTGGTTTTCTAGGGAGCTATACAATTCAGTTTCTTTTTCTGTGTTTTTTCATTGGCATAAGAAGTATTTAGATCCTTTACTTGGGTAAATTTACCAATACAACAATGTAAACAAGTAAAAGTCCTTTATTCCAAATCCTAAAATACAGTAGTATCATCAGCTAAATGTACCTAAAGTCTCAAAAGTAAGTATTTGTTTTGCCTTAAAATGTCCCCTGTGACTGATATAATTAAATAGTTAATACTGATTTATCTGTAAGTGGCATTTTACTGTCGTAGCAGGTCGAGGTGGAGCTTGGTTTGACTACTTTATACAAACTTAGGTTGTTAGGTGGTTTAGTGCAGTGGTTCCCAACCTGAGGTTCGGGCCTCTCCAAAGGGTCACAAGATAAATCTGAGGGGTCATAACATGATTAATGGGAGAGGAAAGAAGAAATAAAATAAGTTGTGCTACGCAAATCTGTTTCCATTTTAGTTTTTTTCTGTTATTAGTGAAATTTGGGCCTCAAACTGTTGTTTAATGAAAAGTCTGAGAAGTGTAATCTCTCTTTGGTGGAACTGCTAACAGCTCATAGATATCTGAAACATGATAAGAGGCCCCAACTACACACTGTTCTTGTTTTTGTTAAGCGTCACAAGCCAAACAAGTTGGGAACCACTGGTTTAACATGTAATTATACTGGGGTTTTAAGGTTATTTTATGCTATTGAATGTAACATATTTATCTGCAAGTTAACGAATAACTAGCTGTCAGACAAATGTAGTGGAATAAAAAGTACATTTGCCACTGAAATGTAGTTGAGTACAAATATAAAGTAGCAGAAAAAATGCTCAAGTAAAGTATAAGTACATCAAAATTGTACTTGGTGATTATTTTCCCTTTCAGAGGTCACTATAAGAAGCTGTATATGAGTGTTAACTGCATCTGGGCAACATGAAAGTAGTAAATATGGGATGGATATAACTGTCGGAACAAATTATCTTTACTACAAAAGCTGCAGCAGGTGGTCTCCCTTCAGCTCATTTTATTAAACGGTCAACTCCCAGCTATACTCTGACTGTAACTGTTCATTGTTGCGAAATCCAGTAGTAGATACTTTCACTATCTACTACTGCAAGACTCCTGAAATTTTTTCACCTTAATCAGGTGGGGTTGGGAGGGCAAAGGTAGCAGGTACAACTTGTTCGAATATTCAGCAGTTCCCTCCCTTATATTGTTGAAAATGTGGATGGATTTTGGTCTTGAACGTAGACATTTTCAGTTGCAGTACATGCTCAAATGGACCCCACTGCAGAATATTTCAAAATATAGTCCAAAATGGGGCATGTTTTATTAAGTTGTTGTACAACTGTAGGGTGGCTCTTACCCTCCTACATGTGTATCTGTGTATCAAAGTTCAGAGTTTTCACTTTCTTCCTGTCATTTACCACTAGGCATTATTGAGCCTGTTGTATTCAGATGCCAGGTGTGAACTATTGTGGTGTTCATTGACAGGAAACACTTTGATATGTACCAGCAGCCTTTTTACAACAATGTCAAACAGGAGGTTGCAGGCAATAGCTCAACAGTTAAATTACTGTTATATAATGCTTAGTTCAAAAAAAAATCTTGATTATTGATAAATAGCAGATATATTTTATTATATGTATTTTAAGTATAGAAAACTATTGTTTTTCTTCAATGATGACCTACCAAAGTACTAATTTACCCACCTTTTTTTTTTCTATTTTTTTGTTTTTGTTGGGCTTTTCTACCTTTAATTGATAGGACAGCTAGGTGAGAAAGGGGAGAGAGAGGGGGAGACATGCAGGAAATCGTCTCAGGTCGGATTCAAACCCTGGACCTCTGCGCCGAGGCATAAGCCTCTATGTATACGTGCGCCTGCTCTACCCACTGAGTCAACCCGGCCATATTTACTCACCTTTTGACTATGCTATATATAGGCCTCCATCTTTTTTCGGGACTGATATTGAACCACTTGTTCTGACTCCGAAGTGCAATGCTGAATGCTATCTAACAAGTCAACTTGACCAGGAAACCCTAAACTTATTGAAACGGTGCTTTTCACATGAGCTCACTACTTTTATTTCTCCCTCCAGCTCGCTCACTGGCGGCCGTCAGACTCCCCAAAATCCAGGGAAGGTCGAGAAGGTATGCTCCCTGTTTCTACAAAGAACTCTGCACTACTTAATGGAGCTGATAGAGAGAAATAAAATCATGCCTTTATTGATTTATCTCCACCAGTGCGACGGTGGTTGGAGGTTTATTCGCGGAGCGGCTGTGAGCCTCGGGACAC
The DNA here is from genome assembly GCF_031162955.1 of Sander vitreus. NCBI lineage: Eukaryota > Metazoa > Chordata > Actinopteri > Perciformes > Percidae > Sander > Sander vitreus. Next base: position 14,888,742 of record NC_135864.1, read on the forward strand.
TCTGGTGGAGGTTTGGCGGGAGTTGCCGGGGGAGACGCACCATCTCTTCGTCCCATCCTGTGTGTCGGTGAGGCGATGTGGTGGCTGCTGTGCTGACGAGGCCCTGGAGTGTGTTCCCTTGCTTACACACACACTCACAATGGAGGTATATACACACAGACACCCTCTAAATCCCTCCCTGCTTCAGTGTAGACGAATAATGTTGGAAACAGTGAGATGATGTGTGAATATTTTCTGATCTGTGTGCAGCTGATGAGAACCTCCTTCATGAAACATGAGCTCATTGAGCTGCCGTTCGTCGAGCACAGCCAGTGTGAGTGCAGGTAATAAAACACACAGCCTGTGCTCAGAGATGCATGGTATACCTGTTGTTGAGTGACCTCCTTGCACCTTTATGCTGACACCGTCTGTTGTATCTGTATGCAGATTAAAAGATCATTCCCAGCCAACACCTACAACAAGGTAACACATATTGTTTTTCACTTCTTTACCCTTCCTCTTCCCTTCTTACCCTTTTTATCTCTCCTTGTCTGTTCATGTTTAATCGTGTGTGAGTGAGCTGTTGTTGTGAAATGTCATGTTCCATCATCTCTAATGACTTTATGAAGCCCTGTCTGTGAAGCCATGTCCACTAATGATGCTCTTATAATTCTGCTGGTGATGTTATTAACGAGGAGGAATTAAGAGGAGTGTTACAGTCAAAAACTGTTCTGATGAAACCTAAGTAGCCATAAGTGGCTTAATAGTGTTGAATAGAGGTTACTTGTTCTCATTTGCATTATCCGAGGACATAAGACTTTAATCGATTTCAAACATTTGGTCATTCCTTGCTGCAAAAGTCCAACATCTCAGATCAATGTCTCACCTCTTAAATGCAAGAAATAACCAAATTCACATCATCATTGTCACGTCAGTACATGAAACATGTCAGTGTTCACTTTCCAGGTTTAATTATAATTAAACATAATAAAGAATCAACTAGTGGGATGCTGATTACAATTTAGGCTGTTACTACAACTCTTTTGTTGAGTTTCCAAAACACAACAAAAATGTAATTTTGTAATGTAATTTTTTTTTGCCTTCATCACATAGTTGAAAATGACAGGAAACATGAAAAGATAATGTGGTAAAGGTGAAATCAATCCAGGCACATTGTGGTTACTGTATGGCTCTTGGAGAGCTGGCTCTCTTGGATACCTTATCATAATGCAACTTTGTCAAAACTAATTTGGGATTACAAATAGTTGAATCTGATAGTTTACATATCTCAAAGCAAGCAAGTACCTTCTGTATGTTTCTTTTAGAGCTTCAGATTTGTTGTCCGTGAACTAAAACATGATAGAAAACTATTGTGGATCATTGGAAATCTCTGACTGTAGGTCAACATATACTAAAAGTAAATAAACCTTCCTGTTCCGGCGGTAGACACTGTACTGTACGAATTGTTGAGGTTCAGCCGAGACTGACAGCTATACACTGTGAAAGGAACATTTTTGTTGGATCCCTGATGTTTGTTTGTGTACTTCATACTGGCAGTTCCAGCTATGCAATCATGTGATTTCATCTTTAATGTTTATGTCCTCCTACTTCCTGTTAGGATGTGGACATAAATAAACGATTCCAATGTACTGTATGTATGTGTACTGTACGTGTGTATACATTTTTGTTTTACCCTGTTCAGGTTTCATGTGTCTACGTGACTGTGTTTGCTGAATCTCTGCATGTCTTTGCACATGTGTACTGTACATTTTCTATGTGCTAGTATAAATGTGTGCAAAAGTTTTTGTGTGTGTGAGAATATTTGTTTATGTGTGTGTGCCCCTCAGTGAGTTAGCATCTGTGTGACTCTCTCCCAGCATCCCTTGGGATGGCCCACATCCTGTTGTCACCATAGCGATGATTTTTATCTCCCTTGCCATGTGCTCTCTCACAGACTGACGGAGCAGAGTCACACATCCATGATAGTAAATTAGAGCTCCAAAGACAACAACAGAAGCAGCTCAACTCAGTTATTATTGCCAGAGCTAAGCTGGTAAACACGGCCCTCCATAATTTGATAACGTTTAATATAGTTACAGCAGATCGGATTAAAGAGACAGGGAAGTTAAATCAAAAAGCAAAAAACCAAAACTGTGAGCCGATGCACTTTGCTGTTGAGGGTACCAGCATATATTAAAGTAAAACAGATTGTGCTCAATAAAGACTGGAGTATGATAGGGATATGAACAGAGCTTAGTTAACCACAGACAAGGTGGACGATGTGCCCAAAAATGCAAAGCTACAGTAATAGGTTGTGTTCTGTGTTCTGTGTTTTTGGGGAGTGTCTCCTGAGAGCTCCCTGGGCAGTGATCTGTATTCAGATCTTCGACTTTGAGCAATACCAGTCTGTAAAAATACTCCAATACAAGTAAAAGTCCTTCTTTCAAAATTGTACTTAAGTAAAATTACAAGTAATATCAGCATATCGACTTACTTGTCATTGCAGCAGAATGGCCCCAGTCAGACTTATAATAGTTATATATTATACCTCTGGATATTTTTTGCTAGTACAATAACATGTAAGCAGCATTTTTATGTGATACTGTTATGCAGTTTGATTTGATTTTGAACAATAATTTGCATTTGATGTGCTCATCACAGGTTTTGAAACTCTTTTTCTGCAGATTAACTTGTAACTCAAGCTGCCAGATACATGTAGTGGAGTGAAAAGTGCAATATTTCCTTCTGCAATGTAGTGGAGTAGAAGTAGAGTAGCATAAAAAAAACTCAGAATTGTACTTAAAGTTACAATCTCAAAGATCGTTACATTCTCTTTGGCGGCACGTATGGCGATAAACGGTAATTGGAGGCGTGTTTTTGGATCTCACTTTCACTTGTTATTGAAGATTCATCATCTGTACTCGTCGCTCTTTTTTTGGTTTTTGTTTTCGACCATAATATCTGTTTACTCGCAACTCGCAATGTACAGTATGTGAAGTTCACTTGAAAGTCTCTGCTGTGAGCTTCCTGTTTTGAAAAGGAGATTTATCATAGTGTTTGAAGGCCTACATGTTTGTATTAGGGCAGTCATTCCCAAACTGTGGTCCGCGGACCACTTGTGGTCCGTGAGGGTACTGCAGGTGGTCCGTGGAAAAGCTAACTAAAATATAAAATAATAGTTTTTTAACCTTCATTTTACCAGGAAATATGTATATTGATATACAACTTAAATTTAAATTAAATTGTCATGTGTGTGATTACTAAAATAGGCTAGTGGCGCTTGGCCGTGACATTCAAGTCCAAACTCTGAAGATTAATAATCCCCTAAAATCGGCAAAGGTTTTTAAATTTTGACTACATCCAAGTGTTCTTATACTGTATATATTTAATACTCCATGGCTATGGAAATAAGCCTGTTCTTCAAATGAACCTGATTATGCCTCGGGCGCTTGAGTAAATAAATAAATTAAATATGTGGCAGCCGTTGTGTGCAGTAAACTTTCTTTTAACACGTCTGTTGTACTGATGCGATGACCAGTTATAGTTTTAGTGCTAGTAGGCCTATTAAGAGGTGCGGATTAATTCAGGTAGGACTGTGTGTAGACATATTTTATTATGTGTATTATGAGGTGGTCCGCGAAAATTCTTGATTACAAATAGTGGTCCACACACACAAAAAGTTTGAAAAACCCTGTATTAGGGCATTACAATCTATGCGTTTTGTGAAAATAACATTTGGAGATGAAATATATGGAGGCTGGGTGTTGTTCGACATTTTCCAATAACTTAGTGCAGACAAGAAACCTGACTTTTGGTACCAATCCTATAAAATAATACTGTTTTCTGATATCTTCTCAAATGTTAAAAGCTGAACTTTTCTTAAATAGAATCTAGACTAAAATATGCATACATTCAATGTATTCACTTAGTTAGTGGTGGACACACAGGGCTATTCATTTTTTCAACCTAATTTTCAATTCCAACAGGTGTCAAAAAATATAATAACTCCTGACTATTTAATGTGTGTAACATTTTGTTTGTCTGATATTCCCAGGCCCTATTTGAAGCCATCAAGAACAGACAAGAAAAAGGAGAGAGGAAAGTCCAGACATAAGACAACTGGAGCCATCAGAGCTGCGTATGTTGAATATTCAGTACACACATTGATTATTTATTTTTATTTTTCAATCCCAGTTAAAACCCTTAAGTTGATGTTGTTAGTTATTATTTAAAGTGCCCATATTATGCTCATTTTCAGGTTCATAATTGTATTTTAAGGTTGTACCAGAATAGGTTTACATGGTTTAATTTTCAAAAAACACCATATTTTTGTTGTACTGCACAGCTCTCTCTCACTGCTGCAGATCCTGTTTTCACCTGGTCTCTGTTTTAGCTACAGAGTGAGACCTCTTTTCTTCTTCTTCTTGTGAACTATCTTTGATTGCACTCGCACATGCGCAGTAGCTCAGATGTAGATCATGTCAGCTAGCTAGCTCCATAGACAGTAAAAGAAAGGCTGTTTCTCCAACTTCGGTCAGTTACAAGGCAGGATTAGCTGGGAGACTTCTAAATGAGGGCGCACATGTAAGTAGTTCTTTTGTAGATTATGGTGAACTTGTGTGTGTTGTAGCAGTGCTTTGCTATTGAGAATGAGGTAGCATGCTAACGCTAATGCTACGAGCTAACAGTTGTGGTTAGCCAGCTCGTTTCGTGCCGATTTTGAACAGCTCACCCGGAGACTGAAGGCAGGACACATTCAGAAACCGTATCTCACTCAAAACAGCATGGATGGATTTTTTTCAAAGTTTGTATGCGTGTGGAAGCACCAGAGACACAAAAGAACACCCCAAATCCCAGAAAAAGTGTTTTTTTCATAATATGGGCACTTTAAGTAAGCCTCAGTGTGAATGTTTGGTTTTCAGTCACAGCACTCAAGGTCTCTCTCTCACACACACACACACACACACACACACACACACACACACACACACACACACACACACACACACAGGACTCATGTCTGTCTAAGACTAGTAGGCTTTATAAAAACAACACAGTATATGGCAACTATTCATTCATATTTAATATTTACTGTGATCACTTATATCACATGTTATATAATTCACAACTCTGGCTGGTAAGAAGGTAATTTAGAAACATTCAAGGACAATAAAAACATTTTGAAATGATTATCCACTGTGATCTTAGAGGAACAGATGTGTGTGTGTGTGTGTGTGTGTGTGTGTGTGTGTGTGTGTGTGTGTCATGGTGTGTCTGTGTGTATGTCTTTCTGCCACCATGTACATGAGTCCCATGATTCAGTCCTGAGCAGAAAAAGAAAAAGTTTCTTTTTTCATCTGCTTCCCCTTGACTTTGCTTCATTTCTGGCCTCCAGGGGCCCAGAGGTGACTTGGTTTGGGTGTGATGTCCTTCAGCACCCATCCATCACTCAGAACAGGCTTTATTCAGACTCTGGCAGGGGTAAAATCTGTGTAATTTGCTCCCAAATGCTACCTCCTCTATCCATGCCAGTGACAGGCGTGGTCATCGAGGTCTGAACAAAGATGGCCCCTCTCTGCCTCATTAAGTAACTTCATTAAAGCTGCCAGCCTCGCAGGAAGACTGAGGCAGAACCAGCTTCAGTTAATGGACCAACTGACGCAGGCAACTTTCTCAGACTCAGAGAAAGTACAGAGTGTCTAAAGGGAGAAACTGAAAGCCTCATAGGCAGCTAAGTGACTATAGCCATGGTAACGGACAGAAACACAGACTGACAGAAAGAGAAGAAAGTTTGTCGGCAGCAAAGGAAACAGTATACCACATTAGTCACACATCTCCCACACACTGCATTGTGTAGGTTTGGTTCAGTCTGGCACTGCATGTTTAAACAAGCCTTGCATTTTATTTTTAGCCATGCTAGCAACGTGGTGTGGGATCAATAGAAAAGTAGTAAAATCTTTTAGACCCTGTATTGATCACACACCGTGGCTTTCAGTGTGTCAGTGTGTCTGTGTGTCGGTCCAAACTGAAACATCTCAACAACTGTTGGATAGATTGTCATTAAGTGTTGTACGGACATTGATGATCTCCTCAAGATGAAGCCTACAAACTTACTGTAATGATCCACTGACTTTTCATGTAGTTTCACCATAAGGTGGACGTTGGTTTTTGCAAATAAAATGTCTTAATAATTATTGGATGGATTGCCATGAAATGTGGTTCAGACATTCATGTCCCCCTCAGGATAAATTAAAGACCCTTAACCTAACCCGTAACTTTTCATCTAGCTCTACCATTAGGTAAACTAATTACATTCCTATCAACCTCAGCTTTACTTTGTGTTTAGTGCTAATTAGCAAAGGTTAACATGCTAAACATAAAATGGTGAACATGTTAAACAGTATACCTGCTAACATGTTAGCATTGTCATTGTGAGCATGTTAGCATGTTGACATTAGCATTTAGTTTCAAAGCATTGTGCCTAAGTGCAGCCTCACAGCGCTGCTTGCATAGCTGTAGATTCTTGTTAATCAATGAATGAATACATTCTGCAGCTAACCACACTGTTCTTTCACCCTTCTTCCTTCCATCCAGGACACATGCTCCCCTACCTCTTCCTCCCCCATCCTCTCCTCCTCCATCACCTCCGCCCACCAGCCTCGCTCCCTCTCCATCGCCATCTCCGAGGCCTAGTTGCCGACCCTGCAGAGGAAGGAAGTGGGCACTGAATGCAACGTCTTGTCAGTGCCACTGCACCATCAGAGCTGAGAGCTGCAGTCGGAAAGACCGGAGGCTCAACCCTCACCGCTGCAGGTCAGTCCACATGTAGTCTATATCCTTGACGTTCCACTTCCGGGATTGCTCCGTTGTCCCCGGAAAATCCACCGGATTTTACTCATTTAGGCCGGATATCCATTGCCTTGGGCTTCCTTTGTGTTGGCATTTCAAACTCCGGTGGATTTATGAGGACTATGGTTAACCTTTACTCAAATCTCTGCATGGTAAATCCAGACAGCTAGCTAGACTATCTGTCCAATCTGAGTTTTCTGTTGCACGACTAAAACAACTTTTAAACGTACACACGTTCCACCAAAACAAGTTCCTTCCGAGCACATTTTGCAGCAGCACCATGGCTTTTCTCTGTTGCTTAGTGCCGCCCAAGACATTTGTGATTGGTTTAAAGAAATGTCAATAAACCAGAGCATGTGTTCCTCCCATCCCCAAATGCTATGTGGAGTAGCCAGACTGTCCTCCAGCACGCTTTGGAGGAGGGTCTGGCAAAGCAAGACCAGTCCACATGTTACCAAAACATAAACATCTGATGCTTGTACTTTTTAAGAAAATTCTATTTATTTGTTTTTGAACAATGTTACTGAAACATAACAATACACAGACAAGGGTCTAGAGTATTGAAAATGAAAAAAGTGAATAATTTAGAAATCTAAATAAATAAATGCAATCTCTGAAGCACCTTGAGCTGCATCAGGCTGTTTCTTTTACGAATTGAAGCTGTATGTTCTCTTGCTCCAGATCATCCCAACTCACAATCCATTTTCTATAACGATTTGAAAATATCTAATTAGAGATTTTTAGACAGGAAATCAGATACTTGAGCTTTTGCTGCAGTGATAAGCTTTGGTGGGAGCAGCTGTAACTCAAGTAGTAGAGTGGGTGACCACGTGTTCTACGTGTTAAGTGTCCTTGAACAAGATCCTGAACCCAAAATTGCTCCCAAAGTGGGTACATTTGACAGAAATAAATTAAGACGTTTTGGACGAGTACGTCAAGGAAAAGTACATGTGAGAATCAGCCCTGTGTCTGTCAAAAAAAGTTTTCATGCTTAAAACTTCATCTCTTTATTGTTTATTGTTCCAGGTGTGAGGCCATGAGGACTTGATGTGTCCACTGACTTGATTTTCACCTACTTCTTTCCACCAACCCACTCTCAGTGCCATGTAGCATACAGACGCCTGGACATCCAGGAACATCAGACTGAAGGAAATATTTGCGGAAGCACCCACAACCTGTAGAAGCGCTCTTAGTTAAGCAACACGTGCAGCGTAACAGCCTAAATATCTACATGCGTGTGTGTGTGTGTGTGTGTGTGTGTGTGTGTGTGTGTGTGTGTGTGTGTGTGTGTGTGTGTGTGTGTGTAATCAAACATGTTACCATCACCTCTGCTTCTGCGACAAAGCTTCTGTCAGTCCACATGTGCATGCCTGTACAGACATGTATAGTCACAAAACACATTCCATGAGTGGAGGGATGACAGGCACCTTAATGGCAACTTTGAGAGACGTGGTTTTTAGACAATTTGTTCTTGGTGGATACAATTACACAAACTCCTGCTCCGCTCTTTAGGTCTGCAGTTGAACTTATACAAATACAAGAGAGCAGTGGAAACACACACTATTTAAGAACAATGGATATAAAGAGGATCAGTCTTACGCAGGGGTTCTTCGTGTCAACGCTTCAGTGGAAGTTGTAATTTGTTGTTCGAAGACAAACTGCACATGGAGATGGATTACAGGGTAAAGTCAAGGCCAATTTTTGTGCGGAGGATTTGAAAAACAGCAGCAACAGATTATAGATGGACATATCCACACTCAGACACACCAGAAGAACATAGGACATGCACATGAACTGGCACCCCAGTGTGCGTGGACCTATAGTTGAGCTGAATGCTGGGATGGAGAGTATCTGTGTGGTCTCCCCATTGAAAGACCCAGATGGGATATCCCTGCAGCCATCTCTTTCATTCAAATCGTATGACCACGGACTGGCTCTCCAAGCCGCTTTCCGGCATTTGTTTAATTTGGGCCTTTTGTCTCCATCTTCCCTCGGCTCCTCGATTGAAAGCAGCCGCTTTGCCTCTCTTTGCCTCTCTTTTAGGCAGTGAGGAGAATGACAATAATGAGGCTGGCGGCTGTCCACTGCTTCACACATTCACACTTATAATACCAGGAACACAGACAACACTGCAAATGCAGAAAGACACACAAGCTCACTCACTCTGTGCTATAGCAGGCACACATACATTCATATTTACACGCACATGCAATGTGAAATGAATGCAGGTAGCCATAAGCATTTGTTTGTGCCACACCAAGTGTACAAATATATGTCAGTTATTGCAATTTACTGCAAAGTCTTCATTTAATATTGTATTATATGCCTCTGTTTTATATTTTATTATAATTATTTCAAGTTGATTGAAAGACATTCTATATTGCTGAATGTGTGTCTTTGTTTTGTTTGTTCATCTTTAATCCGTCTGCATAAAGAGTCAAGCTGGGTGGCCGGCTATGTATACACTCAGCATCTAAACCGATACCCAAATGTATTGAATTTAAACAGACGCGGCTAACACGGGACACAAATGGGAGACTATATACATTATAATGTGTAATTCAAACAATCAGTGGGGCAGTGTTTTCCGCAACACATAAACCAAGCAAATAGCCGTTCCCAGTGCAGTGAAGGAAAAAAATGCTGTTTTTGTTGCATGTTAAAGCTGGGATGGAAAGAGTATTATTCATTTGGAACATAACTTGTTTATATTCTAACTGAATCGCACGGTTTAATTCCATTTTACTTCATGACTGCATGGATGCTGGGTAGGAACAGGGATTTAAACTGTGATTCAGTTTCAGAAAGGACAAAGTCTTGAGCAGTATGTCAGTCAGAGTGACAGGCTAAAGCCAGAGCTCAGAGGACCCATTATGACGGGTCATGGAGTTTAAACCCATTTTTGACACTCATTCAGACCATTTGTTTTGTGCAAAATTGTACTCAAAACATTATCAGTGACGTTGTATCTCCATGACAAACAGTAGCTTTGAAACTCTATAATTCATGTCTGTACTCTCCCCCAGGATTCATACGATCCTGCTAATTGAAACTGTCCCGAGTCTGAATTATTTGTGTGTCAGCCTTGAGCTAAATAACTTTGTTTCAGGGGCTGGTGTGATAAGCTCTGTATTTATACTCTCCTGAGATGAGATTTTTTTTTTTTCTTGCTTGAGTCCATTGTTCAGTGTTTGTTATAACCATCAATCAATGCTTCAATCACTACCTCTATATCACAACATATTAATGACCAAGTATTATTGTTACTTTCTCTTTGTTATGTCAGACCTCTTTTAAGATAATAATGTTTTTATTTACATTTAGCAATAAGCATAGTCTCCAGTGTAGAGATGTGGAGCTGTAGCAGATCTATAGTGATTATCACTGGTTTAGAGGAACCTATAGGAGTTTTCTGTGTGTGTCTTAATAACCTGAAGGGAAGCATTTTTTTTTTCATATGAGGAGAACTAAACTGGTCCTCTGAGTACAGACCAGACACTGTGTGATAGTGTGGAACAGGAGATGATTTTCCCAAAGTGTTTATAGCCTAAAACTACTGGTGATCTTGGCTTTAAAGGAATAGTTTGACATTTTGGGAAATTCACTTATTCACCTTCTTGTTGAGAGTTAGATGAGAAGATTGATACCACTCTCATGTCTGTACAGTAAATATGAAGTTAAAGCCAGCAGTCATTTAGCTTAGCTTAGCATAAAGACTGGAAACTTCAAAAATTCCAATTTTCCAGCCTTCATTTCTTGATAATGTTGCATTTTGTGAACAAATGTTTAGGGTAAACTAAGTCACTGAACCTCAGTATAATTTGCACTTGTGTTTGAAATTGCAAAGCAAATACTGTACATTAGCCCACTGGGGGAAAATAGAAGAAAACACTGAAGAAGTAAAAAGCTCCATTCAAGCAGACATGTATGATATATCGAAGACATTCCACCTAAAAGAGTTGAGGTGCTGAGATAATTTGTTGAGGGCCTCTGGGGTTCCAGTTGTTTCCTCTTTTGCCCAAATGTTCTTATTTCAAAGTACAAATTCTAAACAATAAAAGCAACAGCGAATCCTATCAGGAAGCATTAATATCTGCTGTAGCCTCCAATCATTTCAACATCACAACTCTTTAAGTTATACAGCTTGGGCATATTAATATCCTACTCAAATGTCCTGATTTTGTGTCAGTATCAAACATCAGTGTGCTTTATATCTGCACAGTCTACATCGCACTGTAAAGGTAGCCCTGTTCTAGCCTCCAGTGTCTTAGCCTATAGAGACCCCTTACTAAACTATGTAACATTTTATAATCTCTAAAATGCCATGACCTTGTGTATGACGTAGTGCATACTTTAGAGATGTATTTGTAACTTTGTTTTAGCTATACTTCGTAATGAATCTCTTCTCTGTGAATACATTGTACTACTGTAGCCTATGTATAAAGAAAACCCTCTTTTTTTTGCTGCTACACCATTTGTGCCCTATTATGATGTCTTTGTAGAAAACAATGCAGTTTTATGTTGTATTAGTATATAAATGCCAATTAATCGATTCAATGTCCACATAAAAGTGTATACTGCATCGTCAAATATATTGAAAATGATACCAGGATACAACCATGATGTTACAGATGTTATTAAAGGAAATGTCTTATTTTTCATATAAACCTCTTGTTTTCTTCCTGTCACTGTTTATCCACTCTAACGTCCCTCTGCTCTGACCTCATCTCCCCCATCTCTTTGTTTTAATCTCTCATTTGACGGTAATGAAAGGTAAACAGACACTTTTGATTACAGCGACACCCTGGGAGTTGGGTACAGAGAAAGTGTGTGTGTATGTGACGTAACGTGGTGTTATGAGACATAATATTGTTCCCTCTCCTCCTCTCGTTTGTACTGCTGAGTCAGAAGCTGGTCCAGTACAAAGTTATGCAGCCCCACATGTATGGAGAAAAATAACTGTTAATTTACTCAAGTACAGTGACGCTGATGAGGCACTTGCACGTAATTTATACTCCACTACATATCAGAGGCAAATATTGTACTTTATATTTATTTGAGAGCTTAATAGTTACTTGTTATTTTGCAAATTAAGATTTTACATACAAAACATATGAGCAGTTCAACTTTCATTTTACTTTAACTTGCAGGAAGGTGAATCATAGGCACATACAGACTCACACATACAATACATAAAACAGGATAAAATGCATAAAACACAGTAAAACTATCTAAAAATAAATGAAAAAAAACCCAGCTCACATAAAACAATGTGCATCATGTTTTCCAGCATTACGTCAGTTCAAACCTGGAGTACATAGCCATCATCATCTCACAAATGCAATATGCTTTTATATAGATTTTTTTTTTTACTGGTGATGGAATATTTTTCATTGTGTTACTTCTTTTACTTAAAGCGAGAATATGGGATTTTTAAAAAGACGAAATAACCAATTTTTCCTTTTACAAATGAAAGGTTGAATTCATAAGCAGCAGCTGCAGCCTTACTCAGGCTAGTAAGACCAGTAGCTTATGGCGCTAATAATGCTAGCAAACATTAGATAGATATTGCTAGGTAACGGAGTCCTTTCACTTCAGGGGTTAATTTGCAAAAACAGTTATCTCGTATTTATTATCTTCCTAAATCATGTTTTTTGTGCAAGCCAGGTCATCAGTCAAACTGGTGTTGGTATATTCATTTTAAGAATGTAATGTATGTTTTTGCAAATGAACAATGATAACAAGCCAACATTTAGCAGGTATGATGTTTATCAAATACACAATCATAGTTTAGCATGTTAGCATGCTAACATTTGCTATTTAGCACTAAACACAAAGTACAGCTGAGGTTGATGGGAATGTCATTAGTTTTGCAGGTATATAGTCAAAAAACATCATAAACGTTATTACAATTAATCATGAGGGGTAATGACTGTGTGAGAGACACAGTCTGGAGAGAAGATATTGTTTGTGTATTCTGTGCACTGTGCCTTTTATCCCCCTGGCATGGATTATTTTGACTATGACGATGACTAAAGTTGGTGGCAATTTGACGTTCAGCTCTCATTTGTCCCCTAATTATCATTTCACATTGCAGAGCAAACTTTAGACCAAAATAAGGATGATAATCTAATGACTATGCCTATTTGTATCACAGTTACTGGCTATAAATTGACAAGCTTACATGGCAGTATTATCATCTTATAATGACTGATTGCATGTAAATTAGCAGCAGTTTATTTTGGCCGTCATTACTCTTTACAGAGTGTGAAGAGAGGAGAGGATGAAAGAGGAGAGGAGAGGAAAGAGGAGCTAAATGCTGCTGCCAACCTATCTGTCTGGAATGGCAATACGCCAGTACTAAATATAGCTGCAAGATTAGGGAGACAGAGAGAGAGAGAGAGAGAGAGAAAGAGAGAGAGAGAGAGAGAGAAAGAGAGAGAAGAGGACACTGAGTCACCCTTCAATATACAGAAAAGATGCCTTTACTCCAAAATCTGTTTTTTAAAGTTCTGCACTTGTCAGAAACCCCAAAAAATATGTCCTCGTACTGGTGAATAACAAAGGAGAGGCAGAAACACTGCTCAGACTTTTATGGGGCTCTTTGACTATTTCTTTGTATGTTCTTGTACATTTCATGCATTACTGTAATTTGACTTCCTATGTGTATTTTCAACCAGTAGCTCACATGTCTGTCTGCCTCCATCCCTCTGCACCCCCGCACATCATCCATCTCCCTCTGCACCTCTCATTCTTTGCACTTGTATCAGGACTTCCTGTATTTTTCCACCTTGCTTTCTCTGCGTTCAGCGTCATGTTTTTCTAATAACTCCAGCCACGTTGTCCACCCTGCTTTTGTAGCAGCAGCTGTGTTGAAGCAGGTACTGGACGCTATCTGGCCTGCAAGTGTGTTTTGTTAGATGGTATCAGCAGCCCTGTTTGTGTGTGTGTGTGTGTGTGTGTGTGTGTGTGTGTGTGTGTGTGTGTGTGTGTGTGTGTGTGTGTGTGTGTGAGAGAGAGAGAGAGAGAGAGAGAGAGAGAGAGAGAGAGAGAGAGAGATAAAAGACTGAAAGAGAAAGAGAAAGATTGATTATAATGTGTGCAGTGTAAAGTAGAACCATGTGTGTTTGCTGGTGACAGGAAAGTGAGTGTTTTTTAACATCTCTTGTGAATACAAAGAACTTTTTATTTTATTTCACAAGACAAGCAAACAGTGTTATCTGCAACAGAAACATGGATCCACAGGCCTTGTCTGTCTCAGTCCACTGAAGGACATCAACCTTGATAAAAGATTTACAGCTCTTGTTACATGGGAAACATTATCTGCAAAGTCAGTGGGTTGAGAATTTAGTGTGAACACCACAGACTTTATGAAGAAGTGTAATTCCCCTCATTTGTAAAAAGAAAAGAAAAAATATCAGTTCAAATGGTTTGCTCTATTGACATGACCATAATTAAGTCTAGCTTTGCCAAAGTTTGCTGTACACAAAAAAAAGAAAAAAGTTTGCTGTACACATGGTTTTACATGAATACGCTAACATACACTATACTACATGATTTAAAGCTTCTCATTAACAAGGCTAACAGTCACAGTCATGCTAGCAGCTCTGTGAGCTAAATGCTAATGTCAGCATGCTACTGTAACATGCTTACCATGGCAATGCTAACGAGCCAATGTTTAGCAGGTATGATGTTTATCATGTTCACAATCATAGTTTAGTGTGTGAACATGCTAACATTTGCTAATTAGCACTAAACACAAAGTAGGTCTACAGCTGTATATGTTTTTGCAAATGAATAATACTAACAAGCTAAAGTTTAGCAGGTATGATGTTTATCAAATACACAATCATAGTTTAACGTGTTAGCATGCTAACATTTGCTATTTAGCACTAAACACAAAGTAGGCCTACAGCTGAAGCTGATGAGCATGTCATTTGCTTTGCAAGTAGGCTATTTAGTCATTAACCAAATTATTGAATAACTACATATTTTGACCTGATGATGATCATAGATGGAAAGTTAGAGGATCATCAAAGTTATTACAATTCATTCTAAAGGGGGATTGACTGTGTGTACCAAATTTCATGCCAATCCATCCAATAGGTGTTAAGCCATTTCATTCAAAAACACAAATGTGAACCCTGTGGCGGTGCTGGAGGAAAAGTCAGAGGATCACCAAAGTAAGTAGGATTCATCCTCTGGGGAACATGAATGTTTGTACAAGATATCATGGCAATCCGGTGAACCAACCAACCAACATTGTCATTCATAGGGCTATGAATATATGTGATAAAATGAGATTGGCTAACAACTGAATAATGCATGAAGAAAATGAGATAAAATCAAAAAGAAAAGGGAGATTTTGAAGAAAAAACTATTTTCTTTTGTCCCGATGTTCAGCAAAACATCAAATAATGTGTGAAAGCATAAAGAGGAGTGTTTCATTGGAAGAGATACATTTGATGGATTATAGTGTGGTATAAAAGGTGAAGGAGCGTAGATGAGGGGTGGTGCAGGGCATAGGGGGAGGGTGGAGCTTTTTTTGTGGTTGGGGGCCTAGCAGGTAAATAGGCGAGGGCATAGTTGTGGTCTGGGCGTGCTCGATCCTGTCAGGGGGAGGATGCGGGTACCAGTAGAAGTGAGAGGAGATCAGAGAGCCTGCTGAATGTTATCTCTCTGTCCGTACCATACCTGCAGGTCGACTCACCTAAGGCAGCAGCCAATCAAGTCCTCTGTATGTCTGTCTCCTCCTCAGTTCACCTACATCAGCATAAACATAATGACACGTCATGTTTTGCTTGCAGCAGGCATCCATCTGAAGTGACCAATTGATCTTTTGGTTCCTTTTATGATTCTATAAGTGCACTTATATGTTCCTCTCTTAATAATTTAGGTTAAGAGCGTATTCTTCTTTCCTCTGTGATTCTGATGTTTGTGCCACCATTAGGCTACAACATGCTCAAAATGATCTTGTAGGAGGATGCTCAAATATATCTCCTGAGTAAAGTAAATCCTGATTGGCTAAAATAATGTAATGCATGCCTGTCAGATTAAAGAAATTATGTAGCCTTTCATTACTATTTGCATATTTTATTCAGAGCCGTAGTCATGTGATAATTTTTTAAAAGGTATATGATAATAAATCAAAGGGTAAATCTTTATGTGTTACTGGAGTCAAATTCCTTGTATGCTGAAACATGTATATGTGGTAAATAACCTTCTGATTCTACTTCCAGTGGAAGATATTTCAACTCCCAGTCCAAGATATTTATTCGTACCTATTTAAACAATGTACAACTTCTAGTGTTGCTGACTTGTGCTTGCCTAATGTCTATTACCACTTTGTTCTTTGAGGTTGTTTTTTTTTATCCAGGGCCTGAGCCCAAAGCTTCAGGTGGCAATTCACTGTTTGGCAACTTATTTGTAGTTATTGTAACTTTGTTTGGGAATACAGGAATACCAGGTGGGTTATAACCTGACCTTAAGACCCTGTATCAAAATTTAGATTTAAGACATTAATTATTTCAGTTTATACTTTGCTTCCATAAGGTATATAGTATATATTGTTAAATCAAATTACCACACACCTGAGGTTATGTCATTTTTCTGCACCCTCTCTATACACAACGCACAGGGAGTGAAGGAATGAGGGTAACTAAGAGCCTTGCTAATATTTTTTGTACTGGGGACTCCTAGAAGGGTAATCTGGTCATGGGGGGTTTTCATTGAAAAATGTAGCAATTTATTTTATTGGTTTGCTGGTAAAAGGATGTCCCCTGTATTTTTTACATCAAGAACCACAATGGAGATACCTTTTAGACCTTATTGTGACATTTTGGAAGTGTTTGTGATTTACTGTCATCCTTCTCATAATGTCAAATAAACTAAATAATTAAATAAATAAAGTATTACTATTAAGGTATCCTATGCTATGGGACGAAACCATAGACTGTATAAAATAGGATGAAACTACACTATGAAATGGACTGCATAAAAGAATGAGGTGTGTGGCGCTCCCTGGTGGTGACGTGTTGCACATGCAGGGATTTTCCGCCCTGCTAAAGTAGACGTGGCAGTGACGTCAAGGCCGGAAACGACCGGAACTTTAACTCCTGGGTTGATTAGTTTTTACCAGAAACATCGAGGGCTCTCGGAATATGTTGTAATATCGATTGAAGTAAGTTAATACTGATCGTTTTGTGTCTTTTAAATAAGCTTAAACCTCACATCATTAGTTTAGGTCGAATTATACCAAGGTAAAGCAGGAGAGACCGTATTGAAAGCCCGGTTAGCTTTCTGAAGCTAACGTTAGCCGGTCAGGCCGTGATCAGCTGTGTGTCGTGATGGGCGGCCTTTACTCACAGAGAGCTGGTCCAGATAATCATTGTTACCTAATGATATGCATATTTAGCTCGTCTATGGCTTTATGTGTGAGTTGTGGCAGTTATTTGTTATTTATTGTCTGGTTATTGTGGTTTAGTCGGTCTCTTAGTCGTGCTGTTAGCTAACTTACTAACGTTACCTAACCTCAAATTGTTTGTTTGTTTATCTGTTAAATGTCAGCTTACATGTTGTTTTGACACGTCTTCTTTTTCGGTTATCGCAGACGTGTGTACATATGTCCATGAAGGATACCCAGCCTTGTATTTGAGTTTCCGCACACCGAGAGATCTTCCTGTTAATCCATCACACAGAGCAGAGGTAAAGACCCGGCAGTCCCAGGTGGTTTCTGGTCTACAGCGGGCTGGTGACCCTTTACCGGCGGCAAGATGACGTGCCGTGACCGGACCGTCGAGTTCCAGTCAGCCTGTAAATCTCTCCAGGGCAGGCCGGTATGTTGATACATCACAGAAACAATAATAACGGGATCACTTTATGTAAAACTAGTCACTTACATAAACCCCAAATGTAACATGTACATTACAAGTGAACTGATGTGTTTTCACTGTAGTTTTTGGTAGCACAGTTGAATTTTGTTTTCGTTACTTTTGGTTTTGGTTCCTTACTTCTCTCTGTGTCTACTGTCTATGGTTCCACACAGGGTTGCAATAGTCTGATCAAATGTAGTTGTCAATGCAAAAAAAACCATCAAATAATCCATGGCATCCTCTTATTTGCAAATTTTTGGTGACATTAAGATTTTATTGATCCCACAACGGTAAATTACATATACATTCTTTTTTACTCTGTTAGCACAAATTGGTGTTCTTGTTGTCTTCATTCAGCAACATGTTTTTTTTCTTTTTCTTTTTTTAAAGATTATTTTTTGGGCATTTTTAGGCCTTTATTGACAGGACAGCTGAAGAAATGAAAGGGGAGAGAGAGGGCGAATGACATGCAGCAAAGGGCCGCAGGTCGGAGTCGAACCCTGGCCTGCTGTGTCGAGGAGTAAACCTCTATATATGGGCGCCCGCTCTACCAACTGAGCTATCCGGGTGTCCAACATGTCTTTTTTTTTTTAATCTAAAAAATAAGGGTAATCTGCTATATGTAGTCTGCCAATGTATTGGCTGATTAGTTATCACAGAAATATTGATTTCAGTGTATGTGTCTGCTTATGTAAAACCAATTGCAGGACAGAAATGCCAAAGATACGTTTGAGGTAATTTAAAAATGCTTTTTCAGTTACATAGTATGTTTACCGGAGAACACTGACACGTTTATTTTAGGGAGCATTTAACTGTAAAATGTCCTGCTCAGTACATATTGTGATCATAGTTATTTAAAAGACAAATTTAAGGGGTAGCATATAAAAGCTTGTTTATGTTATCTCACACTCTCCACTTTCTACCTCTCCTGGCAGAATGGAGTCCAGCCCACTAAACCAATTATTAGCGCTCTCAGGCAGCGCAGTGACTTCACAGTTATGGCCAAGTAAGTTGCTCATTCTGTGTTTGAACAGCTCATGAATATATTTGCTGAATGTACTTGTTCTTTTATTTATATATATATATATATATATATATATATATATATATATATATATATATATAATTGTGTGTGTTTTTTGTGTGTTGCATTTTTGTATTCACACATTATTCTCCTCCTCATACTTATTGCACGTGAAATACAATCTTATGAATAATTTCGGCAAGAAATTTTGACAGTGTGGCTACTACTTGGTGCACATCCCAATAACACCAGCCAACAGTAAATCTGCTGTTGGACATATCCTGAAAAGAGAGGACAACACAGCCTACAGTAAAGAGTCTCTATGATAGGAGGAGGAGTTTGTGTTTGATTATTCAGAATTTTCGAGAAACTCCATTCAAACTTTAAAATGTTCCACATCTTTCATACATTCATGGTAGTATCCAACTTTCAAATCACATTCATATTTTTTAAAATATTGAACACTGTTTGAGGCTTTGAAAAAATGCTCTTCTGACAGTGTGTTTCGGATGGAATGTTCAGACTCAGAGTGCAGGATCCAACTGACTGAGTGAGGAGCAGCCAATGCAAATTTATTTTTACTTTGCTATACCATCCACAATTTTGACTCCACATACATTAATTTTACATCAAAATGTAGGGAATGTTGTTCCCTTTCTAACAATGTACTCAGGGAAGCAAACAGACTTTAACATGAGGCACAGTGAGCTTCCAAGCGAAGCAGTGTCCACCAACTGCCACACTGCCTCCTGTATTAAATCATACAAGAAATACCAGGAGGAGAACAGATAGCTAGATAGCTACGTCCTCACATTTCTTACAAAACACACACCATTCTTGCACAGGCTGTTCAGCAGGGTGTCATATCTCTTACAGGATATGAGTTAGGGCTTTCGATCTAGAAGCAGGACTATCATAGGTGCGCCGGGGGGGGGGGGATGTAAACATCAAAATATTATCATCACCAGAGAACTCATTGATGTGGTGTCAAATATATGCGACACAGAGCAAGGGTTAGGGTTAGGGTTAGGGGTTAGGGTTACCTGTCTGTGACCGGCACAAATTTTCCTACATTTTGACCTACAATGATGTATGAAGGGTGAACATTGTGGGGGAGAGAGCAATTTGTTTAGAATGATGTCAGAGGATCGTACAGCAGCTCCCCACTCTGTCCTTCACTCTAGCTCTAAAATTTGATTAGACAGTATCTGAGACAGGTAAAAAATGTATATTTAATGATTATTATACCGATAATGCCGATTGCTGCTATTGCAGCACATCGGCACACTGAATAAGATATGAATAATAATGAATAAGATTGATATGAGCATGCATGTTTGGCCTTGCATAGCACAATGACTGTAAGGAGGGAGACACTGAGCACAGAGATACATTGATATAATCTTACTTCCAGTAACAATGCAAATGAGAAATTAAATGAAGCATATTTCCCCACTTGGTGGAGTACTCTTATTAGTATGTGCATGACAAAGAAAGCTACATTTTTTTATTTTATTTTTTTTTGCCTCGTAGGAGAATTGGAAAAGACTTGAGCAATACATTTGCCAAACTGGAAAAGCTCACCATTTGTAAGTGTTCCTTTTTAATGTTATTTTAGCATTATTTAAATTGCTATACAAAATATTTTGTTTGTGTGCCATATCGTTCAAAGTGCTGATTCTACATGCTGTCGTTTTGATGTTTTAGTGGCAAAAAGAAAATCTCTATTTGACGACAAGGCAGTGGAGATCGAGGAACTAACGTACATCATTAAACAAGTGCGTTGAATTGTTAACATTCAATGAAATGTGGTTTTGCAAACATGTAAATTATTTATGAAAAGAGCAGCTATATATAATTCTGTAATATCTTGTAAAACTACACACCCTGGTTTCTTCTTCTGTGTTTATGTTTTTAGGACATCAACAGTCTAAACAAACAGATAGCACAGCTACAGGACTTGGTGAGGTCCCGTGGAGCTCCGGGTGGCCGACACATCCAAACCCACTCTAACACTATAGTGGTGTCATTACAGGTACAGTCACTAAAGTCCAATTAAGACTATATTGTGCATTGAGTCCAAGTGAATGGGACTATTTAAATCCTGGTAAATGTTCCTTTTATGGCTAATGTTTTTGTTTATTTAAAATATTCTTTATTAACATTTTTATATTGTTTTCTTGAACATTTTAATCATGTTGTGCTTTTGTTCATGCACAGCAAAATGGAGGAAAGCATATCATTTTAATATTATGAATAATTTTATTTTCATCAAAATAGTATTGTATTTGATCTTATATATACTGGCATCAGAAAATGTTTGTAGAATGCTTGTTCACACATTGGTGCTCTGTATTAAATGTACACAACAGACTTTAGATCCACTTTGTTTAACTTTGCCGTGTCTTGTTGTCCACAGTCCAAACTGGCTTCAATGTCCAATGACTTCAAATCAGTCCTAGAAGTCAGAACAGAGGTTAGAAGTGTTTACTTTTATCATTCAAAGGCAGAAATACTCAAAAGTTTTGAATCGGGCTCAGGTTTCTCCTGCATCATTTGTCACCTTTTCCTGCAGAACCTGAAGCAGCAGCGCAGCAGGAGAGAGCAGTTCTCCCAGCCCCCTGTCTCGTCTTCTCCTCTGATGGCCAACAACTTCAGTAAGTTTATCCACATGTTAGCTTCACACTTGTAGTCCCTCACTATGACTTTTACAACAGTCTCGCATTAAAGTAATGGCCCCAACAGGTAAACACAGCATGCTGCTGTAGCTTCATGAGGGTGTGTTCACTCTATACTGATTATTGTAGGTGGGTAAAGTTTAGTCTCCGCCACATTTTGTGCTGATTAAACTCTTCGTGCAGTTTTGCTTTCAGTACCAACAAGCAACAGTATTGTATTCAAATCACATCACAAAAATAATCTCTTGTAGCATGGACAAACAAGGGTGAAAGGTTAAACTCAAAATATCATTCTGGTTTTCTACAAACTGGTGTAATGATAACATGCAGCACAAAGTCATCTGCGTTCCTCTAAAAATGTTTCCCATCTTTTGAAATCAACCTAAAACAGTTCCTCCTGTTCATCTACATCAACATCATGAAATTTGGGCTGGCAGTTTGAGAAAATTGAATAGAGTGAACACACCTTTATTGTTTATTTGTAATGGCTTTGAGGCAACATTCGACATGTCTGGCTCCTGCTCAGTTTACCAATTTGCTAAACAAAAAGCTAAACGTTTCCCTCAGATGCTTCCTGTGTGGGCATTTACACTGCCAGTATAATGTTTATGAACAGCCTACATATATATATTATATTTTGGTAAAAACTCAGTGTGCTCACTGTTGATATTCTACAATAAAATATAGATAATGATATCTGAATTAAAAATCTTTGTAATATTTTATTTCATTGGATGGAAGTAACCTGTATCTAATTAAAAACGAGTTTGATTATTATGGCTGCAATTGAACGCTGTAGCAGACAACATAGTTGTGTTTATTTATTATTAAAACGTTTTAATAATAGAAAGTTTAACATCTTTGGAACACTCGTGAAGGCAAATTTGCTCATAATAAAGAAAAGATGAGCAAATAACAATTTTATTACAATAAAATTACCAGTTCTGTCTTATATACCTGTTTAGAGTTTCAAATTTGAGGTTATTTACAATGAGCAACTTGGTTGAAACTTAGCCACAAATGCCATAGATGTACAGAAACATTTTGACTGGCAGTGTACTTTTCAAACAGCTGTTGTGATAGGGAACTGCTCGAAGTCCATGTGAATGATTATTACTGTATTTGGTCATCTATAATGCAAAAATTAAAAAATATTTTAGGGAGCCGAAAAAAAGGGGCCCAGGAGCCGCATGCAGCTCGCGAGCCGCGCAATGGTTACCAGGGCAATACAACCTCAAATTTAAAAGGTATTTCCCTGGAACGTCTGACTCTCCCAGCGGGTATAACTAGCTACTGTATGTGCCTGCTGTTCTTTCTGTTTTTCCCCTCTACCATTGAGGATTTCTGTCTGATGTTGTTGAACATGTGTTTGTTTTTTTTCTTGCTGTCTCCCTTCAGAGAGCTCGGTCCTGATGCAGGATGAGTCCAGGAGTATGGGGGATGTAGCCATCGATATGGACTCTCAGACCAATCCCTTGCAACTCCAGCTTATTGATGAGCAGGTAGACTGTCTGTTTATTTGTCAAAGTCTGGCAGATGGAGAGGAATGTGTGCGTCGCATTTGCTAGCACGGGAAAAATTGTTATTGTTCATTTTTAAGCTAGTTGATGCGCAGTGTTATTTTTTTGTCACTATAAGTAGGACATTTATCCACCTTAAAACTACATTCTAATCAAATGCATTTATGTGCTTTAATGTGGCCCTTTTTGAAATCTTGCTGGCTGTGCCGTTACAGGACTCATACATCCAAAGCCGTGCAGACACCATGCAGAACATTGAAAGCACCATCGTGGAACTGGGCTCTATATTCCAGCAGCTGGCACACATGGTCAAGGAGCAAGAGGAGACCATCCAGAGGTAAGATGGAGATAGAAATGGAGACAGGGTTGAGAAAAAGAGATCAATCAGAAACAAAGGAAATCAAATAACTTGAGAAGATTAATACCACTTTCATGTCTGTAAGGTAAATATGAAGCTCAAGCCAGGTTAGTTTGAATTAACATAAAGACTGGAAACGGTGGGAAACTGCTAGGGCTGGGACGGTATGGATTTTTTCTTACCGCGGTATACCGCAACCCCCTTACGAGAGTAGCGTAAGTTAGAGCGAGAATGGCAGGGTGCCTTAAGTGAGTGATGTCAGTGCCCGTGTGGTCGCGCAAGGAGAGCGAGCGGTAACGGGGAGTAGCGTATGAGTGCCGCTGTGAGGAAAAGCGAGAGGAAAAATGGATAGCAAAGTTGATGTAAAGTGAGTTAAAAAGTGAACAATAAAACAACAAGCTAGAGCTTCTCAAGACACGGTGGCTTTATCTATTGTCAATACTGCCGGTAAAGTGAATGGCGTTACCCCCGAAAAACATTGGCTTAAACCGTACAACATGTTGCTGCCCGAGTGCAGCCCGTCTAGCAGTTGAGCAGAGAGGGCGACTCGACAGTCCGCTAACTTGTTGCTCTCTCCGCTAACCAATATAAGCCGCTCTAATTTAGGCTACGAAACACGCATGCAGGCTGAAATTCAACCGTGCCGTTTTATCAGGATAAAGCTATAAACATACGGAAACTCCGTTAGCTGCTAGGCTAAAGTGCAATGGTAAACACTGCAGCTGTAATGTTAATGTGTCTATCCCAGCTGAGAACGGAGAAATGTCTTTGCCTTTCCTACCGTGTGACATTTCTCCGATACAAGACATTACACAGGTAGGCTACTCTCGCATATAGGCCTAATAGTCAACACGAATGGAATGTTATGTGTCGTGGAACATTGCGCTCCCCAACTCACGAAAGGTCGGATTTGCTCCTTCTTTTGATAAGTTTTGTTTAGAAAACCTTGAATCCATGTAAGACACAATGTCATCAGACACAATCCATGTCATTAGAATCAGTGAATCTATAAGAAATCTCCCTACCAACTCTAAAGCTCATTGATTAACAAGTGATATATAGTTGTTTAATACGTTGTCTGTAGATTCATATTTACCGTACAGACATGACAGTGGCATCAATCTTCTCGTCTGACTCTCAGCAAGCAAGCGAACTAGCGATTTCCCCAAAATGTTGAACTATTCTTTTAATAAAAACAAGCAATAGGAACTATGAAACTGGGAGTAAATAAGGAAAAGGCTGCTAGAATTTGGGTGATGACTATTTTTAAATGATTTCATGCAGAATTTAGGTGCTTGTAATCAGTTTGTATTATCTTTCATTTTGTGGACTAAAATATAAAAACATTGAATCACATACACAGGTACATAATTAGTCTCTGAATTAGAAGTCCTGTCTCACTGAACTGCCTGTTGTGCTTCTCTCACAGGATTGACGCTAATGTGGAGGACACCCAGCTGAACGTGGAGGCCGCCCACACAGAGATCCTCAAATACTTTCAGTCCGTCTCCTCCAACCGCTGGCTGATGATCAAGATCTTTCTTGTCCTGGTCATCTTCTTTATCATCTTTGTTGTCTTCTTTGCTTAAAGAAAAGAGGAGCAGCTGAGAGAAGGGGAAGAGCACATTAAATGAGGGGAAGTGAAACTAAAGCTGGACTGAGACGACATGTCCAGACGACATATTTGAAGGGCAGACTTCTCTATCAAAGTGACAGTTTGATAAAGGCTTGGGAGACGCTCGGACTAATAGACTTTTCCATTAATAGAGACTTTCCGGTTATTCCCAAGCTACAGACTCTTAATTAGACAATTCAGTGAAGAATGAAGATGTCGAACTTTGTCCAAATGAAAGAATAAATTATCTTAAATCCCCACTTTGTATAGAAATGAAGCAAAAACTGCTCAGTATTGTACTTTGACCAATTATTCATAAACATTTAATCAAAATGGCTATAATTTAATGGTTTGATTCTGCAAACTCTTTAATTTTGTTTTTCTTGTTCATCCCACATGTCATACATTAATATTATTTCAAGGCCAAACAGAACTGGAGTTTATTGTCAGATCATTTTGCTTCTTAGTTTACTTACCTTTTATTGAAGAGTATGACTGTTTATCAACAATTCATCACTTTCATTTTTTTTTTATTCTGTTATGCTAAGTTTTATTTGCCAAATGGGTACTTATATAGAACTGTGATACAATAAGAAGACACTCACTGTGGTCTAGGATGTCCTGTCCTGAAGGCACAAGAAGTTACAGCTTAATGGACTGTTTGGATTGGTGTCATTCAGAAAAAAGCTGTATGAAATGTTGATGCTAAGTTATGTAACAACACTAAATGAAATGGTTTGGGTTGTTAGCCATTAGGCAGGTTAAATAGTTAAAGTGTAAACCTCGCACAATCAGTGCTGCAGAGAGACTTCAGCATATACTGTAAGTAAAGTATCTGAAGGACCCAGGTTTGACATCAGTGCTTATGAAGGGGTTAGAACGGTTGTGAAGGCTCACTAATGAAGTGACTTAATCAGCCAGATTCCCTGGAAGTGTCTGGGTGAATGTTGCTGTTGTAATCACTTCCCCACTTAAGCTATCTAAACGTATCGGATGTTATTTAAATGACCACCGCTTTTTAAAAAAACTTTTGAGAAAGAATTTTTTTTCCCTGTCTGTTCTTTTTTTAGCCAAATGCCTTGATTTCAATGTATAAAGTGCAAATAGTGATAATGATGTATTGATAAGAAAGTGCATATTAATAAAATGATAATGGGGTGCTGCCATTCATGGCTGAGATTTTCTACGGTTAAGCGGATTACTCAGGAGCAGTGGTATAATTAGCAATGCTGGGAGGCTAAGACTAGCTAACAGAGAGGTGCTAAGCAGGTGCTCTACCTGCTTTACACTAGAAAGACATGTATTTTTGTACAGGCCTCAGACAATAGTGATGAAGGTCCATTTATCTTTTTATTCCTTTTGTAGAAAGGTTTCAAGGCTACTAGACTTAAAAATGTACACATGACAGACATAAATGGGCAAAAATACAAGAGTCACACTTAGTCAACTGTATATTTAAACCAAAAAACAGACATCTTAGTGGGGGAAAAACACGTCTTAATTGCATAGAAGTAATGGGAACATATTTCTTTCCCCAAATACATATATTCACAATAAAAAAGATTATAGATGACTGTAGTTATTTCCTGCTTGCAAGGATTTGCTTAATGATTACATTACATGTCATTTAGCTGACGCTTTTATCCAAAGCAACTTCCAATTAAGTGCTTTAAACCTTGAAGGTACAAACACTATGAGAGCACCCACTAACTGAGCAGGTAATCTGGAGCCAAACTGTGACTGCTGAATATACAGATACGTGGCCTTGGCTATATTTCCCTCCCATCTACTGCAGAAAACAGCTGTCATGTCTGTTGCGTAACATGTTTTTAAAGGGACCATCATGAGACAGAGCTGTTGTTTAGAGAGCCCTTGCATCAGCTGTTTGTTTTTAAGGAGAAGCATGTGTAGGTTAGCAATGCAGACAATTTTACTCAAACAAAACCCCATGCAGCACATTTTAATTGCTCTATATCTATATATCAACAACTATTGGGGGTGGATTGCCATGACATTTTCTACAGACATTAATGGTCCCCAGACGATGAACCTTAATGACTTTGGTTATCCTCTCACATTTCCTGTAGTACCACCAGGAGGTTGACATTTGTGGTTTTGAGTGAGATGATTCTTTAAATATTGAAAGGCTTTACATGAAATTTGGTATAGATATTCATATCCCCAAAGGATGAATTGTAATCCCTTTGGTCATCCTCTGACTATTCTCGCATGGTCATCGGGTAAAAAAAAATAATATGTCCAATAATTTGCTTTATGAGCAAATACATGCAAAACTATAGACATTCCCTTTAACCTCAGCTGTAAGCCTACTTTGTGTTTAGTGCTAATTAGCTAATGTTAGCACATGCTAAACTAAGATGGTGAACATGGTAAACACTATGCCAGCCAAACATCACCATGTTAGCATGCAGACGTTGGCATTTAGCTCAAATTACCACTCTCCCTGTCCCAAGTACAGCCTCACATAGCTGCTAGCATGGCTGCAGTATTGTTTTTATCAGGTTTGTACCTGACAACACATCTAAATGCTAACCACATGCTTCAGAATCCTAAAACCAAAACAGCAATGCTTTTGGGATGAACTAAAGACTTAAAGTTTGAAGGAGGACAAATGATGATTTGTATTCCCAAATCTATAGCCTAATTCCCGTTTTTACTCCCTCCCCATATTTACAGTATTTTCACCTATCTCTCTACTTTCCCTCACTGTCTTACTCCTCATTTTCTCCCCCTACGAGAACATCTCTACAGATCTTCTCCCTCCCACCATCCTGTTTGCATTGTCTCTCCTCTGACTCTCTCACCCCTGGGAACTCTGCTCCATAGGGGTGATTTCTGGCATGCTCCTGCTCCTTCCCTTTGTCGCCCTGGCCTTGATGGCCTCCTCCTCCCCTTCTCCATCCTCCTCCTCGTCGAACCAATCCACCTGCTGCTCCAGATTCCCCCTGGAGCCTCTTATGCTGCTGCCCTTGAAGAACTGACCCGTGCAGAACTTGGTGCGGAAAGTAACAAAAGAGAGGCTCTTGCTGCGCTGCTGCTTATCAAAGATGGCGTCTTGCGTCGGCACATCTTCATTTTCGTTCACCTCGTCCAGGCATTCGCGTAGCATTGAGCGAAACAGCCGGGGAACCTCATGAACCTCAGGCTCCATCTGTGACACCAGCCTCCTGAACCTGCAGGGGGAAGAATAACTGTGATTATTAGGAACAGTCTGATGCAAAATAACACATTTATTAACAGAGTACTTTACAGTTGAGACAAAACAAAACAGAAGCAAGGTCAGGCAAGCAAAAATAAGGGCAGATGTAGCCAGAAGGGTGCAGGTGCAGGTGCCACCGCCACCAAGTGGGCAGTGCAGTCTTTTAAAAGTGTTCCAGAAAACCCCGCTACACCCCTGGTAGGATATGAACCCTGATTACACAGGTGCTGGAAGGTGATGGATTACATAAAACCAGCATAATGTTATTAAATAATTGAAAATGTAAACACTGAACTAATTGATTTGCAGACTTATCCTTTCAGTTTCAGACCTTTGTAATGCAAAAGCAGCGAAAAGTTGTGAGCAGGAGTCTTAAACAGAACAGTGTTTGAGCACAGTTTAGGATCTCTGGTTGGGTTATCATGGGCATTTGTATGCCATGCATGTAGTCTCTTAGACAACTACTTTCCAAGTTATAGTTAAGGGTGTTACAGGCATTAGACCCTGCAGCTTTCCTTCTGCCTGAATTTTGAATGTTGTCTCTGTAGCTCTCCATCTATAATGTCTCTGCATGTCTCCGGCTCTACGTCCCACTCTTTGTTTCAGTCTGCCTCATACTTTTTCAGTTCTATTTCAGTAATAGTTATACCTCTCTTTCTTGTCTTGTATGTACAATATGTCTTTCTCTCTCTGTGTCTCCCTGTCTTTCTCACCTGACGATCAGAGGGCCACACTGTGCAGGAGGGATCTTGGCACAGAGATCCTGCAGTTCCAGCAGGTCGTTGGGTGTCAGCTCGTAGGGCTGTGGCATTGGGGCGGTGGCCAGCCAGCTGTAGTCCGCAGTGGCGGAAGAGCTGCGACGGCGGCGTTGACCCTCTGTTGCCCGCTCCAAACGGATGCGTTCTGTTCGCTTCACCATGGCTCCTAGCTCTAACATCAGAGTATTGGTTACCAACTCCTGAGAGGTGCGCTGGCCGGGCACTTTGGGCTCAAGGGAGAAAACAGCAGACCAAGGAAACATCTGGGAAAGTAGGACAGAATTTGTAGAAAGTCAAAGAAATCTTTTATTTTTTATTATCTGGATGTGGCGTTCACAAGCAAGCAAGTTCATATTTGAGGTTATAGTAATTACAACTGAAAAGAATGAAATGCCCGCACTCTGCTAATATTCCCATACAAAGACAAACGTTGCAGCACAATAAATGTATGGGAGTATTAGCAGAGTACGAGCATTTCATTCTTTTCAGTTGTATCCAGCCCCTTTTTGCCCTGCACCTCACCGATGGGGATGTGCACACTACCACTGCTCTAGGTTATAGTAATTAAGAATTATTTTGGAGAATAAAGACAAGGCAAAAGGTCAGAAGGACTTAGAGCCCATTAAATCTCACTTCAGCAGACACTCTGTAGAAGAATATTTTACATTTTGGATGCAAATTACATTGATGTAGGGACTTAATCAAAGCTACCGTAAATGTTTAGAGAATTTAAGCTTCCATACTCAGCAAGAAACCTCAGAAATACTATATAACCTTTATGCCAGATACATCTTATCAGTAAGATTTGTTCAAGTAAAACATGACTCATATGTGAATGGCAAACAACTCATATTGCTGATCAATACAAACCATGTTTCTTAAGAAAAATGTTATCACTTGTTATTCTCCTGCTCTAAACGCTCTCATAGAAGTTTAAATATTGTCTTACCGTCATTAAACTGAGTTTTCAAAGCTGCAGTGTATTGTTGTCAGAAATCCACCTGTTTTCCGTAAAGTCTCTATTAGCTACCAGATGCACAGCAGGCCTCCATGGGCTTGTGGCATTCAAAAAAGGTTACAACGCCTCGGACTCCAGCTGGTGGCACACAGATACCTGACTGCCTTGCTACCTTTGACGGCCCTTGGCAGACAGGGCTTGTGAGGAGCCTGTGGACTGTGTATGTGAGTTTGGGATTGAGAATAAATGTAATCCTGTATTAATAAAGTGCAAGTGACGAGAGGAGCTTACCTCACATGAGTGTGCACCTGGGTGAGAAGTGTGTGTTTGTGTAGGTGGGTTGTTTATATAATAGCATGGGTTTATTGGCTAATTAAGCTATTTTCATTTCACTTGATCTTTAACCACTTTTCTTTTGAATATGTTTCCCAGTTTTAAAGCTATAAATTAAAGCTGTAAAGAAGGTTTCAGCTCATACACACCATCATGCTGGACATTGTCTTGCTCAAAGGTACTTCCACAGTGTCTGACAGAGATATTCCTGGGCAGACATGACATTTTAAACAGCATACTTACATGTTTCAAACTGTTAGACTACTGTCATTTCACCCAGCAGAGTCCTTCAAAATAACACAGTATGGTTTCCCAGTTCACAGACAATAATTCCTCAGGCACATCATTACCAGACTGTTATGGCCAAGATTATATAACTTCCCACTGCCTATCATGTGGTTTTGTATGTAAGGTAACTACAGGCTAGTTCCTGGGTTTCCGCACCACTCAGCACTGAGCCACCAAATCCCAGATTACATTCAAATCCAGAGCCTACCTGGAAGAATGAGTGACTATAATGACTATTATAATCTAATTACAGTTGCCTACAGTGGTGTTGTTACCGCTGTAATTAAATAGGAACAGTAAGTGATCAAGCAATGTTTACTGATTAATTGAATGTAATGGATGATTAAAATTACTAGAGTTCTGCACAGTAGCTACAATCATCAGAAAAAATAACACGATAAATGTCTCAAGGAGTATTTCCATGGTGGTCCTCCAACATCCAACAAACAACACACCACGAAAACATGACACCAGTCAAACACATATACAGAGTCGCTGAGCTTACAAACCACCTTTTAAAGGCCACTTGATGTAATCCATTTTAGACAAGAAGAAACCTATTTCATGTCTTAAAATAATTCATATACATTCAAAAGACAAGAGAACCCTGCGGGACTCCACACTCAATACTTGCTCAGATAATGTCCTGTTTACCGCAAGCACTTTGTCCTTGAAAAAACATTTAAAATTTACATTTTAGTGAAGCACAAGGTGTAATGCTAATGGTGCTCCAGAACCATTTGTTTTAAATACTATT
The DNA here is from genome assembly GCF_031162955.1 of Sander vitreus. Taxonomy (NCBI): domain Eukaryota; kingdom Metazoa; phylum Chordata; class Actinopteri; order Perciformes; family Percidae; genus Sander; species Sander vitreus. The sequence goes on from NC_135864.1 coordinate 14,919,950, forward strand.
TTGTTGTATTTTATGTAAAATTTTGTATACAGTACTTTTAAAATCATATACCACATTTCTATTGGCAAAAGTGTTTCTGTCATTAGCACTTTTGGGGTTTTGGTAGGGGCAATCAAATTTTGTTTATGCCCCCAAAATCTCAATGGGATCAAAAACCAAGTCCAATTTGTTTTAGAATGAACACTAGTTGAACTAAGTAATTAAAACCTGCTTTACTGGATGCAAATCTCATATTTCTGTGTGAAATGTGTCTTTGGATATGTAACCTGGTAGGAAAAATGCCACCTTTGGTGAAAACATGAAGGGATTACTTTGAATTAACCCCTGGGGGAAATTAGCTGCTAGGTACCTATGAAGCCCCCTTTCCTCCCACTATTTGTGTCCACTCTCCAGCATTTAATAGCTCAACATTTGACGTGTGTTTATTTGATTAAGCATAACATGTAGCACAGTGTCAGCAAAGGAAGTCTTTAAAGTAGTTTGTCACTTCTTTCAATTTCTGGCAGCCTAATAAAGCAGACCTGCCTTAATGTCAGTTCAAAAGTAGCGCCTATTTCCATATTACCAAAGAAAATTACAATAAATCAAATTACACTATCATAAAACGTGTATGAGTTAGTTTTTCCAGAGGACACCAAGGCTGACAAAAATGATAAGTGGACCATGAGTTAGGCTAATAGTTTTTTTCTCATGACAGCAACTTTGCCAGCTCTGCCAAGTTGGAAATGTCGCCTTGTCGGAAACAAGGGAACGGAAATTATAGCCAATATGAATATGTAGGCTAATGCCAATGCAGAGAGTAATCAGATACTTTATTGTAAATACCTCTCTTCCGTCTTGTTCTCTGTCAAATATTAAATTTCGCTGGAATTGTACGATTTCATGTGACAACTAAAAATGATTGATGTTTCACAGATTTGTAGTGAGGTATTGTCGCTAGAGGTCATCAGAGGTTCACGCCGCCGCGAGGACTTTTCCCAAAACATTCCCCTGCTACGTCATTAACCCCCACCCCGCCTCGTGCCACAACGACTGTTGGCTTGTCAGCCGAACTGGACGCGCTGCTCCTTGTCTAAGAAGATATGAAAACTGTCAGTTAAGGTCAGTTGTTCTGTTGAAGAACTGGGGGCTGTTGATATCAGAGCAGCGTCACGGCTCTGCGCCTCCTTGGAGGCTGGCGCCCTTTGAAACGTTAACTCTAAAGGGAATGGTAAGTAGCTTCAGTGTGGGGTTAGCTTGTAGCATCAGTGCTAGGTTAGTTGTCAGTCACTGACCGCTGATGGACAAAGCACCAAAGGTCTGGCTCAACCGGGTCATGGTGCGGTTCTGGCTAACTCGGTGGCGGTGTTCATGATGGACGTTAAATTGAAAGTTTTTGCAAGTTGTCAGTTAACGTTATTCTGTTTGAACCTCGTGATACAGCACAGGCCAGGGTCCAACCTCTGGATATCTAAACTAAACCTGCTCTTATACATTAGTTAATTAACATTTAGTAAGAAGGGATAATTAACGTTAATTGTCATGTGTTTATGTTTTAAATGTTTTTCTTCTCTCTAATTTTACTATGTTTTGCGTCTTTTGTCTTATTGTTTTTATTTACCCAAATGTTGTCTTGCTATTGTTGGGCCACACTGTTTAGCTCTCTGTTGTTATATTGACCTCTGGATAGCCTGCTTTTGCCTTGCTTTGTCTATCAAAGCACTTTGTAAACTCAGTTTTTGAAGGTGCTGTACTTTGTTGTTGTTGTTGTTGTTGTTGTTATTATTATTATTATTATTATTATTATTATTATTATTATTATCTAGTTTCTCTCTTAGATACCAGAGCTAGGGTGACAAACATACATCTTTATAGATTCAAGACAAAGATGGGTAGTCATTATTTGTTTATATATATATATATATATATACTGTATATTTTTATATGATTCATTTAGCTAGTTTTAGTGCCTATTTTCTAATATCTCTGAGGTCAGATATTAAATACTAATCTACATATATAGTATAGTATATTTGGGCAAATTATTTATTTATAGATTAACAGGAAACATGGGGAGATAGCAGGGGGATGACCTGCCAGAATTCAACAAGGGATGTTGGAGGTACATAGTGTCCACTAGGTCATGGTAACACTTGCCTGTCTCTATCTTGATAAGTACCGTAAGTGGACCGTGAAAACACTTGTGACAACAATGGAAAAAAGCCTAGCTTTACTATTGTTTACTTTTTATTCTGACCCTGACAAAGTCAAATATGTTTTATTTTATCAATATATTTAAATCTCATGAAACTAGTCTAGAGCAGAAAGAATAGTTGATGACAGAAAATGAATTATCTATAACTTTCATAATTGATTGAAGTCAATTATTCAGTACTATTCTCTGGTATTATCTTCTTTAATATGAGGATTTCACGTCCCTGTACACAAGTGTTATTGTATAGTGTTTGTAGCCATTTAGGTGTCATATTGACGTGCCTATTTCACTAATAGATCTGCCAGTTTAGTTGAGTATTTCTGCCGCTCTTGTTTTCAGAAATGGGTAAACACAGTGACCCAACCTGTGAGCTATGACAGAGAAACTATCTGGCTGGTGTTATGGTGTTATTAGCCTTGAGGCTAGAGTGCATGCATGTCAAAATCAGGCTTTTCTTCATTCCAACACTCTGTTTTAACTCTGCTTGTGTTTGTGTCCATTTGTTGGTGTTAACATATATATATATATATATAGTGCTAGTAAATGCAGTTTTTAAAGATCTAACTATTAACTAAAACAATTGCATTCACATGCAATTGTGTAATTATGTAATTTTAGAAAAGGTTGTAGTTTTTATGTGAGTATGTAACTGTTGTTTGAGAAAAGTGATTTCATTTTTAACTTGAAGTGCTCTTGGAACATTGCAGGCAGTCTGTGTTGGAAAACACTGAGTCACAGCTGCCCAGCAGTGACAACCAGCGTCTCCCTGAAGGATTAAAGCCTTAGCAACATAACATATTCAAGACAGGACACACAGCCAGAGGCACTTATGATTGAAACAAAAGCTACCTGCATTTTACTTAACAGGCCTGTACTTCCTCTTTGTTTCAGACTGTGTGTTGCTGGTTTCTTTACTCCAGCTACTGACTCCCATGGCTCCAGGAACTTCCTGATTCTGGATCTGTCAAGCAGTAATAGGACAGGTCAGCTAACAGGTTGTCTCATGGATGCATGCATTTGAACACAAATGGCCATCCCAAGTCCTCAGAAACCAAGTTGCCAGTTTTTGTGCTGATATTATATTCCCACCCTGTCAGGCCCAGGCAAAGAGAGATGAGCTGGGCTGAGGAGGACTGGACGGTGGGGCTATCTGGACGGGTCCTGCAAAAGGTGAAGGAGTTGCAGGTCCATCAGGAGCGACTGTCCAGAGAGAACAAGCAGAAACAGCTGCAACTGGACAACATCAATACAAGCCTTGAAAAACAGACTGTGAAGGTACACGCAGCCATGTTGCTTTTTGGCTAACACTTACTGTAAATGGGGCTGTTCCCCACAAAATAAATTAGTATGACAAATATAGACACAATTGTTACCGATTAAGTATGCGATATTGCGTATGGATGATGGCATATCAAAGTTTACTTTTAAATAAATATCCTTATCAAGCTAGGTGAAGTTAAAGTCTGGTTGATTGTGCCTAATAAAATGTTATGATGCATAGTACTGAAGTGTGCCCTGAGAACCATATCCAAGTACAAGTATCCAGGTACAAGTGTATCCAAGTATCTTAAATACAACACTATCATCATATTTGGTGCAACCTATATGTTTTTTTTCTTCATTCAAAAACAATGAGCAATGCAGTTGTAAATATGTTGTATAAATATTAGATTACATGTATAATCCTGCCATACATTGGCATAGTCAATCATCTCTGACAGGATTTGTTATTTCCATTTTTTTTTTTTTTATAATCCTAAAATATGTACTTTTCCCTCTCCTTTTCTTCCTCCCCTGCCAAGTATGAGGAGGTCCGTGGGGAGCTCCAGTGTGTGCAAAGAGAGCTCCAGAGTGTTCGACAGGAGACCAAGGCAGCAGTGACCAGCAGTGACCGCCTGACCCAGGAGCTCCAGACCAAGCAGGCCCAAGTATGCTCTTTGGAGGGCCAGCGAGATGCTGCTCGCGCCCTCAACAACAAACTCACCCAGGAAATCAAAAGGTAAGGACCAGTGGAATGACATTCATGGACTCCAATGAAAATGACCCATTGTAGTTTTTTTTTATTGTTTTTCCTGATACCTTTGCAACATATGGGTTTTGGTTGATTTTTAGATGTCATGAAACTGTAATCAGTTTCCTTAACGCCACTGAACTCTTTCCATCGGTTTCTTATTTCTTCTTCTCTCTCTCTCTCTCTCTCTCTCTCTCTGGCAGGCTGGAGGCAGAGCTGGAGAATCTGCAGAATAGCAGCAGATCGGCAGATACCACTCTGTTTTCTACACCCTGCTGGAATACAACCTCACCCTGGGAACACAATGGTACAGTCCTGTAACTTCATGACTCCTGTGTTTATTCTCTCTGGTGGTTTCTTCTTTTCATTTAATTACTGTATAATAGGGCTGTACCCGACTCAGAATTTGTCAGTCAAATTGGATTAGGCTGTTCAATACGAATATTCAACAATTTGTTCCTTTTTATTCAGGTATTCAGACATTCAGCGTGACAAAGTTGTTCACGTAATAAAGTAAACGCGCCAAGTTAGCCCTCCAAGCTAATGCGTGCTAACCTCTATAGGTAAAAAAAAAAAAAAAAAACATAGAGAAAAGCACACTTTTATTAACTCCCATATGATAACGACAGCACATAATGCTACAGCTTCACCTTTTCTGTTTTTACCCTTCACAATAAAAGCCCAATTTAAATTGAGAGCATTTAGCTAACCCAATAAAATAGCTTGCACTACGCTAATTACATTTTTTGTCGATACTAAATCAAACGAAAGCCAGAGACTATATCATATTAAGTTGCTGTGAGCTTCTAAGAAGAAGGCAAAAGATAACATTATTCAGAGCCTGACCGGGCAAGGCCTCTCTCCCGAGTCCAGGCAGCTGCCTCCGTCTCACTCAGACTCACCCTGGGTCCAGCTGCTTGTCCTCGTCGTTGACATCTTCACCGAGCAGAAGGGATGACTTGACGTAGTGAATTGATTTCACCCCAGAGAACAGCGCTCCTCTGAAAGACAACTAAAAACCCACTGCTCAACTTGAAGACTTTCAGTCGACTGAGGGGTCACCGACTGATGATTCGAATATTCGACTTTCAGGGGGCAGCCCTACTGTATAGTTTGGAAAATTAAACGGAAAAACAGCATGACTCCCAGATGAACAGTTATAAATAAACTCCCTCAGCTACTGTCCTTTCCCAACCCTTCACTCTCTAAGGACTCTTGTTATATATTCTCTTTCCTCTTATGTCAGTAAACCATTTTTTTTTTCTGCTGTTGGTTCTGTTCAGCTTTGGTCATTGGCTTTAGGTACCAAATCTAATCCATATGCTGTGTTTTTGCCCTGTAGGGAGTAGAAAGCAGGAGAGGCCAGGGCATAGAGATGAAGGACAGAGCCGGGCGCTTCACATCCGAGTAAGTACCAGCACGTTTTTATGCTGAGCTATGCATAGGCTAGTTCAAGACCAATGTGGGTTTTAGCTTAAAGCTGCAGTTCTCTACCTGTAGGAATTGGCTTACTTCATGTCAGTTAAACAGAACTTCCTTTTGTCTTTCTGTTGTATTTTCTTTAATTATTTCCTCCACTAATTAACTAACTACTTATTATCTGTTTTCATTGCTCCTTTATTAACAGCAACGTGCATTTTCTTTAGCCAGGCTTTATGACCTTCCTAACATGTCTGTGGTTCAGCTCATTTGTTTCTATTGAAGACATCAATCTTTAAACATGTCACAAATTCTTGGGGGGAAAAAGCTCAGTAATATCTAAAAACAGCTGTGCATTGTAGTTTTGAGCAAATTATGCTCAAACAGGAGTAAATTGTGTATTTGTTATGGACTATTTTCAGCTCTGGATTTGGTGCACTAGTGAGTATTTAGGTAGCAGGATTGCATATGTGGGTTTGACTCAAAATAACCTACAGTGCCCATCCATGTTCATCATAATGAAGGAACATAGTCACTAAGTACTCATTGATTGTTTTGGACAACAATGGAAGTCTGTGGAACAGAGGTATACGCTATATAAGGCTTTGGCTACAGAGACAGTATTTTGGTAGGAGCATCAGATTATTGCAGGCTTTGGTGTTTTCATGGGATTTGTTTACAATAAGAAAAATATAGAATATCACCAGAATTATCCTTTTAAAACAGGTTTTTCCTACTTGTGCACTGCTAAACTCCATTAGACTGTAATGCGTTTGTTTAACTATTGTGGCAGTTTACTCTTCACACCTGATCTGTGATTTATCTCTCGCCTTCCACACTCTTTCCTTTGTTCAGAAAGTGTTTGTCATAATCACAAATATGTGGTGAGGCTGTACAGAGTCAAATTTATACTTAGGAAGCATCAAGAACATAACAGCAATGAGTCATTCTTCGGTAAAATGCTGTTTAAGTCAAAGTGAATGAGCTTGAGCCCTAAAGCCCTGTTTTGTAAATTCTGCTAATGTTGTTTTTTGTTTGACATCCTGTTAAGGCTCACACCCTCTTTTTTGCTTTATCCTTTCTGCTGTCCTCGCTTCAGCAGCAGCTCCAGTTCTCTGAAGTAGGCACAGCCTCGTTACCACGACAACAACACAACAACACACCCCACCGCCATCCGTCCGACCAATCAGATACCTTCTCCACTCCCTTGTCTGCATTTCCGTGGGAACGGGATGACTCGAGGCCAGCAGCCAGGAGACTGTCTCCCTCTGCTCCCCAGACGCTCTGCGCTGATGTCATCAGTAAAGGCCAGCAGGAGCAGAGGGTTTATGGGAAGGAGAAGGATCACAGGACAGAGACAGACAGTGAGTGACATCAAATGGTCAACATGGTAATATGGCACGACTGGCTGGTACATGTTTTGCGATTGGTCGTGCTGTGCAAACACCGCCCCTTTTATGTGAATGCAGGCGTCGCTGGATTGGGAAACCCTGGGTTGACTGAACTAGTTGTTAACCACCGTGGTGACACAGCTTATGCGGGACCGCGGTTGTTAGGTTAGCGAAGCCGGGTTACTGAAAGAAATCCAGGGCATGTTGATCTTGATTCGTAGTACAGGCCTCTGGACCCAGCATGGACTAAAGTAAAAAGAAGTTCTGCCGTTATCCATTAAACTTGGTAGTCTTGCTTTATGATACAATCCCTTGATTTTAGTGCTGACCGATAAATCATATTTTCATTGCCATCGTGATATGAACATGCACGCTGAACCCATCGTAAAAGACTGCCTGAAACGCCATGAATAAAAGTGAATATACTTTATTATCGTTGTATGGACACAACGGAATTACGTTGGTGGCAACCAGTGCAGCAGCAGTAAATAAATAAAAACAAGATTAAAAAAAACTATGGAAAAATCATTCTATTTAGGGATGGTTACTGAAACCCGGTATTAAACAGGCCCCAGGGCTAAAAAGTATTTATCATCATGCTGCAGCCTCTCCCCTGCTTTGTGTCGAGGCTGAGCACACACACACACACACACACACACACACACACACACACACACACATCAGATCAGAGAGACAGAGGCACCTCAACAGTACTTGTTACGTAAGAGGTTGTGTAGAACTCACTGGCTCAGCCACAGACTCCTGTATTTGCTCTTAGGCCAGCTTCATGATGTACAGTGGCTCTTAGTACACTTATAATTGTGATACAACACTCCTCTTTCTCTCTGCTCCACTCTGTGTGTGTTTGTTCAGAGGAGGAAGGGGACCGTTCAATCTGAAACAATACATCCTTTTAGCTGCTGGGATACAGAGTGGGAGGGACGGTGCAGTGCTTACATTAGGTGTGCTTTTTTTGTTGGCTATTGCTGCTGTGTTTTGTATCATGTTCCTCTCCACATCATTGAAGTCACACATGTACAGTATATGCTGCTGGATTTTATTCAGATTTGCTTCTTAATGGGGTTGTATTTGGTAAATGTAAAAATTGTAGAAAACAACATTGGGTTCTTAGTAGTACAACAAATTGTGATTATAATATACAAATATATACTAAACATTCACAACAGCTGGAAAAAACTGTAAAATACATACATGTGTATTAGTAGATTGTTGATTTTTTCTTTATAGGCAAGTGAAGATGGTGATAACGGTAATATTTATAGATGCTTCAGTGTGTAGCAGCTCTTCACTTGAAAGGTTTAACAGTGTTGTATTATTAAAGGAACAGAAAAAAAGATACAGGGCAACATATCGGACAGACATTGATTTCATCCCTGGCTTTGGAAACCAGCAGCCTGACACTCGCAGGCTCTGTGAAAGTATCATCCAGAGTTAAAACCGCTGTGGTCGTCAGTGAGCCAGTCTGTATGGATTGACCTCATTTGTGAAGACCCGAACTGTGTGTCGTTGACTGTTGGTGGTCAGTTGTAAGAAATTAGGGTATTCTTGCTGATAATGTTGATGCTCAGTTAAAATATGTGTTTTCCCAGTATTTCCTATCCCCTGGTTTCTCTCTGTCGCTCTCCACCCACTCATTCACCCTTCCCCCATTTAAAGTAAAATCCTTCCTACTCTAGGATTCTAATATTTTTACAACTCTAATTTCCTCAAATATTATATATATATATATATATATATATATATATATATATATATATATATATATAGAGAGAGAGAGAGAGAGAGAGAGAGAGAGAGAGAGAGAGAGAGAGAGAAGACTGTCTGTGCAACACACCCACTTTGAGATGAATACACAGACACAGATTTACAACCAAAGTTGCAATATGTTCATCAACATTGTATCTACTAATCTTAATGCAACTTTATATCCCTGTAAGTATTGATTTCCTGTTCTTTTTCTTAGTCCACCCTTAAGTCCCACATTGGTTTCAAACGTTGAAATTTTCATTTCTGTTTTTAAAATTGTCTTGCGTTTGTACTTAAAAGGTGTTTAGGTGAGTTGATGAGCTTAATAACCAACATGTCTCTGTGTGTTTTGGTCCATCCACCAGCATCTTTATCAGAAGTGCGGAGTCGTGTAGCTGCTCTGGAGGAGGAGCTGTGTGCGAAGGCCGGGATGTTGAAGTCTATTCAGAACGAAATGGTGCAAAGCAAAAAGGAGCTCACGGCCAGGGAGCTTAGCCTTCAGAAAGCCCGCGACGAACTCAGCCTGGCCCACACAGGCATGGCCCAGGAGAGAGAACGGGTAAAAACACCTACTATCACAGCTGATACAACTGGCGGTGCTACTACTACTGAAAACACATTGTGTTAATGTTCTGTATTTCCCATAAGCCCTATTGTTTTTGTGACATAATGGGTGTTGCCCTCATTTGTCAAAACATTTCTCTTTGACTTTTCTGAAAATAACAAACATGTTGGGAACATTTTACTTGTTACACAATCAGTTATTATCGGGCACTTTATAAAGGTTGTTGCTGGAAAAACAGTGCCTTTGTTCTATTCTTAGGTGTACAACAATCTAGCTAATATTTTGTGAAATCTAACCTTTTGGCAAACAATGTACAGTGCCGAGGAGAGACTGCCAATTCTCCCATTGTCTTGTTTAAGAGTAACTAGGCTAAGCTCTCAAAGTGTTGGTGCTTTCCTGATTTCAGAATGTCAAATGCAGAACCCTAATCAAGCATCACAAGATAAAAACAAAGTGAAAACAATATAACACCACTTAAAAGCAAGTCGATAAAATAGGTTTAGAGAAGTGACTTACATATACAAAGAAACAAATTTGACCATTTACATGTACACTTTAGAATAATTGAATGCATGACAGTAATTGCAATATATTTAGCTGTGTACACGATCTAAGCCCAAAGTTGTCTTATTGTCAATATTAAAGAGAACATGTTTGTGTGGCAGGCATCAGGATCTGAGCAAAGGCTGAAGCAGCTACAAGAGGAGCTGAAGTGTCAGAGGCAAAATGCAGAGAGCAGCCGACTGCAACACCAACAACGCTCTAAGGAGATGGAGAAACAACATCAGAGGGTGAGATGGACGAATGGGTAATATGGACAGATGACAGACTGAGATAATTAAAAGAAGCGATTTGGAGAAACGGCTAAAGGAAGCGAGAGACATTTTCAGATTTGTCTCCAGCTTGCTTTTTGTTTCGTTCCACTCTTAGAAAAAAGTAAATTTTTTCCACTTTACAGTTGAAGATAGTGACTCAGATTTTGGTGTGTGTGTTGCCTCCAGGATTTGACGGAGCTTCAGAAGGAGAGGCAGTGTCTGGAGAAGCAGCATCAGCAGGAAGTGAATAAGCTCAACCAGGAGCTCCAGCAGGCCAGGACGCTCCACAATGCCCTGCAGGCCCAGGCTGACAAGGTAAATATACACACAAGGTGCACAAACTCATACACATGAACAAGGCAAACTAGCCTTCTAATATGCTTTTTCATACAAACACATTTACCAAGATAAAGCCTTTTCAGATCTGTATCAACACTGGAAACTGGGCACTGAAATGTACATATTGTTTATATTTTGGTTCATATGTCTGATCAGTTTTTTCAGCGTTTTCCTGTTTCTCTTTCCTGCTTTCTATGTCCTGTCTCCCTCTCTCTTTCTCCTGGGACTTGTATTATTTAATCCAAAGGTCAATAAACTTATCTTGCTTCGTCTCCCACGCTTGCTTTTTTCCCTTGTTGTTTTCTCTCACTCTCTGTTTCACTCTCTTGCCCTCTGTGTTTCTGTTTCCCCCCCCCCACCCGCTGTTCTCTCTGCTTCGTCCTCTCTGCTTCGTCCTCTCCTCTTGGTTTCTCCCCAGTGGAAAGGTTGAGCTGCGAAGGTAATGACCGTGTGACTACGTTTGAAGGTGCAGAATGCTTTAGTTATAGAAGCGTGAAACAAACTCATAACTTGTGTGTGAGAAATAGTCAACAGTTCATAGTAAGGGAGGTGTAAAGGCATGGCTGCAGGATGCGGATGATGGTAGATGAAGATTTGTATGATGGTGTGTTGAGGCAAGTTGCATGAATGTAGATATTGAGGAATGTGTTTGCGCTTGAAGTGTAAATGTTGTAATTTTTGTTTCTTTTTCAATACCCTTTACCTGAAGGAATGCTGTGGTATTTATTTTTGTATCAGAAAAACAATAACACAAAGTTTAATCTCAGCACAAGCGTGAGCCTCTTGACAAAAACCTCTTGGAAAAAAAACCTATGCTTTTTAGACATGGTGTTAAAAGTGAGCATTCATTCTACCCGCAGTGTCCCTTTTTACCTTACTGTAAGCCTTTTGTAAACCACACAGATGTTATCTTGTTATATCTGATAACGCTACAGAGAGACACACAAAACACACAAAAGAGGCACAGTTTGTGATCCAAGTGACACATTTACACAGCTCTTTGTGGAATTTGTGTTCACAGTTTTTAAAGTTGCACACAAATGACAAAACACAAAAAAAACAGTAATGAACTACTTCCTGAGAAAAGTAGTTAAACTGATTACATAATATGACATGAACTTCAATCACTAAATGTACTGTTCTCGGCATAATTGGAATTATTGGGTCAATGAATATTGTAGAACAAAGTCCATATTAGTGGCAGAAGTTGTCTGTACTTAATGACCACAGTAAAAACCTTCTCTAAAGTATAACTTTAGAAGTCAAAGCCTACAGCGTTGAACTGCCACCTTGTCTGCTATTTAATGTGCACTGACTGTACATGTTGCTTTTTCCAACGTGACATGAAGGTAGCATAAGACACAAGAATAATGAATCCAAAAAGGCTGAATAAAGTAACCCATTTGTTGGTTTAGTAAATGTAATGTGATTACTAAAATTGGATCAGTAATCTTATACAGCAGCACTCCACAATAACGCTACCTTTAACACTGTTCACATGTACCATGACATGAGAATTTGATATGAGCACTGGTGGGAAGCCGATCAGCTTGTTTAGTCTTCATCACTTTCCCCAGAGAGTTAGACATTAGACACAGCTTATGCTCGCTATTGATCACTGATTGCTCTCCTGCTTCCCCTTCACTGGTCCTGATTCCTGCTCCTACAACAACATCCATTAATTTCTTTATTTCTTCTTTGTTGTTTTGCTTGTCTTTTTCTTATATCCTTTCCCTCTAATCTTCTTTGATTTCATTTTCCCTGTTTTTATTAGCTACTGAGTCATAATATCCTCTATCAGCTGTCTCTACAGAAGCAGGCGTTGGACAAAGAGTTGGACACACTGAAAGAAAAACTAAAGTGGACGGAGGGGCAGCTGCAGGAGAGCCAGAAGAAAGAGGCACAGACACAAGCCAAGCTGACGGTAACACACACATAGACACACACCCAGAGTCTAGTGAGTCAGTGTCTCACTTTATTTAATTATTCATTAGCTGTGGGTATAAAATGAACTCCATACATTTTTAAACAGCATCTTAATGTGCAATATGTCAGTCCATGATTTTTATAATAAGTAAACTGTAAATTAATTATAAGTAACTTGTGGCTTCTTCAATCATCCAGCTGCATTATTATGTTTTAATAAAGGTATAGATGTGGGTGTATCATTTCACAGAGCTAAAAAGATGAGTTGTCTGATATTAATTTCTTAAATTGCCTCCCCTGTTCCTATGGCAAGGAATGAACCTTCATTCTACTGTACTCAAAAAAAGCCCAACTGTACTATTACTATCATTATGAATCTAGATGGTGAACTGCTGAACTTGTACACAAGTAAAGCATTTGCAGAAGCTTGGTACAGCCACGCTGCAGAGGATATAACACTCCAGAGTAGTTTGTTTGTGGCAGTTTGTTTGTGGCAGTTCATTACATGTATACCAGCTTGCATCATCAGCATTAATGCTGTCTTTATCTGTGACTTGTTTGTCTGTGGTTTGTTGCTATTGTGACACTGTATAGCTGTCAATACAAAGCTCTTACAAAGTTATTGTTTATCTGGAAGTCCTGCTGCACAAATACAATTACCCAGGCAGGTGCAAATCAAATTTAAACTTCCGGCAGAATTATACCTGCTTCTTATATAGTTTTAAAGTAATCTGCCTTATCATGGGATTCTGGTAGACATATTGTAGAGAGGCTGATGTAGAGGTTTTAATGTCAACAGACACATATTTAAAAATTTAATCTCAAAACAGACCATTGTTATGGACAATGAAGGATCAGCTGAGCACTCCAACTAATCTGAGCATTTGACTGGATTCAGTCCACCTTATTTGTATTTTTTACCCTATCATTAGGAAGCCCTGCGTGAGGCAGAGGGTGTGGCAGTGAGTCTGGAGCAGAGCAGGAAGAGAGAGCGAGGTCTGGAGGAGGAGGGGAGGAGACTGGCAGAGGAACGAGCCGACACCCTTCATCTCCTCAAAGAACTGCAGGGTGAGGAGCGAGCTGTGGGTGGGAGAGAGGACAAATATCATGATATGTACAGATGGTAATTATGTGCAAATACTTGTTGACACTGGCTTAAACCAGTGTTCGTCGGTGGATGCCGTCCTGTTGATAAACTTAGAATTGGAAACATTTCACATTCATTATTTAAGTGGACAAGTCATAATGAGTACTTGACATTCGTGTATGCTGTACAATACATGCCGTGTTAAATCCCCTCTAACGCTTAAGTCTCTTATCCCAGTGCTGCCTCTTACTGGTCAATAATACAACATCTATTTTGTCAAATAAAAATACCAAAAACTATTCCAGTAGCACACTTGATAAAAAGATAAGCTCTGTCTTTTCTGCTTTTCCTCCAGCCTATAATTTCTTAATGCCTATGTGGTCTGTAGTAAAAAAAAAAACTTGTATCTTCTTTAATCTTTTAATCTGCTGTTTGTATTTATTTTCTTTTAACTCCAGAGCAAAAGGCTGTCCCAGCACACCCTCAACAACCTGTCCAGTTTTGCACTGTTGGACAGAGTTTCTCCCCTCAAACTTCTTACTCTCTTCATTCTCGACCATCAACTCACATCAAGGGGCCCAACACCACCACCCTAGCCGAGCAGAAGAGGGAAGAGGATGTGGATAAGAGAAGGGCAGAGGTCGCAGCATCTTGCCCCTCTGACAGAGAGCCGGGAGAAGGCATCGACTCGGAAGACATCAGCAACCTTATCTCCCCATCCTCTGAGTGTTTACAAAGGGGACACAGAAGAAAAAGTAACGAGGAGAACAAAAGTAGAAATGAGGCGATAGAGAGTGACAGCTCTGGGACAAACGAGCACTCCACATTTGATCAAGTAATCTCTAGTTCCTCTCACTCTGCTGCTAGTACGCCCACTAACGCCTCTATGGATGGTTCCTCTGAAAAGACTCCTTCTCTCAAGGCCTCTGAAGACCTCAAGAGGGAGAATGCCACACTGCGTTCAGAGCTAAATGATGCACGCGAAGAACTGCAAAAACGACTTGAGGACCTAGAAGCCCAACGACAGGCCGAGACAGAAGCCAGGACCCGGCTCAAACAACTCAGCCGCAAACGTGCCAGCCAGGCTGTGGATAAGGACGAGCAAGAAAAGGAATTGAGGGCACAGCTGGAGAGTGAGAGGGCTGAGACAGAAAGGTTGAGGAAGGCCATGGCGTCATTGGAGACAGAGATGAAAATAGAAAGGAAGGAGCGAGAGGAGGAGGAGAAAAACAAAGCACTAGAAGACCGGGAGAGTAAATTGATAGAACTTAATATCCAGCTAAAGAAACAGCTGTCAGAGGTGAAAGCCCAGCTGGCTTTAGAACAAGAAGAGAGAAAGCGAGAGGAAGAGGAGAGAAACCAAATAACAAACACAGACATAGATGTAAAGGAGGAGTTGAGCATGAAACTGGAAGAACTCAAAGCTGAATTGGAAGAACTGAAGTGCAGTAGAGAAGAAGACTCACTGGAAGAAGAAAATCTCTCAGTTGCCAACAGCCCGCTGACATACCTGACACTCCATAATGATGAGCTCAACATTGTTTGCTGCGACAACAAGCTCCTCCCTTCGCCAGAGAAGCACCTCCTCTTCTGCCAGTCCACCAACCAACGCAACATGCTTGTATCTCAGGCCACAGCAGGTCTCATTCAGGAAGAGCGAACAGTGATAGATCCAGAATGCTCATCTCTGGAAGACGACAGACAAAACTATCTGAAAGGGCCATCCCTGTCAGACCACAAAAGATCACTTTCTGACCTCCAGAAGGTTGAGCCAGCCTTCTCAGATTTGGCAAAAGAGGTAGAGCGCCTGAAGAAGGAGAATACAAAAGAGATGGAACGTGCTAACCAGTACCAGGTTAAACTGGAGGCCCTGCAAAGCCAGGTAAGTGATGTGATGTGATATACAGTTTAGTACTTAGGTTTGTCCAGCCAGAGTTAAACAATGTACTGTATATTGATAAGATACAAAGAAAACTATGTTATATACTACATCATAACACTTGCATTGTAAGTAGACATCTTCATCTAAGTGTTAAACTTATTATGTCACTTATTGACTGTGATACTTTGGTTTTGATAGCCGAATGGTATTGTTGAATAGATATGAGTTATTAAAACAGATTTATTAAACATATGTTTTTTTTCTATATTCTTTCTATAGCTGTTTTATGAATGCAGCTAGACACTCAGTGCAGAAGTCAATAAAACATATAGAAAGGTACAGCAATAAATACAAAATACAAAAAAAGAGTACAGTACACAGGTTAGTGCCAACATCACTGGCATTGCCTAACTTTCACCAAAACCATCTGAGAAACCAGTGAGAAAAAGAAGCCACAAACTAGGGGTCCAGGCCAAATTACATATTGTTAAAAAAAAAACAATAATTGATGGAATAAAGACTTCATATATTTGTCACCTAAGGAAATAAACTTCCGTCCTGATGGAAGCAAATACAACTCTTTGTGTAAATGGCACTGGGAGTCCAATAAGATGACCTGATCTTTCTGTGTGGCCCTCATTTACAAGTGGTAAAAATAATTTAAATGCACAGCAGCGACTTAAAGGCATGCATTCACAATTCTTCCTATTAAGCTTTGGTTTGTAGATTGAGGTTACCAAATCAACAGATATTCGCAAATATTTGAACTGACTCAGTAAAGGAAGCATACAACTTTTTCAACAGAGTCTTGTCAACACTGAAACCTGAGCATTCTTAGGTTTGTCTTTTTAAATGGGCTGTGTGGCTGTTCTTAAAACACCGTAAAGTTCTGGCTGGAGTGGCTTATTACCCGTTTATCTTCAACGTGTTCTCTATTCGTGTGTCCTTTTATTTTCTTCTCAGGTGACATGTCAGACAAAGCAGCTAACCACAGCTTTTGAGAAGCAGAGTCAGTACATCTCTGGTCTTTTAGTTGAGCTGCAAGAGAAGGAGAGTGCCCTCCTTAACCAGGGAGAGGAAGTGCAGTGCTACAAGCAAGAGCTGGAGGCACTCCAGGCTGAAAAAGAGGGAGCGGAGAAGAAAAGAAGAGATGAGATGACGGTCAAAGTGGTGGAGGATGGAGAACAAAAAAAAGAGACACAAGATGAGAGGTTGGTGGTGATCTCAAGGCTTCAGGCAAACCAGGAAAATAAGTGTGCTGTCAACCTCCTTACTACAAACTCTCTGGCCGACGGTGACTCTGATGCACAGAGAGATGCAGGTCAACTAGAAATTGTGACATTTGATGCTGAAAGACCAGCACCTAATAGTGATGAATCAGACAGTGAAGCCCTATGGTCAGGGGAACAGCATCCAGGCGCTCAGCCCAAGACTCAGAGTAACCATGACTCTGCTTGTGTGATGGGTGAGACTGAGTGCAGTCAAGATGGAGAAACAGCAGACGTGGTTGCAGAACTACTCGCTCTCCGACAGGAGAATCAGCTGCTGAAACAAAGACTAGAAGGCTCGACTGTCTCAGACACCAGGACCCCATTATTACACACTGACTGTGAAAACCAAGAAGACCCAGCCAAGCAAAGCCAAAACACAGGAAATGCTGCTCTGTCCTGCTTGGTGGAGCAGAGGTCACCCAGTGTGCCGAATGACATCACCACTGACGCACGGCAGTCACTGTTGCAGGATGTGAAGAGGAGGGAAGATGGGAGGACTACAAAGGCTGAAGAAGAGCTGGAGGCAGTGTCTGAGCTTCAGATCAACCGCCTACAGCAACAGGTAGTGACAGTGTACTACCTCTTAATATCACAACATTGATCTAATGTGATATGTTTAATGAAAAAAAGGTGACAAAAACAGTTTAAGTAATTAACATAGACAGGAAAATTAAATATATAATGGAGTTTATGATGTTGATAGTCTTCACTGGGAAACTGAATTCATGTCCTTCCTTTGAATTGAATAGAGGTGTGTTATATTACATCAGAAGAGGAAAACATTCATCTTATTTATTTTCCACCAACATAAAATTGTTCCCAGTTTCAGCATTTCCTTGTAAACGATTTGTGTTTTTCCTAAGTGAGTTTTATTTTGAACGTCTGCTTGATGTAGTCTGTCCTTCCACTCCTGTCCAGGTGGAGGAGCTGCAGATGAGGCTACGGACTCTCTCCGCGGAGACCCAGCAGCAGGCCGGAGAGCTTGTTATGTGGAAACTGGCCTCCCAACCAGCACCAACATTTGACCAGTTCCTTCCCAACACAGACAAACTGAGTGAGACCCTGGACCAGATATCTGCCGTCAGACAGTCACAGTCAAACCAACAGACTGGCCAGGTTCAGGCTTCTTACCTCGGTGTTCAGGAGAGCCCTGGTAATGTGACAGTCATCAGAGAAGATGAGTTATTCCTCTCCTGCCCCTCCAACAAACTGCAGGGTTGCATGTTGTTCTCCAGGTAACACACTAATACCAGGGCGACAGAACGATGAAAAATACTGCAATAACTTACATTTGAAGCTTGTGTTAAATGCATATAAGTAAAGTGTATGTATGTATGTATGTATGTACAGTTTAATGTATGTCTGTGTATATGCTTCTGTCTTTTGTTTAGCTTTGAATTAACTTTTTTGGTCTTGTTTTACCACAAGGCTTCAGCACAGCAACCTCCTTGAACCAAAGAGCCCCCATCCTTCTGAAAAGACTGCAGCGCTTCAGGAATACGATCAGGACTCTGCCACAATTGACAAGGTAATTTGTTTTTAATCATCACTCACTTACATACCAGACCACCATATGTGTTTTAGGCTCTTTATATCAGGGTTTTATAGAGAGATCATTTTAAGTAGATATCGCTTAGAAGTAGGGGTGGGACGAGATACCCAGCTCATGAGACGAGACGAGACCAGACACAAGATTGGGTTCACGAGATCAAGACGAGAAGAGATTTTAACACTATTTTACAGAAAACTTCAGTGAAGAAATAAGACTGGAAAAATAGTCCTTTTCAAGGATTTCCTATTCAATCGAAAGTCACAAAATGAAAACCGAGCACTGAATGGTTTTGCCGCAAACTCAAATGACTGGCTTCTCTCCTGTATAACTAACAGTTACACTGTTACTTATTCCATATGTACTGTGAAGAGATAGTCTCTTCACTCAGAGAACCAAGGTTTCCAATAATAAAAAATATTAATGAATTCTTATAAAATGATTAGGAAATTACGGACCTGACAAATACATTTTTGACTTACAGGTATTGGGCACACATTTTTGTATATGGTATGTAGGATTATGCCTCTAATTGTTCTGTTTTTTTCTCTTGACTTAGGAATCTGAAAAAGAAAACCTGGAGATCAACCTGTTACATCAGTCAAATACCTGTCAAACACAACACAAAGAGGGGAGAGACACTGAAGTTATTCAAATGTCATCTGAGAAAATGGGTCAACCACATGCCACCAAAGATTCCCACAAAGTCACAGGACCAAAGCGGACCAAATCAGCTGAGTGTTGCACAGGGAATCCTGGGGCCAAACCAGATGCTTCCAGAGCAACCAATGACATAAACCCAACCAACGATTCTTCAGACAGATATGTCAGGGCAGAAATGAAAAGCGTCAGCAGTCAAACAGAGGAGAGTTTGTATCCTCGCAGTGCTCCAACAGCCTCTGAACTCTACTGTGCGTACACACAGACTGAGGAGGAGGAGAAAGATGAAGAAGAGTTAGTAGAATCACCTCCTGTCTCTCATGTTTCTCCTGTCCCGTTATGTGAGGGAGCAAAGTTAGGAGACAAAATGTTGTTTTCGGGTTCCTTCCCTATCCCGGCTGACCCGGCCCATCTGGCTGAAAGAATCCGCCGTAACAGGACACAGCTGTCAGCGGCCTTTGACGACACAGAGTATGAACCCTATGGACTGCCGGAAGTCGTCATGAAAGGTAACTTTGTTAGCTGTAAGTTTGTGGGGTGAAAAAAAGGAAAACATTGGGCTTGAGTATTTTTAGGTTTGTGTAGAATTGCGAAAACACACAATTAATACAAAGTACTTGAAAAGAAGCATCATCCCTACAGCCTAGCTCCTCTGTTGGCTAACTGTGCTTAAAGGAAAATGAACAAGATATGTGTCTTGTTTTGTCAAAAGTGTCCTCAAACAGCTTTGGAGTTGTTAGAAGGCATATATTTTTTTCCTATCTCAATACTGGATGCATATATATTAAAATGACATGCATACATATACATCTTAATTAATTTGTATAACCAAATAGCTTTTTTAACGGGAGATATTTGGATTTCCATTCTGACAAACAAAACAAAAGAGCAGAGGATTCAATATGAACTTATTTGACAATCACCATCATTAAAAGTATTGCTCTGCTGTGAACATCAAAACTTTAAAAAGGTGAGGGTAGAAAATGTAGTTGGAATAACAAAAACAAATGCTGGATTATAAATTGGTTGAGTATCATTAATAGTGTTCATGGGTGCAGTCTCTGAGTATCGGAATCTTGGTTGTGACTTTCTGACCCTGTATTGTACAGAAAACAGAAGTTCCTGCTATTAGTGATGTTTTCTCTCTGTGCTTCCTCTCTTTATGTGCTCTTTATTTTTGTGCTTTCACACTCTGTCCTTCATCTGCTTTCCCCTAATCCTCTTACTTATTCCTCTGTCTCCCCCCTCTTCCCATCCTGTAGGTTTTGCCGACATCCCCAGTGGTCCCTCGTGCCCCTACATTGTGAGAAGAGGTCTGTTAGGCACGACTGTCGTACCTGTTCCTCCGAAAGACCCGAGACAGGAGGAAGAAACAGATTAAAACACAGTTACAGGTAACCTCCAGAGACGATGAGAAAACTGGTGTAGATTTTAAGTCTCAAGAAATTGAAAGGGCTCTGAATAGAAAAAGACCAAAATGAACATTATGTTAGTTTTCGTCTCTGTATTTTCCAACTTTCGACTTGAAACGGAGAAAATAATCATTACTTGCAGCCCTAGTGCCCATGTTCATAATCAAGGAACATGTCACCAAGTGCAACGGTGTGGCTCATAGGAGCAATCCATTATTGGTTTAGGTCTTTTGCAAATTAAAGATTTCACCAGACATATCGTTTAAAAAATATAGTCACAAACAAGTGAAAATATTGTCTTAAACTATTATTTTTATTTTAGTAACGATTTTGACTCTATCCTAAAATATATTCTTACATTTGCATGTTTTTGCATTGTTGTTGTCTATAGATCTGGTGAAAAGAACTGATCACTGTGGCTTGACGATAAACCTCAGTGATGGACGACAGCAGCCATACAGGGACACTCCAGTCACCAGCAACCTGAAGTACTTCAGACCTTCAAACCAACACAGGACCAGTTTAAAAAGGGCTGCTATCACACATGGACTTTTGTATATGTGCAGGTAACTGGGTCTGCAGAATAAACACTTCCATTGTGTGGTCACTAGTTTATCCTCTAATTGCTGCGTGGATACTTTGCTGTTTTTTGCCATCACAATGCTGTCACTTTACACCCACTTTATATTTAGGTACAGAGGTAGTGATTTAGTGTTGCTTGTTGATGTTTATTTGAAGTTTACAACCACTTTTCCAAAGGGATTGTTTAGTTTTTAGTGTCTCTGCATTAACTTATGGGTCTAGCTGCAGCCTACTTTGAATAAAACAGTGCCTAGAGGATGCTTTTCTAAACAAGTGCCTGTCAAGATAAGCGTGACTTGTTTTCCCAGAGGGTGAAACCAAGAGAGGCCTGTTGTGAAAATGTGATTTTTTTCTTTTCAATCCTTGAAGTGGCTTCTTTATGGGCACTTGTAAGTGTTTTAGTTGAAGGCCGGTGTTTACAAAAATTATGTGAAAGCATAGTGAGCATGTGTGTGACGTTAGCTGTGAATATGGACATGTGTGTCCTCATCTTGACGTTACTGTTTGTATATATGTGAGTGTGTGGGAGAGAGAGAGGGAGAGAGAGAGAGAGAGGCGAGCACATGTCTATGACTCAGTCTAACCTGCTTTGGTTTCCGCTCCATGTATGGTGATGCACACTGCGCTCCCTCTCTCCTCCTGCTGCTGCTTTGCTTCTCTGTCTTACACTAACGAGCACTCAGTGGTTGAACTTACGAAAAACTAATCATTTGAAGCTTTATTTTATGAGCAGAGCGTACAGATAAATTCAGTTGGTGTATTTGATCAGATATAATTTATTTGAGTGATGTGACTGTTTTTGATAGATTTTGGTTTTTGCACATTTGTTACTGTGCCATACACAACAGTAGCTCACGTGTGTGTACACTGTAGATTTTGTAGATACGTTTGGAGTTGATGTACAGTTTGTATTATGCCCTATAACAGGATCTCACCACTTGTCTTGCTTTGACCTTGTAAGTTTAAAGGATTCAGGAGGTTCACATTTTTTCAGGTCTATCTTAAAGAGCCCCTATTATGCTTTTTTTATTATTATTCCTGTCTTTTATTGTATTATATATATTTTTTGTGTATGTAATAAATACAAAAAAACACATTTCACTCCAAATGGAGCTTTCTCTCCCACAGGCAGCAGTTTTTCTCAACTGCCTAAAAACGGCTCGCCCACATTCCCGTTTGAAATTCCTCAATTAGTGATGTAATTAATTGAGAATGCCATCCCAGTTTTACATATGTGCCCATTGACACAGAGCCCATTGGTGCTGCCTGACCATGCACAGCCCACACAGTGGCTTGTTTGAATTTGGTTGACCAATCACAACAGAGTGGGCCAGCTGACCAATCAAAGCAAACTAGGCTATTTCAGAAAAAGGGCCAAGAGCTCAGACAGTGTTTCACGTGGAGGCACTGCAGCATTGGGCAATATGATAAACATGTTTTTTTTAACAACAAAGCATGTAAACCTATTCTAGTAGTACAAATTTGATGCTGAAAAGGAGTATAATATGGGCTATTTAATACTATACTCACATGTCCACATGTACATTGAAAAAATTGCTGGTTGTTGTAGTTGTTTCTCCTATCCATACTGGCCACAAGAGATCCTTTTCTTAGAAAAATGAAGTAAGATAATTGATTAATGTTAGAAAGGGGGACGAAATCTACAGTCCTCATTCTGTGTTAAAATAAAGTTTAATGGAAGCTAATATGAAACTTGAGCCGTCTGAGTGTAGGTTTGGTCACACCAGAAGGTGGTAAAGTGAAATGAATTTGTGTCTCAGCAAAATATTTGGTCTCAAAGCTTGGTGATGTAGTGGTCAGTCACAATAGCTCCTGGAGATTTTGCCTCTTTTCTTTAGTTTAGCTCTGTCGATATCGGCACAAGATCACAAAGTTTATTCAAAACTGTAGCCTTATATTAGCTTCAGAAACAAGACTGGGTTTTGTTGCTGATTAATTACACTGAATTTGCTTTAAGAAAGGTTCTCTTTGTTCCCATTATGGACAGAGGGAACTATTAAAGTGACCATTAATTATACATATTGGCATGTGAGCATGTTTTAAAACTTAAAAAAAGGTGAACCTGTCATTTTAAAACCTTGCTGAGCTGTCTTTCAATGACTTGAGATTATTTCGGCGGACATATTTTTGTTAAAAGTGTGGAGTGTTTTTTTTTATGTTTATATTTTATTTAACCCGTATGTTGTCTTCCCATTGACCATGAACTTGTTGTCCTTCGGGGTCATAACTGAAACTGAACTTTTTTTTGGGCCCTTTTCTCCACGTTTTTGTCCCCTTTTTTTGATGCTTTTGACGCTTTTTAAAACGTTTTTGGTCATTAAACCTAATTTACATGACATTATACCAAATTTGTTAAGCTAAAAAAAAGCAGAAATTATGAATTATTTTTACTATTAGTTAAGACCGGAGGATGTTGAGTGGATCACAGACTGTCAAAATGTATTCAGGACACGGTTTTGAAACCATTTAAACATTTTTGTAAATGCGATGAAATTGACTAAAACACCCAAAATGTTATGTAAATAATCATAATTTTTTTTTTATGTCGTATGGGTTCTATACAATGTACATCCATGTTATTTTGGGGCAATTTGGTTGAAAGAAACCCATATTTCTGATATGAAAAACTTTGAAAACGGGTCTAATTTGACCCGAGGAAAACACAAGGGTTAAAGGTAGAGTCGTTCTTTCCCAGCCTTGACTCAGTCAGAGTCACTCGATGCCATCACAATTTATCTGCCCCCCAAAAAAAAAACAAAACAAACACACATTCACCACCCTTTCAGCTGCCTTCATATCTCTGGGATCTGTAGTCTTTTGGCAGTGAGGTAGGATTGTCAGACTCACTGTGCATTTGTTGCCTTGTTTTGGACACTTTCATGTGAATGTATCTGTGTTGTGTTTGCGGCTGGAATAAAAGGCTTGCTCTTAATTTAACTGTTGTCTCTCTTTTGGATTTATTTATCTTTGAGCACCTTTGGGTCTGAGAAGTCGGGCTGTGTACTTTGTATTTCATGCTGTGATGTGGCCTGTTTGGTCAGCTGAGTGTGAGGATTTTTTTTTTTTTTTTTTTTTGTTTTTTACAGCTGGTGGACATTTAAGTCTAAATGAGTGCCATGGTCCAGTGAGGAGTGTCTCAAAGTGTTTAAGTGGAATATCTTGGTTAAATCACACAAGTATTTCCGCAATTACCAAAGTCCTCTCCCTTTGCCTCTTGGTTATGAACACATTGTTGAGAAGGTGCTGAAAGCTTTAAAGAAGCAGACTTGGATCAAAGAATGAAAGAGTCAATGGAAGAGTCTGGCTTTCCAACTTTATAGTCTGTTTTATTTCATGATGCAATTACTCCTTAAGTGCAAGAAAAATTGTGTGGACCATAACTCTGACGTTGAAGAAGCAAGTGTCTCTTTTTACTTCCCAAAAATACAGAGGTTGAAAAGGCAAGGATTTAGAGAACTAAGCCCCCCCACATCCATCTCAGGAAACTCCGAGGCCCTCTGGTCTTCCTCTGCAGTGACGGCACTTAATCACACTCGCAAAGCCGTAATGGACTTCACATGCCCCGTCCCTTTCTTCTCCTCCTCCTACAATCGGCTCTCCTCTTTCAGAGTGATGTAGGGTCCCGAGAATGGGGAAACACCTTCCAAGGAGAAAACACACATGCACTTTCACAACACACACACACACAACTCCTCGCTGAGTGCTGAATGGTGAGAGAACAGCACATGCTGCATGAGACGAACTTGGATAGCAACAATTCTCCAAACTAAAGGTAAGACAGGCAAAAATAATTTCTTTCTGGGGGTTCTGAGAGTTTTAACATCAGTTATTTTGAAAAAAGACTTCTGTTTGTCACTATATAATCAGAAATGTATTTTTTTTTTCCTCATGCATGCTTCTTGATTTTAGATCCAGTTTGCATGTGTAGCTGTCAGGCCTTTCCCCAAAGTTTTTTTTAAAAGTATAGGTTACAAAGTATAGTAGCAGACTGTCACACTGATTTAAAAAGAGTTGATCAATCCCCTGCCAATACAAATTCTTTCAACCCTGACACTACAGACAACACAGTCATTGAAGTGCAACATTTAGAATGGAACTTAGCTTAAAACTGTATTTTAAGATTCGGGCATCAGTGTTTCTGGGAGCGCAGCTTCTGTATTTGATAAGCGTTTAATTGGAAATATTCTTTTTTGGTTTTATAGCCTCAGAGGAAAATGTCTGCTTGTTTATCTTTTTCTATGGGACTTCTGTAGCCCAAACAGGCCTATCATTATTTTTGAGGATCATTCTTTCCCGGAGCATGAAACCAGAGAACCAAAAGATGTAACCTGTGATCTCTCTCTGACGTCAGAGTTGGCTCACTGAAAAAGAGGCAAATACTTTGGTGGTAATTACATCTAAAGGAGCTTTATTTTCTCCCAGCACTATAAATTCTTCAGTAGATACTACGTACTCATCAACAGACGCTTATATTCATCTCTGGAGGATTGTCGGCACAGATAAAGAGGCCTTTGTTTCTCCGGCTGTGGCAGACAGTCACGTTCACAAACAGGCCTCTTTTTGTAGAGTGTGGTGTGAACCTACTGTAACTGGAAAGTGTCCCAAGAAAACTTATGTCAGGATTTGACACTTAATAAAATGTTATTGAAAATGAAATAATATGAATAAATCAACTTTTTTCTTTTCTTCTGCCCTTATATAATCCCAATATGTAGAAGTATTGAAGTAGTAACTCTTTCCTTGTTTGTCCCAAAGTTTACACATTTGATGGTGAAAATAAATATATAAAAATGACCATAATGCATTATTATTACACGAAACAAGGAAATAGTTCATGTTTGTTTTTTTTTAAGATTATTTTTTGGGGCATTTTAGGCCTTTAATTCCACAGGACAGATGAAGACATGAAAGGGGAGAGAGAAGGGGAATGAGATGCAGTAAAGGGCTGCGGGTCGGGGTCAAACCCGCGGCCGCTGTGTCGAGGAGTAAATTTCTATGTGTGCGCCTGCACTACCAACTGAGCTAATCTGGGCTGCAAAACGGTTAATGTTTTGTTATATTAGCAAGTCTATATTTCTTTGTTTGCCAAAACGTCATTTACAGAATAAGACCTACAGCTTGTTATCCTAGAACATAATTAAGTTATTTACATTTTATTTTGTTATGTTCATATGAGGTCTAAATCCTTGATAAGCAGTTATTTCTTCTAAACTTAGGAAAGGCCATTTTTAAGAAGATGGTAAAACAATGTTAAAGGCACCCCCCACCCCCCCATGTTTTTCCCAATACATTTTAGTTATCTAGTTAAAGAAATCTTAAAAATTACATCAGTTTGTTCTCCTTCCTAAATATATATATGCAAATATTGTTTGTTTTCTATTTCTATCTTATTTTCTATCTATTAGACGCAGAATGTCTCTTGCTTCACTGTAAAGTCTATTTTACCTGTATGTGTACTAAATGTTTTGAATATCCACATCACACTACAAGTCCAACTTGTACATACAGGTGTAACTCATATTTAAAGTGAGCACAGAGAAACTTTCTTCCTTCGACAGATGAATATGAAAACAGCCTTCTAGAGTGATAAACGCTGCCCAGTGAAGCTCAAAACATCCCACTGAAGTAACATTATGCAAAACATCTTTTTGACTTGAAGTATGTTTTGTTGTTTTGAGTTGTTAAAGAGGGCTCTGGGTCTCCAGGTCCCCAAACATGACAGTAAACCTAGCAGGTAATCACGTTGAGAGGAACGTTTGCAGCTATTTTATATTTTTAGTTTTCTTTCTGTAGATTTGTCTTATACACCCGCCTTAGAAGAATAATGTACATCGCCCAGGCCCGTGCTTCTTTTCAAACAGTTCACCTCATGATTTATTTCCCCACCTGCCTCCACTGTTTAATTTAAGATTAGATCACTCAGCCACAGTTCTGTTCTTTCTAAGCCCCCCTCACTCAATTTCCTAGCAAAACATCAAAATATGCCAGCGCAGGTTTAGACAGTGATGACTAATAATTTGTCTCAGTGTTGAAGCCAGGGCCAGAGAGCGCGACAGTCCACACAAACCAAAGCCAACAGTCCATTAGCACAGAATGCTAACAGTCGGCTAGACTCTGGGAAATATCAGAACATTGTCAGGACTGGCTGACCCAGACCAAGAAGCAGTTCCCGTCGTTTGTGCGTGTGCATGTGCGTGTACGTGCGTGCGTGCGTACGTGTGTGCGTGCGTGCGTGTGCGTGTGTGTGTGTGTCAAAGGTAAACACAGTTCAAAGAAAACATTAGAAGCCAAAAGATGATAACTGATAAACATGTTTTCGATTAATGACAAGATGTATGTGTTGAGTTTTGGCAGAGTGTAATCATTTGTGAGGGCGGCCTGGTGTGTGTCAGTCCCTCCCTGGTTATTATGACAAAGTCTCTACAATGTGAACACTTATTTAATGCCACTTGTACCCTGCTGCAGAAACACAGAGAGAAACAGGGAAATGTGCCAACTTAAAGCTGTTCTGTTCCTCTATGCTCTAATCTAAATTGATACTTTCATGGTTTTTTTTCGGTATTTGTCATGCTAAAAAGTCTTCAAAGGAAATGGACCCACAATCATCGGCTTCTGAACATTGAAGACACAGGAGAACCAGAGAGAAAGCAGAGCAGAGATACAGAGGAAAGAAGAGACAAAGATTTCTCCGTCACCTGATTTGTGGAACTTTAACATGGGATGAGCTCCTGACATCACTTAAGGTAGCCTACTGTTTTTTTCATCCTCTCAGTTATAAATTGTAAATTGTAATTTCCCCACTGGGGATCAATAAAGAGTATAAATAATTAATTAAAAACATTCTTTATCTATCATAACAGCTATCTTAAAAGAATCCACAGAAAGCATAAAGAATAGTTTTTTTCACTATTACAATATTGCTGCATTTGGGTGTGATCACATTGGACGCATTTCTTAACATGCTGCTTTTTTCAGTTACTGTATTTGTTAGATTGTTAAATAAGCTTGTCTACTCTTAACTGTTGCTTTTTGATATGGTTTGTTTTTGGAGTGATTACCGGCACACAAGTTAAACAAGACTCAACTACAGTAACGTCACACAGTTTGACAGAGGAAATAAAACGCTATATCTGGGTTTGTTTAGCTGGCGAATTAAAGGGGAATTCCCCTGATTTTACACATCAAGATCAGTTTACTTGTCATGATGAGTACTACCCAATCTGAAAACAGTCGTATAATGTGGCTTTGAAAAAGTCTGAAATAACTTTAACAATAACCATGATGACGTCATCAGGGTCTTCTCTGATTGGGCGACGACTACTAAAATGTATAAAGTGGAGTGTGAGTTTGAAACGGCGTAGACATTTACCATGATGTGAGTGTCTAATAGGCACTCCACTGATTTTTACACATTAATGTCTGTTTACATGACTGGGGGAGTGCTACTGCATTATGTGAAAAAAAGTTGTAAAAAGCCTTTTGTGCCTCCAGAGGGAGCTGTGTGAAGTCCGAAAAGTTGCCTCAAGTGATGTCACTTGAGACGGCATCAGTTGAGTCTTAAGACTAAAAGTTTGAAAATGAAAACTATCTAGAGGTGTGGGGTTAGAAAGAAGTGGGACCTCTGTAGCCAAGTCTTCATCTCTGCCTCTGCTTGAGGCGACATTAGCTGCTTCTAGCATAACTGAACTAAATCTCTTAATGAACTGTTGGTGGCCATGATGCATTATGTTTTTGATGAGGTAGAATTTGTGGAATAAAAAAGATGATATCGCTAATTCTGCTCCATCGATTTTTATCCTTTTTTTTTTTTTTTTAAACTGTCTGTTGTGAGTCTGACAATGTTACAGTAGTGCAATGATAAATCTGTGGAGTTCTTTTTTAAGTGAAGAGTCTTTCTCTTGTGTGCTCATAACTTGTAATAGAGAAGTGCTGGAGTACTCCTTTAACACCGGTGTCCGTGATGTTACATCACTGTTAACCCACCTACTATAAGCTATGTACTGTAGAAGTGTAGCTATTGTCAGCTCTTAACTTCTGACTTTTCCTGTCAGCGACTGTCTCTGTGGTTTGACGCACAGAAGTATAAATAAAGGTTGTTAATGTCTGTCAGCCTTCTAAGAACACTTGTGTTGCTTGCTTACACATTTCCGTGCTCACACATACAGGACCTCTCTAAAGGAACTTCCTGTTTATGTCCAGCTGTGCACCAGTGTATCCTGACTGAGAGCCCGACCAGATCCTGGCCTCTGAGCTCTGACCCCCTTACCCTGGAGGGGCAGGGGGGGTCGACGGGGAGAAAATGCGGTGTACAACCCTGTTGGCCCTGCTGACGGGGGTTGTGCTGTACCTGGTGATGGGAGCGCTCGTTTTCGGCACCCTTGAGTACCCTGAGGAGAGTTTGGCATACAAAGACCTGCTCACTACCAAGAAGACCTTCCTAGATAATAACACCTGTGTCACCGAGGAGGATTTCCGCAAGCTTGTGAAGGTATCACTGACTGAGTAAATGTGGCCAATGGCCACAACTTTAAAACAATTTCAACACATACATACAGTATTTATTTTGCTCTTTCAGATTTAACTTTATTTACATAGCACCAGTGCCACAAACAATTTGCCACACTAAACCCCCCGTCCTCCCTGAAGGTTCTGACATGGGCTGAACTTACCAATCTCATATCTTTTTCAGTCTTTGCACAGTACTCTATTCAAAATATGAGTTTGCACAGTAGTTAATACAAATCTGAATAGTGAGAGTAGCGTTTTCAACATGTGTTCTCTTTAAATGTTGCCTAAATAGTGACAGGATTAAAAATAACAAAAGAGCATTTCATCATATGAAGGCTGTTATGTCAATTGTATAAACCAGTGGCGGAAAGTAACTGAGTACATTTACGTACTGTACTTAAGTAAAAATATGAGGTACTTGTACTTTACTTGAGTCTTTTCTTTTCATGCCACTTTGTACTTTTACTCCACTACATTTCAGAGAGAAATATTGTATGTTTTACTCCACTATATTAATCTGACAGCTTTAGTTACTAGTTACCTAACAAATTAAGATTTCTGCACACAAAATGTAGTTTATAAAACACAATGTTTTGTTATAAATTGAACTACCCAACAATATGTAGGTCTACAAGTACAGCTGAAATCATTAGCCGATTAAACACTTAGTTGATTGACAGAACTGTTTTTAATCGTTTTCCAGTTTCTAAAATGTGAGGATTTTTCTGCATTGAGTACTTTTACTTGTAATACTTTAAGTACGTTTCCTGATGATACTTAAGTAACATTTCCAATGCAGGACTTTTACTTGTAAGAGTATTTTTATAGTGTGGTATTAGTACTTTTTTAAGTGAAGGATCTGATTACTTCTTCCACCACTGACATTTACTCAAGTATTATGCTTAAGTACACGTTTGAGCTACTAGTACATTTTCTTCTACTTTATATTTCTATTTCACTGCATTTCAGAGGCAAATATTGTAGTTTTTACATTTATTTGAGAGGTATTTTACTAGTTATTTTATATATTAAGATTTCAGAAAAACATACAAGTTAAAGTTAAAATACAACATGATTAAAGATTAAAGCAGTAGCTTGTGACAGTTTACAAAAGAGCAGTGTCTAGTTGGCTCCCCTTGTCATGTTTCAGATGCTTTTAGCAGTTCCACCAACGTGTGAATTCCCATCAAATGGTTTAATTTAAATAATTGCTTGAGCACCAAATAGGTCAAATTATTCAATATTTCACACACAAAAGTCCAGCAAATGAAGTATACACAAATCTGTAAAAAAAAATGTTTTTTTTCTTCATTTCTCTCCCATTTATCACGTTGTGACCCTTTAAGTTGGCCCAACCCCTAGGTTGGGAACCACTAAACCAAACTATCTAACCTTGAACCTAAAATGCAATTCCATCTCAACCAGCTACAACAGTAAAATGCTCCTTTTGCATTGATGATTGTATTATTATTTGTTACATCATTGTGCTAGTACTTTTACATTAATAAAGGATCTGAATACTTCTTCCACTACTGGTTTAAACCACAATCCAACTGATAGATAACGTAGGTACCTGGGAAATCTAGCCTTCCTGTCTCAGAAGCCTACCTGTGTTGGAAGATAAATGTACAGTTAAATAAATGACATCCGTCCCCCGCAGGGAGTGGTGTCTGCGGTGGAGGCAGGCCTGGATGTGAACAACCTTCCTCAAAACTTCACCAGCCGCTGGGACCTGGCCTCCGCCATCTTCTTCTGTGGTACCATCATTACCACCATAGGTAGGCAGGGACTGACCTTCAGGCTGCACTTTGAAGATCCTACAGCTATTAAATGCTCTTTTAGGTGAAGATTACATACCTGATATGTTGTGAAAACAATTAATAGGAGAAGAAACTTAGAGTTTAATCCTGAACTTTCATCATCTTCAACATCAAAACCTTGTTTGATTGTTGAGTACAGGAGCATGACTTATGTCTGATTTATTTCATTGAAGTGCAAACGATGACACCAGTTTCACAGTCACAGAGCTGATCTGGAAGCAAAAATTATCTCTTTGGATTAAAAACTAATCTCCATGAGTTGCATAACTAAACTGGTAAACTTAAATCTAAAATGTTGGGTCAATCTATACAAAAAATATAAATAGTGACATTTTTTATGTATTTAAATAGACCTGGCCTTACATTCCTCTTTATTTCTCTTCAAACCTACAGTTGGTAACTTTCATGAAGTATAGCTTTTTGTCATATTTGCTGAAACTGTCACTATATCCTAATAGTACCACATGAGATAGATAATCTGAAAAAAGAAAATCACATTCCTCTGCCTCCTCCTGGTGCTCCTAATGGGAAAACAAGCCATCAGAGACGAGAAGTCTTTAACTGTCAAACTAGGCACTGCTAATCAAATATGAATCAATATTCTGATACTGTATTGCCTCTTAGTCACCTCACATGTTTTCAGGAACATATTTTAGTGTACTTTTTAGCAGTAAAATGAGAAGTTGGCTCAGATGCTGGCCACTGGGCTGTGCTTGGTTTTGACTCGACTTGGTTACAAACTTTCTCCTTTTAGAAATAGGCAATACAGTAACAGAATGTTGGTTAACATTTGGGCTGTCTAGATTCATCGCAGTTCACAAGCAGTTATTGACACTGTTAGAATCTTCTTGGCTATGATTGGTTGTTTTTCTTCGGGCGCGTGAAAACCTCAAATACCATTAGCAGCACTAGAGGGAAGCAGAGGAACACAATTTTTTTCACAGTTAATCTGCCTCAGGCCCTACTGTCAGGATATAGTGACAGTTTAAGAAAATATGACAATAACTTTTTTTATAAAGGTTATCTACTGAACCTTTAATTCTAGTCATCTACATGTAAATGTACTGTTTGTCCAAAAGACATCTCAGAATTGGGTCTCAGGTTGTAAATGGTACTGATACAAAAGGAGTCTCTTTAGAACTCGCATGCATATTAACTGTTAGTAGCTGAAGGTCCTAGTATTTTTTATTTTCTTACAGGTTTTGGGAACCTGTCTCCTCGGACGTGGTACGGCCAGTTGTTCTGCGTGTGCTACGCCCTGGTGGGCATCCCCATGTTTGGCATACTGCTCGCTGGAGTGGGTGACCACATGGGCACAGTGCTGCGGAGAGCAGTGGCCAAGATTGAGACCCTCTTCCTGGTGAGAATGATATGTCCTGCCCAGGAATCAAACCTCAGTTGGATTTACACCTTGTCTGAATCCGTTTCAACCTACGAGGCCCAGACCTTTTTTTTTCTCAGCAGTGCTTAACTGGGTTCTGTGTGATTTTCTAGTTAAGAACCAAACTAGAACCTCCTACATGGATGTGAACCATTGTTATTGGTGTATATTCATATTCCTGTAGTAATGAAACAACTGAATTTCAGTTTCTTCAATTGTTTTGAAGAAAGAGACAATGTAGAAATGCTAAATAAGGTAGCTAAAGGTAGCTGCTGCCTCCACAAAAGGCACAAAAAGGAAATTGCAGACCATCTCTGCAAGTGATCATTTATTTATTTTCATGGCTGTTGTCAGCACTGTCTACACACTTCAGCTCCTCGGAGGTTACACATACTGTAGCTGCAGCCCTGAGCAGATACACAGGAGCCTTGCTCTAGGGCACCATGGCAGTGGTAGCTGAGGAAGAGGACATATTTAACTCTCATGTCTCAGAAATGTCCAGACAGAATGGATATTTGAACTACCAACTTCAAGGTCTAACAACTTTTAAACTTGTTTCATTAAATCCATCATTACAGTCTTAAAAGGGGCTGCACTCGAAATACTGAAAAAATAATGCGGGCTAGGATTGCCTCCACACAGCTCTCACAGACTTGAAATACCGACTTTTTTTCACGGCCACATGCACTAACATGCACCTGCGGCCGGAGCGGCTTTCAAAACAAAGAACAGAGGAACTTGGATTACAACACACACAGAGGGAGTGTGAGTTCATTCTTTGCTCAGGACACCATTACTCCACTATATCTTTACATAGCAAATATTTGTTTGCTGCCATATTAATGTTCTGAATATGGAGTTCAGCCCCTGTACTCATTATCATTCATTCTGCCTCTGTTTTTGCTGTCTTTCTCTCTCTCTCTCAGAAGCGTAAGGTCAGGCCGACCACTGTGCGCGTGATCTCAGCGGTCCTCTCTATCCTGATTGGTTGTCTGATCTTCCTCGCCGTGCCAACAGTCGTGTTTCAGAAAGTAGAGCAATGGTCATTTCTAGAGTCACTCTACTTTGTGGTCATCACCCTCACTACTGTTGGCTTCGGCGACTACGTACCAGGTACTGAGAAGCTTTTTAGTTGCAGCTCACAACAGTTACACAATAATGGAAGAGGCATGTGCAAAAGCAGTTTGAGTGCAATAATGTGATCTTGGCTTAAGGGGTCTCAAGCAGAAAAGGTTGTGAGACACTCTCCCTACCTACTCCAGGACTGATCTGTATCAGACTTTGACCTCTGATCATTCATGAGGGGGCAACAGAAAGGGGAATACTGCATCTCTGTGGCAATCAGAACATCACATTAAAACTTTTTCTGTGTCCAGGTGGTGGTGGCGGCTGGTTCTTCAAGCCTCTGGTGTGGTTGTGGATAGTGTTTGGTCTTGCCTACTTTGCCTCCATTCTCACCATGATAGGCAACTGGCTGAGGGTGCTGTCTAAGAGGACCCGCGCTGAGGTTAGAGATACATGGTACTAGACAGCCAGGAATGTACACCAAGAGAGGAAGAGCTGCGCTTAATCTTGTTTAGAGGTTTGTCTTTTGTGTCATGTGTCTCTCTCTCTTTCTCTCTCTCAGATGGAGGAGTTGAGGGCCCACGCTACAGACTGGACCCAGAACATCCAGAACATGTCCATGGACTTCCGCATCCCTAACCCTCTGGAGTTTAACGACCCTTTCCTCCTGCAGCGCCGGCGCTGGAAACGCAGTGAGCGTCGGCGCATCCGTCGGGGAGCCGAGGGCACTCTGGGGTACTTAGATCGAGGAGGATCTGAGAATGGACACCTGCCGAACCGCTGGGCCGGCCTCTCTAGCTCCATGAGCCAGCTGGAGGCCCATTCGTCTCTTGAGAGGGCGTTGGTGGCCAAATCCAGGGCACGGGTCAGTGCTGCTGGAGTTGGAACGGTCCCGAGAGTAGCACCTGCATTGAGGGTTGACACCGCTGTGGGCCTGCAGGTGGAGGGCAGGTCGTTTCCTCACCTGCTGACCCGCTCATTCTCCCTCCCTGTGGCCCACTCCACCTTAGAGCTGGACTCTGCAGGTGCAGCCACGCAGGGAGGAGCCCTCACTGGATCCGAGTCTTCTTTTGACTCCAGATCAGACGTTTCCTCGGTCTCCTCGTCCTCCTTGGCGCTCCGCAAGTTCCTGCCCTGCCATACAGTCAGCAGCATGGATGTGGGAGGATTGAAAGCCGCAGACATGAACACAGCACAAGAGAAAGACCAGCTGATTCCAGCAAAGAATTGTGGAACTGTAGACAACAAAAGCTACAGACCAGCACCAGCTCCTGGTTTGCTTCCTCGCTTCTCCCCTCTTCCTTCTTCTTGTCATCCTTCTCGCCACCCAATTCACCTCCCCTCCCCTCCCCTCCACGCTGCCTCCTTACCCAGCTGCCAGCTGCTGGATTTCTTTGGAGAGAATCTGGCATACATCGACGAGTCCTCGGACACTCTGAGTGACCGCGCCCAGCCAGGAGCAAGAGAGGAGAGGAGGAGACGGCCACGAAAGCCCAAGAGGAGGAGCATGAGGAGGCACCTGTCACACAGGTGGAGCCCCGTGCAGGTGAGAAGGCCCAACAGTGACATGCAGCCGCCGTCAAATCCCCCCACACCACCTCCAGACTCCTCTCTTTCAGACGTGCCCCAATCAGAGAACCAGGCCGGTTCAGCTCCGACACTCTGACAGCCACCACACTCACGACACGGTGCCAAAGTCAAGATGTGACATAACAGAATAGTCATAAAGCTGTCATAACACTCTCCAAGACCACTTAGATTGTAAGAACATATGCAGATCTCACCATCATAAATATAGCTGATGTTCCAGGATATTTAGTATTTAAGGTTAGCCTCACAAAGTCAGCCCACACGTTTTGCTTTATTACTTTTTGATCTGACAAAGCTCAATTTACATTTGTTCAGCACAGCAAATCCTTTATGTGGGCTGTACAATAGATTGTTGACACTGCCTCCTTTCAGACATGGCGATGATAAACATGAACCTGTTGTACTCCAGACTGAATAACTGCATTAATCACTGGGCTGTCACTGATCTTTGCTTCAGAGTAAACAAGACTAAGAGTCTACAGCCATGCAAGCAGCTCTGTGAGACTTTACATCTACAGTATACATCTGTAACTGTGACTTATTTGTTCCAACAAATCAACTGAACTCAATTGTGCCATCTACACTCAATGTCCTTATTATTCAAGAAAGTCCCAGTGAGCACTGATGAACTAACACATTTGCAGTCTTTGCAGCAATTACCAGAAATATGTCACAAAATGTGTGGCTGTTAGGACCTTTCCCTTTATTCTAAATGGGACATGAATGTGTCGACAAAATGTCCAGGGAATCCAATCAACAGTAGTGGAGACATTTCACTCCATGCAACAAATGTCAATCTCTTGGTGGGGCAAGAGGAAAAAGTCAGAAGATCACCAAAATCAGTAATTATCTGGGAATCATGAATGTCTGTACAAAGTTGCATGAAAATCCATCCAAAAGTCGTTGAGAAAACAAGATTAATAGATAAATCTAGAGAGAGAGAGAGAGAGAGAGAGAGAGAGAGAGAGAGAGAGAGAGAGAGAGAGAGAGAGGCCTTTCAAACGAGGAAATCGAGCTTCTCTTTTTTCTTTTTTAAAATTGACCACACCTGGTGTGTAAACAGTTGGTCACAAGTCCCAGTGGTTTAAAGAGACTATGAGTCACATCACGTCATTATCCAGACATCACTACACATAATTATCTACTTTGTTGATCTGTCTTTCAGCCGCTGAGCTTAATCGATTCTCTGCAGGCGTATTCAGAATTAACTCTCACATTCTAGTTGGCTTTGTGAGGCGAACTCTTGGCGACTGACTAATGCTTCAAATTCAGTGCAGGGTTTTGAAACCAATCAAAATATAATAATACCCATTTACGAAATACAACATTAAAAGAGAAAAAGAACAGAGGATGAGAGCAGAGGAGTTTTTTTACGCAGCAGAGGCCATTCATTTAAAAAGTTTGACTTGTTTAGGACATCTGCAGACAAAATTGATTACACTACACAATGCGTCAGAATCTGGGTGGCTTACCACCTCGGCTTTAAAAACATTACCGGGGAAAACCCTGCAGTGGGTGGGGAACTGGAACCACAACAACAGTACATTATCATCAAAGCACAGCTGGGCCATCATTCACCCTCAGACCAGTGTCAGTCCCTTGTGTGATGCTGTCATACAAGACTATTGAAGTCTTTATTCAAGATTTAAACTGTCCAGTTGCTTGAGGCACGAAGCAGGTGGCTAACTGCTGCTGGTTCATGAAACTCCTCTTGAATGTTTTTAAGGGTAAAAAAAGGTAAAAGTCAGACCAAGTTACTGTCCAGTTACTGCTTTGTGTTCAAACATGATAAGCATCTTTGTGTGCT
This sequence comes from Sander vitreus, assembly GCF_031162955.1. Taxonomy (NCBI): domain Eukaryota; kingdom Metazoa; phylum Chordata; class Actinopteri; order Perciformes; family Percidae; genus Sander; species Sander vitreus. The sequence goes on from NC_135864.1 coordinate 14,957,012, forward strand.
CGCCTTGGATATAAGTGCTCAGAGGGATATTCAAGCAACGATAAAGTTGCTTTTAAGGTTTGTGGTGTTTACAAACTATACTATCAAGTGTCCTTAAATCAGTGTTGCTTCTGCTTGTGACCACTTTTCCTCTTGGCTGATACGGTTTGTTAGTGTTTTATTATTTTTTACAGACTCTACCCCTGACACGCACCATAAATAACTGCAGGTTTTTCAACTTGTGTACACACATTTCCAGTAATATATTTGGCCTAAGTTGAACCCTGTTAAAATGCCTCATCATGTCTTAAAGTGGCACACGCTGCTAATTGACATTAACCTTAACAGAGCTCGTCTGTGCACATGCCTTTGTGATATTTATTAGATCATTATGACGACTTTCGGTAACATGTCAAGAAACACACTAATGTGTCAATAAAGGTAGTGATAAAGAAGAAGACTGCAAACATTGATGTAAAGAATGCCGGTCTCAAACTTCTAAGAAAAATCAGCTTTGAAAAATAATTTGAGTACGAAAATGTATGCATTCTATTAACATGTTTGTTAGACCTCAAGGACACACACAATGATACACAATACATTTTGGAGAATAATAGTGGACAGAGAACCTTTAAATTGTACAAAGCCTGTAGTGCCTATTTAGTAATGTTGAGTGATATAAAGCCAAACCTGTGTCCTAATTTCAGACCAATTCTAAGCTGTTTTTGAGTGTGTTCACCCTGGAAAAGAGAGGGTACTGTTAATGTACACTTTTTCCCACAATGCAATGCAAAAAAGAAATGGAGGATGTATTTGTAGCTAGAAAAAAATCTAAGTAAATTGTGACGGACAGCTCCAGAAAGATGTTAGAAACAAAAAATAAAGATATTTGGGGTTCTCTTTGTTAGAGATGCACTGATCCGATTTTTCAAGTCCCAGTACGACACCTCGGCCGATACGGAGTAGCGATCCGATACAAGTTAATAAGCTGTATGCCTTAGCGTGTGAAAGTGACTAGGATAATTCCATTATGTGAAAGGCAACATCAGGTTTATTTGGCAGTGGCATGGTCAAATGTCAGTTTGTTGTATTGAATGCAAAAAAGATTAGTATATAGTACACACTGTATACAAATAATATGCAGTATAAAATTGGGACATACAGTAGTTTGTTGTTCCCAAACATCTGTCCACTGAAGAGCAGGAGATGTGAAATTACCTGAAACCTGAACACTGAAAGTCCTGAATGAACTCGGCTCTTAGTGGATGCGGAATAAACATTAAGTTCGTGCCTACTCAGAACCAGGAACTACTACAAGAAGCCATTGTTGTATTCTGCCCTCTACCAGGGCCAAAATAAGTAACTGACTGAATCCACACTCAAATTCAGACTGCCACATACAGTATTTTGTCATTTGTTGACAGAGGGCTGGAAGAAGAAAGATATTCACATGGCAACATACTGGTGTGCTGACCACGACCCATCTGTTATGTTTCGTACGAGTCTGACTCCTGACCTGAAGGATGTTTTTCCTGTTTGTTTGTTTTTTATTCTTCTTAATATATACAATAAAAAGGATGGATATTTGAATTGTGGCTCATTGATGACTCAAGACTTCAGTTTCAAACTAAATATTTTGTCTTAAACTCTAAAATTAAATTTCAGATTTGTGTTTCAAACTGCATGATAGAGGACACTGTTTGTAAAGTGTAACATACTAACACATTTATAATTTAAAAAAAATTTACATTGTGCTATTTCTACATTTACTTAAAGTTCCCCTCCATTAAAATGTTTTTTTTTTCTAGTTCCTACAGTTGAATGTTTGAGCTTCGCTGTACACAATGTTGTAAATGCAGAGTTTGACACTAGACGAGTATTTTCACATTCATCAGCTGAAAATAGTAAGCTTCTATGTGCTCATTGAAAATCACATTTTCAGGGGCCCAATATGATTTGTAACATCACAAATAGTTTGGAAGCCAATCCTGGTCGAGTGTTCAACTTGCAAAAGTGTGATGTAGAAACTTGAAGCCTCCAGCACACAAACGAATGGATTTTACAGTAAAGTAGAAAACACCTTTTGTCCAGCAGTTCAACTTATATTTATAGATTCTGGATTTTTTTTATAAAGGAAGAGTAGATGTCGTTCCAAAGACTAAAAGATAATTGATTTTTTTTGTAAAAAGGACAAATCAGACACAAAATATTATTCAAAGTATAGCAATTTATGCTAAACATGTCTGGAGAGGATCTTTAAGTTTAAGATCTGAGTACAGTCACCTTTGCAGTAAGTTCAGCTCAATACAGATATACTAAACTATCAACAAACACCATTTAATGTCACTTTTGAATCGAATCAGCCTGCCATGAATCCAAAGAGAATGAACAGAAATGTCACCCTCCTGTGTTTAAGAAGAGAACAGCCAGGCCTCTGTGGGTTTGGCCTCTCAGCTGTTTTGTCCCAGTAGGGCCTCAAGTACCGCTCTGGTCTCCCAAGTTTGACTGCTCGGAGAATATGGCTTCAATAATGCTGAGGCCACAGATCGGTATCTTCTGTTTACTCCTGTGTCTCATGCCCGCTCTACTGCTTGTATAACTTTTAATTTTGTGTTTATGGTGTCCTGTTGCCCCGGGACCTGTATTTTCATTTAACTGCCAGAAATAAATAGGAACAATTTCAATCTAGTTGTGTGACAAATAAAGTCTTGTCCAAACCTGTAATGTGAGCTATTTTTGACATGGACCACAAGGTGCATGTGAGAAAGAGAGAATTCTTTTCTGTCATCCTCAAGAACATTTTACAACCGTTATCAAGGGCTCTCTTACATTTTTGGTCAGTATGGGAAGAAACAGAGCCATGAATCATGACAGATTTGGGTATATGGAGGCTTTACAGGCCGGATGTATGGGGGTGTGCTTTCGATGCCAGGAGGGTCTGTATGTTCACTCCCTCTTAAGGTCAAAGACACGGACATGGTTTACATTGTGTGTGTGTGTGTGTGTGTGTGTGTGTGTGTGTGTGTGTGTGTGTGTGTGTGTGTGTGTGTGTGTGTGTGTGTGTGTGTGTGTTAGAGAGGGGGTCGATAGACTTCCCTCCCAAGGACAGTGGGACCCAATGTGAGACAGAGAAAGGCGCTCTACCGTGGGATAAGTACAGGTTGGATATAGCAAGGGGTAGTTAAGTGGAAAAGACTAACAGATGCTGGGGCTAGTTTACTCGGGGGGAGGGAGCCTCACCACAGCTCGAGCACTAGCACCCCGAGAGAGCGAGAGCGAGAGAGAGACACACACACACACACACACACACACTCTCACGAGAGAGAGGCTGCATTCTCACTGTGGCTCTATTTTACTGCGATGGCTGGAGAACAGTTTGTATCTCTTTAAGCTATTTTAACAGTAGAAGTCCCTTGGACAAAAAAGCAGTAAAGATGGATGTATCGTTCGTCAATTTCAGGACATTAAAGGATCAGCTCACCAAAATTACAAAAAATAAACAAATAATTTAGATGGGAATACCAAATGGAGAAAAAAAAACATAACCTGCAGCTCCTCCAACTTTGCAACTCTATACAATGTTGTTTTAAAAAAACAGTTGCCAGCCAATTAGAAAGAAGATATAACTTCAGTAAATGCCTCCCCCCAAGAGAACAATAAAATCTCAATAAAAGCCTCAATAAAAGCCAGGATATAATATCTGTGCTATAAGGCATGGACACACACACACACACACACACACACACACACACACACACACACACACACACACACACACACACACACACACACACACACACACACACACACACACACACACACACACACACACACACACACACACACACACACACACACACACACACACACACACAAACCACTGGCATACCAGAGAGTCTATATTTAAAATGAGCCCTGGGGATGTTTTTTTATTTTCAGCATTAAGGCATTCTATCATAAGTGGTCAATGTGGATACTTGAGTGTAGAGACAGACGTGTGTGTGAGAGAGAATCAGTGAGACTGGTGGAAAAACACAGGTATGATCAAAATATAATGATAGCATAGGAAGAGCATTGAGTCAACAGCATTTTCACAATAAGACACTAAATACTCATTCAGAAAATGAGCATGAGCGTGATTACGGAATATTTGAGCCAGACCCAAATAGGTACAAATTTGCTAAGGCTGCAAAATACCACCTTCCAAACTTGTAGCCGTTCCAAATACAGCCCTATCATCCCACGTCTCATTTTCAAAGCCTCTCTTTTCTCCCTCTCTCCTCCCACCACAAATCCCAGAACTTCGAGCAGAGAGAAAGAGAGAGAGAGACAGAGGAGATGAGGGAAGCATTTAAATCTAGCGTTCCGTGAGTGGTCGGGTCGGTGTCTGGAAATCTTTCACATCCTGTTTACGCCGGGCAGATTTCAGCCCGGGAACCACAGACAGCTGGCAGGGCCTCCGCCTGGACACAGCTCCTCTCTCTCTTTTCTATCTGCTCTCTGCCTCCCTCGCCCAAAGATCTCAGTCTGCAAACCTTTCCACGCCACCTCCTTCCTATCAACACCTTCAAACCTAAAGCAAACACGTCTAGCTCGCTCCGCTGCCCGCGCCCGCAGGAATATATACGGCCGAGGTGGAATTGAAATCCTGATAAAAGGAATCCTTTTCATGCAGACCAAATCACACAACACTCCCTTTAATATACAGGTTTAATACAGTTATGTTGTCATATTTACAGTTTCCTATATCAAACGGAAAGGTCCAGAGAATGCACAAGTTTTCATGCCTGTAAAGAATGGGATATTTGAGTGAAAATACAACATCTAAAAAGTCTGCAAAAGGTGATCAAACAGCAAAGATTAATGAACAAAGGATCCGTCTGTCCTCTCCTCTTTACACCCCGCCACCCCTAAGTGAAAGAGTTTGTAGTTTTGGTCCTGTAGTTTTGTACCTCTTCCTCTGAACTCAGCGGCACTTGCAGGATTTGACGACCATATTGGAGAGTTGCTCAACGCGTGGTGTGCGGCCTATGAAGTACATAATGGTGAGGGGCTCCAGGTCCTGAGGAACGCAGCAGGGCGAGGCCGAGGCCTCAGGGTTCAGCTTGTTGTACAGGGGCAGAATCTGACCCGGGGAAAGAAATAAAGGAGAGTTAATCAGAGTGTTCAACTAAGAAATCAATTTCTTAATATGAATGTTTTGCCAAAGTTAGAGCAGCTTTGGTTATTTTACTTGAGTCACTTTCTGTATTTGTGTTTTGTCTTTGTTCTTCTCACATGTGTGGAGTGTGCAGAGCTCGATTTGAAAAAGTTGATTTCATGTTCATTTTACACCAATCATGATTTAACAAAGGTTGACTCAAAATGTGATGACAGTTGTGGGGTAGTTCGCTTAGGTTGCCAGGCCACTGTTAAAGGAATAGTCCGACAATAATTCCTCCTGTCTCCATTCTTTATGCTAAGCTAAGCTAACCAACTAGTGGTATCAATCTTGTCATCTAACTCTAGGCAGGCAGGCTTATTTCCTGACATGTCTGAGTATTTCTTATGAAGCAGCAGCTGATGAAGCAGATTTCTCTTCACAAAAAATACCTAAGATTTTTTTTTCTAAACTTTGATAGCTGTGTATTTAGTCATGAATATGTTTTAATGTTTCAGGGGCTTTTAAAGAAGGCTGTGTAGATAAATATATTACTGTCAAAGTTTAACCATTGGCACTTTATCCTATAACCCCTGTCTGCCAATGTTTTCTTTAAAATACTTTGACATGTACAACAAAAACTGCCAAACTCCATCAAAGCAAGTAAATCAAATCCTGTGAAAGTCACAGTGGCATTTGTTGTCAGCAGCAAAATGTCTCATTGCAGCAAACTTAAGTATCAAATAAATGTGAGAATCCTACAAATCTATATTACAATCAAGAAGGTAATGAAAGAAAAAGTTAATCAGAAGGTTCTGTAAGAAACAGTCACAAGCTATGAGACGAACAGTCTGCGTTGCGTAACCCTATAATGTAACTGGCTTCTGTCAGGTGTCAGCCCATTTATGACACTGGGGTTAACCAATCTTAGCTAACTGTAGTGTATAGCCGCCACAAACAATGCACTTAAAGCTCATTTAAAGGGAAACGTCACCCGCATTTCAAAATTTCTGTACATTGAGGTTGATTGGAGTGTTTACTAGAGAGACTGAGGAGTTACTTCAGTTATTGAAGTTGCTTTTGTTTGTAGTGGAGCATAACATAACTATTCATATAGTTTGGCTCTGACATTGAGAAGACTTTTTCCATTCAAATTATTAACCAAAGAAAAAGGTTGTGAATCTCGAGATTGTAGCAAAATATTTAAAAAAATAAAAATAAAAAAAAGAGCACATTTGACTTTCCTTAAAAAGGGTAAATTAACTTATTAGCCTGAGTGGTTATAACAGATATGTTTGTTGTGGTGGTGTGTATCACAGTGCCCTTATGGGCTTAGGAGAGATGCAGGTAGTCACAAAGTGACCAGAGATATCAAGGTATTTGTGTTTGGACTGGGGTATTGCCTGAAATAGTTTGATACTAGTGTCAATACAATACCTTTACGAGATGAAAAAAGACCAAAACAGTACCTTACTTTAACAACACAGCCATGCAGCAGGCATATTTCATTTGCCTAAATACAATTTTGATTCACATCAGGAACTGTCTGAACAAAAAACAATTAAATCAATTCTCGGTTTTACAGACACATTTTAAATGTTACCAATGAAGCTTCAACATGCAGCCCTGGGTCATATCTCATCTTACAGAAATGGAAATATACCAACTCACCAAGTTATAGTGGTTGTTGGCACTCCAGAGGTAAGGACAGCTGCCAGCACAGAAGTTGGCTTTGTAACCTTT